>NW_028230438.1:15862397-16186677 GCF_043228905.1 Azolla caroliniana
AAAGAAGTAATTAGTAATAAAATAATAAAATAAAAACAAATTCGTAAAAGTATGCACTAAGAAATTACAATGTCTTCGAGGATCTCCAATTGCAACTTGCATTTCATGGATTTGTGAAAAAGTATCATGATTCCTGTACCATGTACATATTAAAAACATCAAATAAGTAAAAAACTAGTAATGAAAAATAAACTTAAAGAATGAATTAAAATGTATGTACACCTTATCTCCCATAATTATCACGTAGCATGTAATCTATTACCTCGTCTTCACCAACAAGATCATCTAGATTAAATTTAAGTTCTTCATAAGCCATGTGAAAGTTGTCTGTTATTTGAACATTCGATTCTCGCAAAACTTGCATCCATGATCGAATACACATCTCGGCCTTGAATGTGCATGAATGTAGTTTGATCCTATCATCAAAGGTCATTTTTGCTGCTGAATTTGCCTCTTCAGTAGGTACTGATGATGTTGGTATAGCAAGGTAATCACATGCCATCCTATACAATTGTGGCATTGTAGATTTATTATCATGCCACCATTGTAAAGGATCCTTGTCTGTGCTAGCCAAAGGAAGTTTTATGAACTGCTCAATTTCAAATCGTGAATCAGAAACAAGACTTTTATTGTGTACACCCATTAACCTCCAAATTTTAGAGTTATTATCAATAGGTTGTATTGTGGTTGAAGGTGGCTCAACACCACTCGAGAATGAATGGTAATGGGACTCAATCATGCCTTCAACCAGCTTAATATCTAACTCTCTTTCGATATGGTCATTTGGAATAGGCAATCTATAAAGGAATGAAAAATATTATTAAACTCAAATAAAATATTAGAAAGCATGAAGACAATTGTAAAACTTAAAGGAAAGTATTACCTGGGATCAAGAAACATTGCAATGCACGATGGAATATACTTTAATGATTCTTGATACTTAATTAAATATTGTAAGCAGTTCTTAGACGTTTTTTGAAGCACCTCTTGTGTGAATCTAGATGATCCCGGAAAGGAAGAATCTAAAAATTAATTACAATGATTAAGTAAACAATTATACGCTAGTGATGCTAGTGATAATGTAGGATATCTTGATCCTCCTAGAAAGGTAGAAACCTCTGCAGGTTTTTCTAACCATTCCTCCATAGCATGTATGTGACTCCAATCTTCTATGGTCAAGACATAACCATTGAAATCACTTGAAATTGTTAGATCTAAAATTGTAAAATTCAATATATCTCTATCCTTGATAGCTTGCCTAAACATCTCCAAAGTAGAATTCCATCTTGTAACGACATCAAGCCTTGGAGGTTCCTTTTCACGATGTTCAACCATCTTAGCATACTTCCTAAACACTTCCCTTCGAACCTTGCTAGATCTAATAGTTTGGAGCATTGTTCTCAACTTTTCCGTTGAGGGTGAGATAATCTCTAATGCTGACTTGATGCCCAATTGAAAAGTGTGCACCTGCACCATACACCTTAACATGTGTGAGGGAGCTAAAATTTCCTTACCATGCTCATTTTGTAACAACATGCTCAATTCCTTTGCAACCATTTGTGCATTACTAGCTCCATCAAAAATTGTAGCTAATGCTCGACTTGAAATATTAAAAGATCCAAGACGACAAAAGAGGGCATGTGCACAACGTTTCCCTGATCCAATACCTAGAAATACATGCACAAAATCCAATAGCATGGACCTTGATCTTGTTGTCTCGTGACATGCCCAATGAAGTGTCACTGAGTAGAAGCCCTTCAGACTACTATTTGACCAACCATCAAAAGTAATAGAAAATCTTGATTGACTTTTTGATAACAAATCTATCACTTGATGGCGCAACACCACATACATTTCTAAGATGGAACGTTTAATCGTGTGCCTTGTCTTCATTTGATATCCAGGTACAAGGTTGTGTACGAACTCTTTAAATGCATCTGATTCCACATGTGCATGGGGCAAAGTTCCCTTGACAATATACCTTGTGACGAAACAATCAATTTTCTTCTCTAAAACACGAGATACTTTAGTAGACTCTATAGAAGATTGAATAATCTTCGAAATACCTGAATTTTGATTTGGTTCGTCTAATAGATGATGTTTTTCCATTAAATGCTTAGCTATAGTACTTGTGGATGTTTTTGAAGACCATCATTGTCAAGGTGTGCCATTATCCATATAAGATATGATGTGAGCATCTGTCCATGATGAACGTTGCCTTTTTCTTGACATGCTTGTTTGCCCTTGGCTAACATTAATTGATGATGAGTCCATCGTTGCATGAGTTTGAGAAGATGATTCCATTTAATGTTGTCCCTATAAAACATAAAAAAAGAAAGCATAGTTATGTATATAATACACATATTTTGTCCATAAGATAGTAACTACCATGACTATGACTCATATATGCATGGTTGCATCCTCTTATTAATAGCAATAGTAAATAGCATTGTATGTACTGAGCAAATACAATGCAAACAAGTTAAAAAGCTCACAAAAACGAGTGTGCGTTCAAATGTTAAAGTTAAGCCTATGAACTCACTCACAAAAACGAGTGTGCGTTCAAATGTCAAATACCTCTAGAATGGTAATTGGGTTGCTAACCTCTACAAAATTGGCCCAATACTGAAATTGACTTATTAACCTTCAAAATTCCCATCTATGGCCAGTAACGAACCACTCGCTATCCGATGCCTTACTTAAATGGTCCCAAAAAATGGATGTAGTTTAACTTCTAGAAGGTCATCTATGGTCTAGAATAAAACCCCTTAAATACCCCAAGAGACAGAGAACTCAAGCAAACCAATTCGGCTCTAAAGCCCCATCTATGCCAAGTGTGTGGAATTTGGTTAACTCTAGAAACAAACTGGAATTGGGTTGAAAGATCTTTAAAAAACCATCTATGCCAGGTACACACCTTAAGATTCATTGGCAAAACACGAAATTCAAAATTGCATAAGGGTTGAAATCTTGACAATGTAACATGGTAGGCAAGGTAATCTGATATGTTAGAGTGGGTTCAACTAGAAAAACCCTATTATAGCAGACGACAAAATTGAGTTGAGCTCTAGTAACCCATCGATGTTATGAATGCCTGAGGAGTCTTCGATCAATCTAATGTTCCAATGAACGTAATTATCTAGGCAAACAATGCAACTTGATCTATCTCTGGGATGCAACTGTAAACCAAGTTTGCTTGAAGGCCAGAGAGGAATGTGTCTATCCTCTTGGCCAAAACTGTGATGCCCTTCAACAACACGTAATCAACCATAGCAGCCCATTTACACACATAGAACTGGGTAATCCTATTCATGATGATCCAAATGGATTGTGAATGAATTGATTGCTTGATTAGAATTCACCTCAATTGATGATCCAAAGGATTGTGAATGAATTATTTGCTCAAATGTACTTGGTCTCGATGACAATCTAAAAAGATTGTGAACGAAGTTATTGGCCTCATTTACATTAAATTAATGCAACAAGGTACAGATATGGGACTCCGACTGATTCTAGGATGCTGAATTTCTAGAGCTACTAAAAATGTCCTCCAATGGTGTCACACAAGCATCATCATCATTATGTAACACTTTTCGAGACTTACAGCAACTCTAGTTATTGCGATGGAATGTATTCAATGAATAGTAGAAGAGTTTTGTTTAGATCATTTAACATAAACAATCATCATCCAACTGATTCACTTGTAAGAAAAACATGTAAACCTAAACAATTTTTGATACAAAGAGGTAAGGTAAACTCCATGACGAAAATCCTTAAGACATTGCCTTTTCTTCATATAAACAAGGACACCAACACCATTGTAATTGCAGGGCTTTCTGAATGAGCTCAAAGAGTTCCTTGCTTTCGTATCTGTCTAAGAGAAACCTATACATAAACTTATTTATTGTAGGGTGTTGAATGATGGATTGATCATCAGGCACCCATAAGGAACCCTGTGTCATGAACACATGACCATTATGGCATCACCCGGACTTCAACCTCGAACCTTGTAATTCATACTTGAAAACCTCAACCATTAAGATAGCTTATTGTTATATGAAACAATAAAAGCTACTTCTTGTATTACATTGATTATTGTAAAAACTCTAGATTATTCTAGAATGTTCTAGAATGTCCTAGAGCATTCTAGGTCTGGAACATTCTAGAACATTCTAGAAATCTCTAAGCTATTCTATAGGAACCTATAAATAAGCGCATACATGTACTCTCAAATCAATTCGAATCAAACTGTCAGAACCAAGGATAAAAGATAGAGTGATGGAAGAAGGATAGAGAAGAATGGATGTATAAGCCAATTAGAAGAGGAGTCAAACGAATAAGTCCGGCCAAAATAGGAGCCATTTGGTTGGACAACCCTAGATATGTACAACCTAGTGTGGGTTCCATTTCTTCCAAGCATGTTAGTAGAGTCTTCTCAGCCCTAGTACAAGTTAGGACACCCAGTTGTCAACTTCAAGTCCAAGCCCTCTTAGATACTAGAGCCAATTCTTGTTTCATGGATAGAGATTTTGCCCAAAAACACCAAATATCCTTGCATACACTTCCTTGTCCAGTTTCCGTAGTAGTGATTGATGGACGCCCCATAGCTTCCGGGAAGATATTTGAAGAGTCTGAGCCAATACACATACTCTTGGGTGATTTAGGATGTGTAGTTTCCTTTAACATAATCCGTAGTCCTGAGCATCCAATTGTCCTCGGTTTGCCATGGTTCGAGCTACATAACCCTAGAATCGATTGGAGGAAGCGAGAAATTAGGTGCCCTTTAGCAGAAAATATCATTGTCAAGGATCGAACTCGGGATTATCCTCCCAAAGTATATAGTTCTACCGATGCACCATATCCTTCTCATCAAATTTCAGCCATCACATTGCAACAATTGCACCAAGTGGGAGGCAAGGAGGACCTTTTCTTATTTGCAGTATCAGTGACACCTTCTAGTGTCACTCAAGGGAATTCAGACATCCAAATTCCCAAAAAATATCAAGACTATGCTGATGTTTTCGACAAAGTCAAAGCTAGTGTTCTTCCAAAGCATCGGCCGTACGACTGTCCTATTGATCTCCAACTAGGAAAAGAGCCTCCGTGGGGTCCGATTTACAATTTATCACCCACTGAGCTTGAGGTTCTTCGAGAATACATCGAGGAAAATCTTGCACATGGGTTTATTCGACATTCAAAGTCTCCAGCTGGTGCTCCTATCTTTTTTGTGAAGAAAAAGGATGGCTCCCTTCGTTTGGTCGTGGACTATCGAGGCTTAAATAAAGTCACCATAAGGAATAGGTATGCTTTACCTTTAATCTCCAATCTCTTAGAACGCATTGGTGGGGCAAAGCATTTTACCAAAATTGATCTAAGGGGTGCATATAATCTTGTTCGAATTCGGCCAGGAGATGAGTGGAAAACAACATTTCGTACTTGGTATGGTCATTTCGAGTATACAGTCATGCCTTTCGGGCTCACAAATGCACCTGCTGTATTCCAACATATGGCAAATGACATCTTCCGGGATTTCTTGGATATTTTTCTAATCATCTACCTAGATGATCTATTGATTTACTCTAAAACACAGGGGGAGCATGATATACATGTGCGGCAAGTACTTGAACGCCTAAGGAAGTATGGTCTTTACGCCAAACTTGAGAAATGCAGTTTTGATTGCAAACAAGTCGAATTTTTGGGATACACTATTTCATCCTAGGGTGTTTTCATGGACCCGGCAAAAGTCCAAACAATATTGGAATGGAAACCCCCATGCTCAGTTCGGGATGTCCAGTGTTTCCTCGGATTTGCGAACTTCTATCGCAAATTCATACATAATTATTCAAGCATTGTGTTGCCCCTTACTCAACTCACCAAGAAAAATCAAGCATTTTTTTGGAGTATCGAAGCGGACAAGGCTTTTACGCAGCTAAAAGAGGCATTCACATCAGCACCCATCCTAGCACATATTGATCCTGAAAAGCCATTTACTATTGAGGCGGATGCATCAGAATTTGCATTGGGGAGTATCCTATCGCAACTAGGCGACGACGGGCAGATACATCCAGTCGCGTTTCACTCGAGAAAGTTTACTGTTTCGGAGATAAACTATGAGGTGCATGACAAGGAGTTACTAGCTGTGGTCGACTCATTCGAGCAATGGCATCATTTTCTAGAAGGATCACCTCATCAAATTATCATTTATAGTGATCAAAAAAATCTCACATATTTTCAAACAGCTCGAGTATTAAATAGACGACAAGCTCGGTGGGCCCAATTTCTAACGCGTTTCGATTTCAAGATCATTTTTCGCCCCGGAAAACAACAAGGGAAAGCAGATGCTCTGTCTCGGCGTTCGTATCTAGCACTTCGACCTGGAGATCCGGCCTTTGAAAATCAAAAGCAAACTCTCCTCGGGCCATCAAAGCTAAAGGTAACAACAATTTATGCCACACCACTTGATTCTACCCTTCTTGACACTATTCGGCAACAACTTCATTCGGATGATTTTGCTAAGGATGTCTTAGCCCACTGTGGTTCAAGTCGTCCATCTTGCTCCACATTGCCAGGGTCATCTCAACATTATAAGGACTTCAAGTGGCAAGATGGTTTACTCTTCTACAAGAATCTCCTTTACGTCCCCGACGGATCACCCCGACTTCAAGTGTTGGAACATTGTCATGATGCCCCCATGGCTGGACATTTTGGTATTTCCAAGACCATTGAGTTGGTGAAACGTTCGTTTTGGTGGCCTCACTTGCAAAAATTTGTCGAAGATTATGTTCGCACTTGTGACACTTGTTGTCGCGCCAAAATACCCCGGCATCACCCTTATGGCTTACTACAACCATTACCCCCTCCCAACAAGCCATGGCAGTCTATTTCTATGGATTTCATTACGGATCTGCCACCTTCCAAAGGATTTGATACTATTTTAACAGTAGTGGATCGGTTCACCAAGATGGCACATTTTGTACCATGTGTAAAGATCATCAATAGTGAAGAAACTGCAGATCTCATTATGCGTGAAGTGTTTCGCCATCATGGTCTCCCGAATGATATTATTAGCGATCGAGGTCCTCAATTTATCTCACACTTTTGGAAGCACCTATGGGCAGGCCTCAAAATCTCTTGCAAACTCTCTTCGGCTTATCATCCACAAACTGACGGACAAACAGAGTGCACAAATCAAACGCTCGAGCAATATCTTCGATGTTTCATTAGTTATCAACAAGATGATTGGAGTAAAATTTTACATCTTGCTGAGTTTGCATACAACAACACGGTCCACTCTTCTACCAAAGTTACACCTTTCTTTGCCTACACCGGCAACCACCCTCGATGGTGTATACTGGATCTTCCCGAGGTGTCACGAAACCCTAGTGCAGCGCATCACCTCCACCGACTACAACAAATCTAGTTCGAGTTATCGTCACATCTTCAGAAAGTGCAAGCACACCATAAGACCAATGCCGATCGACATCGTCTTAAGTCTCCGTTTAAGGTTGGTGACCATGTATGGTTGCTTCGTCGTCACATCAAGACTACCCGACCGTGTGCTAAGCTTGACTATCAACGCTTAGGTCCTTTTGTCATCACGGCGCAGATTAATGATGCAACATTTCGTCTTAACCTTCCTGCACATATGCGGCTTCACCCTGTCTTTCATAGCTCTCTTTTGGAACCTTGCCACACCTCTTTAATTCCTGATCGTGTCGTGCCACCATCGCCTTCTGTACAACTTGTGGACGGCCCCGAATACGAGGTAGCTGCTATTCTCGATTCTAAGATTGTGCGCAATAAGCTTTATTATCTAGTTGATTGGCTTGGTTATCCTCCGAGTGATTGCACTTGGGAACCCATCGATAACGTTTGTAATGCTGAAGCTTTGGTCAACGACTTCCATCGTCACTATCCAAACAAGCCCGGCCCAACAATGTTAACGCCGACTTCCACTCGGCGTTCTCGAAGGAGGGATAGTGTCATGAACACATGACCATTATGGCGTCACCCGGACTTGAACCTCGAACCTTGTAATTCATACTTGAAAACCTCAACCATTAAGATAGCTTATTGTTATATGAAACAATAAAAGCTACTTCTTGTATTACATTGATTATTGTAAAAACTCTAGATTATTCTAGAATGTTCTAGAATGTCCTAGAGCATTCTAGGTCTAGAACATTCTAGAACATTCTAGAAATCTCTAAGCTATTCTATAGGAACCTATAAATAAGCGCATACAGGTACTCTCAAATCAATTCGAATCAACACCAGTCTTTAGCTCTCATTACATATCTTGTATCCATTCTCTTTCTTTCTCTATCTTATACATCCATTCTTCTCTATCCTTCTTCCATCACTCTATCTTTTATCCTTGGTTCTGACACCCTGAGGACTAAATGCATTAAGTCCATCTAATGGATTAAAAAATCAAGTTCTCCTTGACAAAATTGCCAAATGGTTTGACTACAAGCTTTGGAAATGGAAATGATTATGACAAAACAAAATGAAGTTTTCTTCCATGGAGAGTATCGCAGAAAGCATAGGATACTTGCAAGGGAAACATATGAATTATCCCTTAATTAATCACAACCATAACAGTGGTCACGACTGCTGGATGATGATGGTAACATCTGTTTTCAATGACATCGTAACAAATCATTGGGTAAAATGCAGCAAACAATATGTACCGGAACTAGTTTCTGATCCTGAAAGTGGAAGAGAAGCCAATATATTTTCTACCAGTATCATCCTAGAAATTAAACTAATGATTAGTGCATTATTCAGTAATCATGCAACAAACATGAAATCATGTGATGTTCCTTGATATCATGTGATGTACATACCCATCCACAATGAATGCATGCATTCGGGTATACCAAAAACATTCAAAGGAAAGATCATAGACATGTTCTGAGATATCATGGGAAGTATAGCAATACATACCTTTGTAACCTATTATAGTAGATTGTAGACTGTAGTAGGAACTTTGAAGAGGACTAGGGAGTTGGGACTCAGGACTCAGGACTCAGGAGTTAGGAGTTAGGATGAGGACCAAGGTAGCGTAGCAGAGAGTATACAGTTTGTGAAGGCGTACAGAAAAGAGAGTCAAGAGGCAAGAGTCAATACTTAGAATTTAGGATTATTATTTTTAAATCTAAAAACCTAAAAACCAAACCTTTAAACCGAAACCGATAAACTAATAAGCCTTTAAACCGCTAAACCGCTAACTCCAAAAACTGAACCGAACCGAATCGTATACTATGAAACCAAACCAAACTAATTATTTAACTTTAAACCGATAAACCATTAAGCCACGGCTTAGCAATTCGGTTCGGTTCGAGTTGAAACCGGGCCCATTGCTAATTACCCATACTCACACATCATATACTCTTCTCATATATTTAAGGAATTGCAAACATTTATTCAATTGGCACCCTGAGTTCTTCCATAGGTTTTCAAAGATGCTTACAAGGTACTATTGCAAATGCTTCCGTGAAGTCCACCTCTCCAATAACCTTTTTCCATTAAACTCAAAGGTAGACATGGTGATGGATAATGTATGGGATTTCCAAAAATAAGCTTGACTATATGCTTTCAGACCATTTTCTTCACTCAATGCAACTACCTTTGATTCCGATATATAATCAAATAGTGTTTCTCTTAGTGAGCTGACCATAATGGTTTAGTTATTGTTTACATTATTTATATCTTCACCTTTATGGTTTGATGCAAATTGTCATCCAATCGTAGGGCACACTATTTGACAATACGTGGTTAAACATATCACCTATCCATGCATGTGGTTTCTTTATCGTACATTTGAACATTGAAGCCTTTATACATTGGAGATCTCTTTTAGAAAGGCCAATTTCTTAAGACCTATGTATATATCTTCAACCATAAAGAAGGGGCGTGTATGTGAAATAGAATCATACCACATAGTTTTTCAAATAAGATAAGGACCTTTGGCCATAATGCACTTGGATGTTCGGTGGAAACCCTAGTGGTCTCATATAGATGTCAATTTTATTCTCTCTTGTACTATATTCGATACAAAACTATTGACAATTTCATAGAGATGATCCCAATTAGGAGCATACTTGCGGGCTTCCTTTATACATGTGTCCTCAACATACATAAATTCCTCTTCTTCAATCATCTCTAGACAATCCCATATTCCTCACTAAATTGATAATTATAGTGTAGCATGAAAATACTTGAATTGTTTGCATGTGTGCCCATATAATCACTTCCTTCAAATGTCGTGAGGTGTGGTTAGCATTAAAATATGTTATATTTATACAATGTCAAATAAAGTATGTATGAAGAGGTTGAATGGGGTGAGTATTATCTTTTATTTTTTATTGTATATGTTGTTGCAACTTCTGTCTTTTGGTGATTTGAAACTATTTGGACGTTTATGTAACTGCATAATCCTATTCTACTTGTATAACTTATAATATAATTGAATATATTCTCTCTGTACTTATAAAAAGATCATTCAAAATTCAAAGAAAATCAACAATTTTGATGTCTCTTGAAATCCCACCTCTCTCTCTTATTCACTTTCTTAAGCATTCATACTCTCTACACTCTACGTCACATTTTGTTTGTCACATGATCTTGGCAATCATACAATCAACATATATGAAGAAATTTTTTCTAGTTTTAATTAAGATATTCTATCTAATATACTGTATTCTATTGCTCAAACATAATCAAGGAGACTTTTCATGAATTGCTTGATTTCTTACTGTCAAGTTTGTTAATGAGTTGCTAAATTGAAAAGGATGTTTAGAAAAATGTAATGTATCATGTGGGACCATCCCAACATCAAAAGGGAGACATATAAACCATGCCAATCACAATATTCTTCCTTGAACTATTTATAATCAACATCCCATATTAGTATATTATTACTAAATGTTTTAAATAGCAATCTCTGATTTATTCTTTTGATACCGGTATGGTAAAGATAATCTATGTCTGCAACATTTCGAATTTCATAAAGAATCACGATTCCAAGTAAAAGGAGTGAAATTGTATTGATCCAATTCAAAAACACATGAGTGAGCACTTAATAGTGCAACTATATTATGGTTCACATAATAACGATTTTGCTATTCCAACCAATCATTTTTATTCTACGTTGATTCCAATTATATTGAAATATCTTGTCTTCTTGTGATAATGCTAGGCGTGGATCATGTAATGTCCACCAATTAGTAAAGTACTTGCAGTGACCCTACAAGGATACTTAATCAAATTCCCAAACCTTAATAATCATCGTTCTACAAATAGCACAACTCAACTTTTTGTTGAGTATTATTCATTGAAATGCTTCCTATTCACCTTTTTTATCACAATGTACTCAATCATAGATATCAGTGTATCACTAATGAAATCCCCCCATATCCATACATAATTCAGACTTATAGTTGATTATGCTCACTTGTGGTTGAGATTTCCAAAATCTTCCTAATTGTAATATGGTGATTATTGACCATTATTTCGTTTTTACATTGATATACATTAAGCACCCCATTGCATTAAATGGTGTGGATGACCCAAACAAAGAAAGGAATAAGACAAAAAATAATTTTGCATTTTCTGTCACAACTCTTGAACATTAGTACAATTATTATTTAAAGCCAATTTTCATTCAATCCTAGTGAAACCCGTTAACCTTCTCGGTTGTTGTGATGCTTCTCTTCTTTTTAATTACAAGTTCTAGTTGTTTTTGCTAACATGAGAGTCATTATCATTTGGATGTATATATTTATTTATTCTCATATACTAATCACTTACAAAATTTAATCTACGTCTAGATCGAGTATCCTTTATGCTATATGACATAACTGAGTGAGTCATTCATTGGACATTAAAACAATGTCATGACCACAACTCAATCATGTTATGCCAAGATACACAAACATTTATGGTGATCCAGCTCAAAAACATGGAATGGGCAACTTTTTCTTTCACAATTGGAGAAGAGTACTTTATGCAATAGTGTGTTCAACTCTCAAATGTCATGACTTATGAATCTCTTGGTCTATATGTATGTAATACCATAATAAAGTGTCAAGTATTGAATCTCTGGAGAAAGATTATTTTGACAATTCAAAGTTTGAACATTGTTTTTTGAAGGTGGCATGATTCCTTAATTGCATATTAATATTGATGTTTCAATTGATACTATAGCAAGAGTGCATTACAATTCGGGTAATACACCAAGAGTTCCATGTCGAGACAAGGGAGGGGTCATTCGATAAATAAAGTTTGCAAGACTTGTTTTAGAACATTTGACAATTAGGTTTTAGAATTTGATGGTTGGAACTTGGCATACTCACTCAATGGGCTCTATATGTTCACACAAACTTTACGGGATTGTTATGCATGAGACGACATGGCATCGAAGAAATGGTAACGTGGCCAACCATATATAATGTGGCCTATGGGAGTGAATATATCATTGTGAAAGCCTCTCTTATTGGCGAGAATATTAGGGGTAAGGGAGCCTCCAAAATGGTTGGTTATCAAATTTGAAAGAAGACTCCACATTGTTGAAAGTATGGTGTCTTTGGGCTAAGTTTTTCATCAACAAAATCCGCACTACTTGGGAGGGAAGGATGGCGGTGGTGCAATATAGGTAGTAGGACATTGGTAGCATTTTGCAAAGAGGCCAAATGTATCAATTTGGCGTACGAAATTTGTGATGCTAGCCCAGCCTCCTAATCCGACACCTACCACTAATGTCCACACCACCGTAAATATGTTGATCGCGTACATGATTGCCCACGGGCTTCTCCCGAAGAAACTCGGCCCTTTATCCACTGCATTCTGAATTCGAACAACATACATGTGTTGGTATAACCCCGTAAAAATGTCAATAATACTCCTTCAATGAATATATCGAGTAATGCCATGGAATCACACCATAAACATAATTTATGCATTAATTTCGTTTCACTCATACCTCTCTTGCCATGGTTGTCCTGTAGGTGATCATGTGAGCCATTGCTGGTATAATGTAGACAGTGAAGGTCACCAACAGAGCACCTACTGCTGAGTTAATGGGTCCAAAGAATGGGAAGATTATTGCTAAAAACCATATGGGTAACACAACTGGTATCCGAACAATGGCGCGCAAGAACATGTTGGTCGATGTATGAACTTTGATAAGTTTCTCCCACACAAAGTAAAGAGGTGTGCATGCGAAGCCGAATGTAATGAACTGCTCACATTTGAAACTCCAATAAGTTATATTTTAATCTTGATCGCGTACATTGGCGGAATTGTTTGTCGAATCTATACATTGGGTGGAGACGTGGTAAGGTATTTATAATCAACTCAATTAACACATTGCTTACTTGATGAATCAACATTAAGATCACGGCAGCATCGCGTGCTCTAGTTTTTGGGAGCAAAGAAAATGCATTCGAATGGTCCAACAACATGTCCCCGAAAGCCCAATACATCGCAATGGCAGATGGTAGAGTGAGAGTCCACACATACATAGTTGCATAAAGATAAATGGTCTTGAATTTGGATGGTTTCCACATGGCATGCATGATTTCCCTATGGATCAAGGAATATGACACCACCACCACAAGACAAAACTATTAATGCATACTACCATATGTATATACATAAGCCGAATTAGAGACATTTAGAATTTATGGCATGTTGTTAGTGGCCATGGTCATTTATACTTACACGGTAATTGCATGTCCACCAAATGTGTAAAGAATATTGGTGGCTCCTGTAAAGTAAAGGACAAGCTTTTGGGGAGCAGAGTGCTTTACATCAGGTACCTACATAAAAGAAGAGGTCCCTCAAGTTTATAGTTGTAAGTGTATGATGATGATGATGAATTACACCCTTGCCAAATTGCCCAAAAACATTATGCAAAATATACACTTGTAAGTTGGGAAGAGTCATAGGATTTGCAACAATCAAGAGTTTTCCATTTGAAACATCCAAACCACACATAGACACTTACCCGTGTAAATACATACATACATTATTACATATATACATTACATACACACACATATATATGTACATACATCCATATGCACATTACATAATACATACATACACACGCACACACATACATAGCTATGGGCCTGGTTCAATTTCGGTTCAGTTCGCTTTTGTTGCCTTGAAACCAAACCGAACCATTAGAAAAAGCAAACCAAACCGTTAATGAACTCCCACGCCATTTAAACTAAACAATTTAAGAAAAGGTAAACCAAACCGTTTAGGGAAAAGTTGTAACCAAACGAAACCATTTAATCACAAAGTTAAACCCAACATTTAAGTCGAATTAATTAAATTTTTAAATAAATAAAATTACGTTAAATGAAATAAACATTTAAGTTAAATTAATTAAAACAATAAAACAAGATTAACTAAACCATTAAATAAATAAAATATTCAGGAGATAAAAAAAGTTAGCTGAAAACCACTAAACCATTACATGCATGCATACATACATATATACATGCATTACATACACACACACACATACTTATATCATATATGTATACACATACATACATACGTAAATACATACATATAGATACATCCATACATACATTGCATAATACATACACACAGCTATGTTCCCGGTTTGGTTCAGTTCGGTTTTGTTGCCTAAAGCCAAACCAAACCGTTTATGAACTCCCAAGCCATTTAAACTAAACCATTTAAGGAAGGGTAAACCAAACCGTTTAGGGAAAAGTTGTAACCAAACAAAACCATTTAATCACAAATTTAAACCTAACCATTTACTTCAAATTAATTAAATTTTTAAATGAATAAAAATATATTAAATTATATAAGCATTTAAGTCAGAATAAATAAATAAAAATACATTAATTTAAATAAATATTTAAGTTAAATTAATTAAAACAATAAAAAAGATTAATGAAACCATTAAATAAATAAATATTAAGGAGATAAAAAATAGCTAACCAAAGACCACTAAACCATTAAACCGAAGAGTTAAACCTATAAAGCTATAAACCCGAGTTTTAGAACCAAAGCAAACTAAAACCAAAACGTTTAATTATATTGGAAGCAATAAACCATTAAACCATGGCTTAACGGTTCGGTTCGGTTAGAGCCGAAACCGAGCCTATAGCTACACATACATGATACATACATACAACATTACCTGACCATGGATTAATGCAGCCACTGCCAGATACCATGCTGTGTATGTTGTCATTCCTAAACCCAAGAAGGACCACACACGATAGTTGTGAAACGTCGGAATGAAGACGGTCAAGCAACAACATGCACCGAATATGTATGTCCAAGTTCGCTTATCAAAGTGATCACTGATGTAGTAGATGTTGCTGCAAAAGTAGAGCTACACCTAAATAACTGTTGCATGCAATGAGGGCTTCAAGTGTCATTGCATGTGAGTTTATTGTTTGTGAATACATTATTTGCACATGCATTATATACAATACAGAAATTTGTATTGTAGAATGTGAATCAAGTGTAACAATATATTGTAAAATGCAAGATGGATGGGATAAATTGAGTATATAATTACCAACCTCCCACAAGCAATCAATTGAATGACTGATCCAAAGAGTAGGAATGTGCAATTGAAAGCCAAACCCATAACTTTCCAGTAAGGCCCAAGTAGACCATCCAAAATCTCAAACCACTGCAAATTTATGTCACATAACAAGCTAGCTATAAATATATTAGTCTCCCAAAATGTTTTTCCTAGCCTTGATGGATGGATATTAATTAAATCTAATTGGAGGATTCTCATTAATAAATGGATGAGCATGATTAATGGAGAGAGATTAAAGATGAATTACTTGGATGACATGATTGTTGGGGCTAATGACATTGGCCTTCTCTAGCCTTGACCTGTACTCCAAGTAGAGGGAGCTGATAAGATACGCAGTCCAACTCCCAAGAACACCATAGAAGACTTGGAAAGCTATCCCAGAAGCCATCCCAAGTTGAGAGAAGGAGTAAGGCAGAGTAAGTAACACTTGTGCCACCTTCTTGCAAGGAATCAAGAACAGAACAGTTTGATGAGGGATTCAAAGAAGATCCAACCCACCCCCCCAAATCAAAAAACAGGGTCATTCCATTTGGAATACATAATAAAGGGAAAACTCAGAGATCCGAAACAAAGGAAATGTCGATGCAATGAATGTTCCAAACTGGTTGGGGGGGCATTTTTGCTAGAATTAGATTAAAGTGCGGAAGAAGGAAGGGAATGTTTCTAGGGGCATTTGGTAGAATTAAAGGAAAGTACGGAAGAAGAAGGAATATGTACATACATACATACATACATACATATGTGTAGGGGCATTTTCCGAGAAATAAAAGAAATCGTGAACCAAGAAATATGTTACATTGGAAAGGGGGCATTCCGGAGGAATAAAGGAAAACCGCCCCTTCTCATCTCGATGCTAATTGCAATCTAGTACCCCTGGAATTTTATGAATTGGTATTAAATCGTATGCACCTTGTTATGCATTGCGATTTGTTTTGTATTTATTGGTTAGTCATTAAAGGAGTAATTAATCATCAGTCATGAACTTGGAGTATACCTGATTGGAAGCACAACTAAACCAAGCATCATAGGCTGAGCCACCATGCCATAGGAGCCTCTTCATCACACCTTGGAAGGAAGAATCAATATTCACACGATCCATCTTTACTATATCTCTGAATACTGATGCTAATTATGCCTCAATTCATAAGGGAAATAAGTACACATGCATGTATGTAAGTACATATATGTGTCTATGTATGTATGTATGTATGTATGTGTATTCCCTTAGAATTTGATGTGTATCCTAATTGGGGGGAAGGCTGTAGTAATATTGAAGAAATTAAGAAGAACTGCAAAGCTCCTTAACGAGAATATAATTATAAAGGATTAATGTGAGTATGATGCATTGCATTTTATTGGATGACTTTAGAGAGAGAAGAGACTTCGTGTGTGAAAGAGAAAAGTGAGTGAGAGAGAGAGAGAGAGAGAGAGAGAGAGAGAGAGAGAGAGGAGTGGCCACTGGATCCACACTTGTAAATAAAGAGACGATTTTAAGTGATACGATAACAGTGACAATGTGACATGGGTGGGAGACGAAGTGAAGTGTATTAACATCTTTGAGAACATAAAAGTTGACAAATTACAAGGAAAGATAAACTTTGAGAAGCCAACATTGGTCATTCCAACCCATCCCCACCCATGTCCCATGACGTCCGTTTGATGCTTTCTAAAGATGGCTCTTATATTTTTGTGGGGTGTCTTTCTCGTTCTTCTCGTCTCTTGACCCCTTTAAGTCTTTTAGCTCAAAAGTGATCTCCCACTATGTGAGCTCATTTGCCTCTATTTGAGCTTGGATTCTTTGACACATAACATTTGGAAGAGAAAAATTAGAATTGATAGTCCTACATTGTTCAAATGGGTTTCGATATGCTTGATCTTTCAATATTCATGTTTTATTGCTCTAACATTGAGGAGATAGAATCCAACACACTTTTGGTTCTTGAAATGTATTATATCATACAGTGGCTCAAACTTGACTAGAAACACTCAATGATATTTGTGTGCCCTTGTAATCTAAGGACAATATGAACATTTTTTGAGTAAGCTACATGTATTTTGTAAGTGAAAACAATCCATATTCAAGAATGTTACTAAGGAACATTGCAAGTGACATTGTGATTGGAGTAGGTTAGTGCTAACAATATAGGTAAAGAAAAATTGGATATTATCATATATGGAGGATTATAGTAGAGTAGGATACTTAGACTCACCTAGTTGTTTAAAATGAAACATCCATGTAAGTTGATGAATCTCCTTATAGTACTTTGTTATACACACATAACGTGAGATTATGTAATAGACATGATTCTATGGTGGAATGTAGGGGTTGAACCCATGACCTCTTGGCCTTATTGGGCAACCTTACCAATTGAACTACATCCATCTGTACATCATTAAATTTGTAGAGAATATATCTTTATGCATTCTCTAGAAATTTCCTAGCTTGCATGCGTCCTCATGAATTTTCTAGAATATCCTTAGTTTTCATGTATACCTCCTAGTTCTTGTATAAATACTCAATTGCACCTTGATTCTAACCAAGGTGAACAACACTAGTTACGGAAGCATAAATTCAGTTCTTGTTCTCTTCTCTATTCTCTCTCTCTCTCTCTCTCTCTCTCTTAGTATTTAGCCTCGTCAACTTCCGTGATAGATTAGGTCACTTATATTTGCAAAACATAAGTGAAGGGTATGTTCACTAATGTGATGGGATAGAATGAATTATAGGTGCATGCACTATCATGATCATGACAACCAATGAATGAAGAGTTTTTTATAAAAACACATCTACTCAAGGGGCCTAAGAAGAAGTATAATAAATATACGGCCTAACTACCCTATTAAGATACATTATGTCCGAAGGCTGAAGTCTTGAGACATCAATGCTGCGGGCTAGGCTTTCATTATGACAATCGTGTTACCTATTTGAAGGTTCTAGTCATCCCAATATTTGTTAGTATGGGATGTCGTTGGTAGGCTTGCTATGTCTTGGTCATAGCTCCGGGATGGTCATGAGGAAAAGGTTATTCCATCCAATCTATTCCCTTTTATTTCTATTTTAATTTGGTCTATTGATTAGTAATAACACATCACCAAACTGGTCGAGTGTGGAAAGATTTCGTAACCAACATACCTAAGAGAAGCAAACAACAAGTTACAAAGTGGTAATCTGATGTGTTCAGACAGTAAATCTATGAGAAAGATAGACTGAAAATGCACCACGGAAAACAAAAAACATAAATCAATAGAGCATCCACAATACACAGCATTTATGTGGAAACCCTAAAACGGGAAAAACCATAGGATGTACAAAAGGAAGATTTACAAATCTCTGTAAAATAGAGAATACCCGCTTAGGGTTTAGGCAAGTTTCCCTAAACTCTCTCTCTCTCTCTCTCTCTCGTGCACTCTCGCGTCTCTTCCTAGTCTCTCTCTCTCTCACTTCTGCACATGATTACAGAAGTGCTAACTTGAATTACATTCATAATGGTTTCCCTAGGTGTATTTATACTCATACATAGTATGGGCTATTTACTAATGTAGTCATTATTATTATTATATAATGTATATAATAATTAATCAGCACGACTAGTCGGCCTTGTCTTCGACCATCCGGTCGGCCCGACTTGTCAGCATTGTCTTCACTCGAAGCATCTTTTAATGTAGTCAACTCTCTATCTCCTCCAAGAACCAGTCGATGACCCTATCGACTAGCTGGTTGATCGGACCAACCATCTTATATTCGGCTCGTCGATTTGGTTGCCGACTTCGTCCTAGACTTTGATTGTTGACTTCTCCCATAGGAGGGAAAAATTCCTAACATAATCAAAGAGTGGAAGTTTTGGTTGGAGATAGAGTGCAAGGTCAAACTTGTTGTTGACTTTTTTACATTGAGTAGAGGAAGCAATAATCTACAACAACTTAAGGAAGTAGTTTAACATAGCAACAAGAAGCACGACTAATGGGGGAACACGAAATTGGTCACAAACATATCAATTGAACCCATGAGACTCTTTGGTAAGAAATTTCTGAAAATGTTGAATAATAGAAGGATAATGGAAAGGGAAATAAGTCCTCCCCAACAAAGGCGTAAATTATATAGAAACCATGGGCAAGTTTGAAATTATCACTATACATGGATGAAAGAAAGGGTTGAATTCGAACCTCTCCATGAGCAATTGGAAGAAGGGCAAGATTCAAGGGAAGAAATGACTAGAGGACTCATTGTTATAGAAGATAACAACAATCAAACTCAAGTAGGGGCATAGGAAGGGGAAGCGGATGTTTCAAGTCAATCAAACCCATGATGTACATGGGTGAATGAAAACCATTAGCTTAAAATAGGTGGATTCATGAGGTAAAACACTTTTTCCACAAAGTGGCATATACCTTGAGAGCAACGAATATTATCTGCAACAAACTTCTTGGAAGGGACAACCTTAAATTTGTATCTTGCAAAAGAAAATGCACATCATTTCATGGGATGGCAAGTGCGGCAATATTTCATTCCAGCAAAGGAAACATGTTTATTGGACAAGTTTAGGAAACTAAGGCAATGCGAGGGAAGTTTATCAATATATGCCGACAACTATAGACAATTTATACTTTAACTTCCCCATATTAAGGAAGTCACTAATTCATTGTTTTTTATTTCGTTTAAGAGCTAAAATTACGATGAAAATTGAAAAGCAACAATCGGAGGATTTGGAAATGGTGGCCCAACTTGTTGATAAAATTGGTGATTTCGAGGAACTTCAACAACGATTTCAAGCCATGAAGTTGTCCACCAACCATTTTGCAATCAACAACAAATAGTTTTCAAGAAATCAACAATTCCATTCAAGGGTAATTGGGGGAATAGTAGTGGAGTAAGAAAAATAACCACATCAACATCAAATGGGGAAGTATTCCAAGTCTCCAAAGGGGTTGTTTCAAATGCAAAGCTCAACACTTAGTACTTGAATGTCCCAGACGGAAATAAACAAAAATTGTGGCGGCTCAAGTTGACGTTAACGATCTCGATAAGGAATTAGACAATAATATATATGAACCAACCAACATTCTTGACGAAGTGAATTATGGGATGGATGTCATGGCAAGAGCATTAAAGGTAAAACCCATTTATTTTGTTGGGGGTGTCTCTCGCATTGATTATATGTACTTGGCAACGAGGATCAATGGGCATGCATCCAATGTCATGATTGATAGTGAAGCCACACATTAACTTTATCACTTCTTAGGGCATCAACCAAATTTGGATAGAAAACTATGTCTTTGAAAGGCATATCCATATGCTTTGTGCAAGGCGTTACCAACGTTAGGCTCATGGTGTTGGATATCAATCATCAAGGAAGCGAAAGCACACAAAGGAAAGGTAAATTCTCCAACAGTTCGATGAGTTTTGATTTCATATTGGAATTAGATTGACCACATAAGTATCTTATTGCACATTTTGTAAGGAGAGTACAAAAATTAGTGCTAGAAAATTTGGTTGGACAAAATGAGGTTGTGGTAAATCTTTACCACCCAACAATGAAGCAAGTAAAATCAATTTAGGGGTTTCATGCTCAACTATTATTATGTGTCACCAAAGTGGCTGACCAAACACTTAAAAAGGAGGGAAATTTTTCTTATGTATTGCAATTGGTTACCATCAAGAAAAACTGGCAATGGAAGGATGCAAAGCTAATCAGGCAATTCAACATCTATTAATAGAATGTAATGATGTTTTGGCGACCAATTTACCTTCTAGTCTACCCCTTAATAAGGCATTGATCTCAAATTCAATATCTTATCAAGAAGCACACCACCAACTAAAGCTCCATACAAGTTGAATGAAACTCAATTAGCAGAATTAAAGAAGCAATTGATTGAGCTAGAGAAATCTAGGTTTAAACGCTATAGCAATTTGTCATATCCCCCCCACTCCATCTATGCCTTATGCAAAGAAATATTTAAATAATGAAACAAGGTGGCCTACTCATGAGAAAGAATGACTTGCCATCATCTATGCCTTAGGCAAATAGTGTCATTATGTCCAAGATAAATTCACTAAAGTAATCATTGATAATATACCCTAGAAGTATTTTCAATCGTAGCCAAAATTGTCTCCTAAACAAGGGTGCTGTCAGGATTTTCTGGCAAATTTTGATTTCTCCATTAAATCATAAAAGTGGAGCTCTTAATACTATGTCAGATGCTTTAAGTTGAATGCCTCATGTTTGTACCATGTCAATTATTTCTAGTGACTTTCTTTGTTACATGGCATTCAAATAGCTCAACAACATGATCCCTATATGCAAGAACTAATTTCAAATATGGAAATGCAACATGCAGCCCATGGGTCCCTTGGAATACAACACGGTTTAGTAATGGTACATGGTAAGTTGTTTGTACCCAATGTAAAGGAAATTATTGTGTTGATTTTCTAAGAAGCAAATATTGTAAAATGGCGAGGCAAGGCGGTATTCATTGGATATTTACCAACATTCAACGACAATGTTTTCATCCTAATATGGAGTTAGATGTAGAAGACTACATACAATCTTGTTTGACATGTGACAACAAGTTAAAGCTCGGCATGGGAGACCTTATGGCTTACTACAACCCATATTTATGCTTGTTAACTACTTTATCGATGCTCATGGATATGGTTAGCATGGATTTCATAATGAATTTGTCGATATCGAGAGGTTATAATGCAATCATGGTGGTCATTAACTACTTCCCTAAACAAGCTACCTTTGTTCTAGCAAAACCACCTCTCATAGCCCTCCAAGTTACCAAATTGTTCTTCAAGTTTGTTTTAAAATATTATGGAATGCATGCTAACCATATCCCACGAGCATCAAATTGTTGGACACACAACTCTAAATGTCCTCCACTACACATCCTTAAATAGATGGCCAAGCAAAAAGGGTAAATCAAGGTATTGAATACTGCATTTGTTGTTATGTGCAAGCAAAACAAAAAGATTGGATGGATCATATAAACATGCCCTTAAATTTCTTTATAATTCATTTAAACATTCTCACACTAGTTTTTTAAATTTCGAATTAACTAGAAGGAAGCAAGTCCTTATATTGTTTGAGATAAAAGTAAAGAGTTTGATATCATCCTCTTTCTAGTAGACTAACAAGCAACAAAGTGGGTGGCACAATAAGGATTACAACAATTTAAGGAACCAATGGTTCAAGTAGCCAACAAAATACGTCAACACAAAGAATTTCTGAACGAAGATTTAGTCTTAGTTAGAGCTTCTCATTGGCCATTACATGGATCACCCGACTCAAATTTAAGCATACAGACCATATGAAGTACTACAAAGATTTAAAGGGGTGAATTACAAGTTAAAACTACCTAATTCTGTCAATTATTTAAAAAAGTCATAAATGTAGACATTGAAGCCGAAACACTAATATGCGTAAAGAAGTTGTAGAACCTAAAGAGGTATTAAATAACAAGTGTGTAATGGAAATACAAAATTCATGAACAACGAACTTTCAGAAGCCATTGTGGATCTGTGAAGAAAGTTTGTTTCGTTCGGATCCGACATTCTTGTTAGGGCATCCTATCCATAATTAGTAGTACAATGGCAAGCGTTCAAACATTGCCCACTACATTAGTCTGGTAATCTTCACCACTTTTGCCATTGTTTTTATCTTTATCATTATATTTTTAGATTTAGTGGGTTATGTCATTGTAATAGTATCCTTAGTTTTGACGATGAAACTCTCCTCATAGGAAAGTGTTATGGAGTAGTTATCATTAGAGAAATTAGTTAGATATGTTAATGGGTTGAGTAGTAAAAGAGTAATTGATGGGATTGGTATTTAAGGACCCTCTGTGCACAAAGGAAAAGAGGGCCTAATTTTGGAAATTAAGGTAATGACCTTTTCTCGAATATCACAATACCCTCTTCTAATTTTGTTGACTACCCCTCATAATAAGTTTTTCTTGCTACATTGTCTTATGTGGTATATTGCTATTAGAACTTCTAGATGTTATCTACTATACTACAACCTTGCAAGTAGTATTGGTATTATTTTCAAAGAGGTGTTTCTTAAGAATCCCAAATTGGACTTCGCTTAAATTTGCATGTCTTTATCTATTCATTATAACTCTAATATGTTTTAAGTGGTTGATTAAGCTTTCACACTAGCTTCCATGATATCATTTTTTTTTTCCAAAACAAAATATCCTTCCATTAGTTTTCAAAAAACCTATCAGGTATTGTCATGAACACATGACCATTATGGCGTCACCCAAACTTGAACCTCGAACCTTGTAATCTATACTTGAAAACCTCAACCATTAAGATAGCTTATTATTATATAAAATAATAAAAGCTACTTCTTGTATTACATTGATTATTGTAAAACCTCTAGATTATTCTAGAATGTCCTAGAGCATTCTAGGTCTAGAACATTCTAGAACATTCTAGAAATCTCTAAGCTATTCTATAGGAACCTATAAATAAGGGCATACATGTATTCTCAAATCAATTCGAATCACCACCAGTCTTTAGCTCTCATTACATATCTTGTATCCATTCTCTTTCTTTCTCTATCTTATACATCCATTCTTCTCTTAGTATTTCGTTCCTTTCTTCTCGTGTTCTCTAATATCCTTCTTCCATCACTCTATCTTTTATCCTTGGTTTTGACAGGTACAAACTACAAAATAGATGGAAAATAAGAGAAAAAGGACGATCCCAATGGCTAGCCATGGATCCTTCATTTAACTAAGGATCCATCTCAACATCTAATTTGATTTCAGTATGACTACCAATTCTCCCATGTTGGCACATGCTTTCAACAACATACTAGAAAATGTCATCATAGTAGTTAGAGACCTTGCACAAGCATTCAAGGATAGAGTTGTATAGCATCCTCATTCTTATCCTGCTCAATATAACCCAATAACATGGCCGGCCATTGTACCATATCTCCTCGAATCATGTGTGATAACATAGCTTCCATGATATCATTGATATCATATATGTTGGGAATTCATTTTGTTCGCAAACAAAGGTTATTAATAGAAACTAGATCATTTTTACGTTGTAGCTCCATGCAACATACAACCAATTTAAGACTAACACGACTAAGATACATCCTAGTTTGAACATGGGGGTACTTTTATGGTTCTAGGTTCCCTCTAAAAACCCTTATTCTACCACATACATCTCTAGTCGGGGTTGACAATATTCAAGACAACGCCATAAATTCCTATCTCATTCTAAATCAACACTCCAATTACTTCCTCTTCATCTCCCTTGTATGAGTATCATAGAAAGTTCTCTATACTTCCTTGTTTTGGTGATTCTAGACATCATGAATTTGTTCATGTACTTCCCGAGAATCACATTACTTATAGCCTCTCTATCTTTTTGAAGGATGAATGGTCTCTTGGGCAAGACACATTTACTATTTTTAGCCTTAGGTCAAGATTTCTAGATCTTTTTGTCTACAAAAAGGAATGCACTTCAAGCTTCAACTTCCTTCACATGCAATCAACTATCCACTATCTCATTGGTTTACTTTAACAATTGGCAAATGCCTTGGTTTAAACCAAATTGGGTCACAAAGATCTTGGCTTCACAACTTAATGGTTTAAACAATTTGGTTTGGTTCAACTTCCCAAATTTTCATACAGTTCGGTTAAGCTTGGAGGTTCAAGGGTTCAGTTTAATTCGGTTTGAGCCTTCGGCGACTAAACTATTTTTGGTTTAAACGGCTTCAAAGTACAACTTAAATGGCTTAACAATTACAATTAAGAAATTTTTAAAATTCTTTTTAAATATCAATTAACATTATAAAACAAGACTTACAAGCTATTAACATAATTTGAGATCCAATATTTTTTTCTTTGTTGAGTTAATAACTAGGAAATTTTGGTTAGAAAAATCTTTATTAAAAAATTGTGCAAAAGTTCACTCAAAATTGAAGCTCAACAACTTAATGGTTTGTAAATATGTTGACCTTGGAAATCCCTCAAATGCCTTGGTTTAAATTGTTTTGGTTTTAATGATTTTCACGTAAATTGTTTCACGGTTTGGTTTGGTCAAATAAGGGTGAAGGAACTTTTTCACAAAAATGTCAAATAATGAATCTGGCATCTTTAACACAAATCGATTTTGTCAAATACTTAATGGTGGGGTATAGTCTACATGATTAGCGACTTCACACAAAGAGAATTTAGCCCTCCTATTTCTTAGGTTAAATCTTGTTCTTTCCTTCTCTTACTTTTGGTAATCTTTCTAGAATGCACACAACCTTGATGTTTTCTTCTATATGTTTCACCACAATATTTCATCAAGATTGTTCCAAATACATATCATGATTTACTTTGCTTTTATACTTTCCTTAGGATTGGGCCACATGTGCAATTCTAAAGCACATTGTTTTAAAAAGAATAAGAAAAAGTATATTAACATCATTAAAGCATATATAGCCACCGCAAAATAAATCAAATTCGAATGTGTCGTGAATAATTATATTCAAATCTAAATCAAAGAGGAGAGAAAGAGTATCATTAACATGTTTTCCCATCACAAACTAGCTCCCATGGGACACATTATCTCAATTACATTTTCTGTCTTGAATATTCTTGTCTTAATCCTCTGCTACTTCCCACTAATTTCTCTTTCTCTATGTGGTGTGTTTGATAATTTGTTATCCTCACCCCACATTTTTGACCCATATGTACATGAAAATGTTTTCAATAAATCGATAACTTAGATCTTGGCTCTTCCAACTATGTATATGTGCATTGTTTCTTGAATGCCTCTAGGGTTGCATATGCCAAGGTCATTGAGAATGTTGTAGGTACATCACTCTCACTATACTAGATTAGTTCCAATCTTTCCTTATTTGATATAGTTTCAAATACGATCTATCTAGAAGCCAAATAGGGTAATGTATATCCCTTGATTACTTCAATATTGTACACACAACATTTGGAACTCCATTTGTGCCCTTATTCTGCTTGCTATAGTCTCATGTACTAAATATACCATCCACTACATATCCTTGGATACTCCACAATAACATTTAGTCTCTTCATTACTTTTTCCATGTGAGACATCAAATTCTTTGTGAAAGTGTACACCATCATAGAGAGAGAGAGAGAGAGAGAGAGAGAGAGAGAGAGAGAGAGCATGTCTTTATGTGTGAGTCAACTAGTACAACTACTTGTTAGTTTTTAATTTACAATTATTTAGCAACCAAAATATAATCTACAAGGATAAACATCCATAGTGGCGTAAACAATGATGTAAAGTAGATTGCAGAATTCCTTACCTCAAACGAATCACAATAAAATCAAGCATTACGTCCTATATGTGTTCTCTTTGTGTAGTGTCTTTACAAAACACTCATGGATTTGACCCTTGGTTGTCTTCACACAGTAATGTTGACCATCCTATTACGGCTACTTTAACATTACATTGGAGGAAATTGCGCTACTCATTGAAGACTTCTAGGTAGAAGGAGGACTTAACTTTAACACGTGTAGAATTTAGAAATCTCCTCTCTCATCTGTTTGTTGATGGTCAATGACAATCAAATTTGGTAGCTCGTCCATCAATATTGGGAAAAACATATGGGACTAGGATAGAAAACTAAACAGAATATGCATTGTCGCCTTGTATGAAAGGATCTTTTGAAACTTGACACATTTATGGGACCATTGCAACTTTCTTATCATGATCCTCTATTGTAATGTGAAAACAATTGCAAACTTTAGACAATATTTGTTTTTCTAGTAAAATGTGACCATTTTAATTATCTCATGTATA
Organism: Azolla caroliniana; assembly: GCF_043228905.1. Lineage (NCBI taxonomy): Eukaryota > Viridiplantae > Streptophyta > Polypodiopsida > Salviniales > Salviniaceae > Azolla > Azolla caroliniana. The sequence goes on from NW_028230438.1 coordinate 15,889,805, forward strand.
TATATATTTGTATACACAACGTAACACCTATACAAATGAAGGCTACACCATTCAAGAGGTTCTAAATCATTAAATAGATAGTATGTTCTATTAATATTATAAGAACCAAGATACTATTGAATTAGTCATTGATATTCATGGTTTCTTATGAAAATGTATATGCCTCTTTCTCTCCACCTTTGTTGAATAATTTTTGTGCTTATATGTTTTCTCTTAGGATAAGTGTTCATTGTTACAAAATATAATATCTAGATCCATTCTTAAAATAAGTATGTGTTATTTAATAGTTGAACCTCTTATGCTTGGGATCCATGTGAAGCATATCTTATTGTATCTTTGCGATTATTCATTCTAGACAACACCAATGACTATTTGACAAACACTTCTTGATACATGTGAGGCATGGCATTGGTCTATTTCTCATTTTGTTTCGTAAATGCATATTGAGGACATGATTATAATGATCGTCTTTCGATGTGCTTCCTTCTTGACCACATTTTGGTCATCATTTCCACCAAAAGACATTTTGATATTATTTATATATTGCTAGAGATTTCTATAGTGGTCTCAAGTTACGATAGAAAGATATGTACAATTTATTCTCTAATGTGTCTTACAATCAAGGGATTTCCACTTTTTCCAAGATTGCAAAGGAATTTCAGCATATTTTGAAATTTGAAAATGATGGCATCATTCTACAATTTATGCATACACATTGAGGCTCATCTAATCATCATAAGATAAGGTTATGTGCCATTTGGAATACTTTGTGTGCCATTCTTGTTAGTTGGTATTTCGGTTAATGAAAATGTTTTATAGCTTGCATGTTCTTATAATGGAAGTTAGGAAATGTTTCCGTCATCATTCTAATACTAATGGTGTCCAACATCAATAATACTCCCCATATTATATGACCTAGAAATATGAACAATTATCAAAAAGTAACATAAAGTGCCTATATTTGAGATATGTTAATTACATTATTAAAGCAAAACATTAGTTAGTGGAGAATACCAATCATCAATGGAAAAAATCGATCTGTGGGATAATTTTGCCTCATTAGCAAGTCACACACTATATTTGCATTACGAATTGAAACAACATGAAAAGCAAAATATTTGTTTGTTAATGGAATGCATATTTGGTCAACAGTTGTGAAAACATTAATAGCTTATGATCAATACCCAAATGAAAACTTTACCCAACATACTTATTAGATAAATTACTTTCTTTCAAGAGTATACAATGAAATTTCCCAAGTTACGATGACATTAAACACAAGTTGGTTCACTATTATCCTCCAAAGCATACCCGAGAAAGTCACGATGGAAATGAATACATGGCTCGTACGTCCCCTATCAATCATCGAGATATGGGAGGCCCTCTATGATCTGGATGTAGATAGTTGCCCCGGAATTGACGGCCTTACCCCTCACTTTTTCACATGCCTTTGGGACACTATTAAAGAAGACCTCCTCCAGGCATATGAGGAGATCATCACCTTGGAAACATGCCTGAGGAATTTGGACAGGGGATGATACATCTCATTCCTAAAAGTGGTGGGAGTGCCAATGGCATTAGCAAGTGGCGGCCCATAACTCTTCTCAATATTGTCTATAAGTTACCCGCAAAAATCGTGGCACGCCGTTTAACACCACTTCTCCCTCAACTCATTCATCCATCCCAGACAGGTTTCGTTAGAAATCGGAGCATCCTAGACAACCTCTTCTCATTCTGGGAAGCAGTAGCCCTTTCAAAGCGTACCAACAACAAGGTAGCAGTGGTACTACTAGATTTTGAGAAAGCATATGACAGGGTATGCTAGAACTTTCTCGAATGTGTGATGGGGAAACTTGGCTTTCAAGAGACATGGATCAGAGGCATTCCCAGACTTATATGAACGACAACAATTGCGTCTCACTAGCAGGTGAAAGGGGCCCCTTTTTCCGACTATTCCGATTTGTACTACAAGGATGCCCATTAGCTCCATCCTTACTTCTATTATACGCTGAAGCACTCTCTTGCTTTCTCAACTCGAGACATCTCAACCTACGTGGTCTTCCTGTGCCTCATTCTCATCAAAGCATCATGGATATAGAATTTGCAGATGACACAACGGTCTACATGCAAGGGGACTTGGAAAACCTACAAAAGCTCGAAAGTGGGTTAGCCATATTTTGCAAGAGATCCAATGCCATGATCAATTGGCACAAATCCTGTGCAATATGGCTTTCTGATGAAACACATCCTGTGTGGTACCCACATCCTGTGTGGTACCCACATCCTGCTTTCAAATGGATCAATCAAGGAACAAGCACCAAATATTTGGATTTCCAAATTGGTTTCAACATACCTCTGGAGACTATGATTGCACCCATTATCCATACCATTCGACAAAAGTTGATACATTGGAGTTCGAAAAAACTGTCGCTAGCGGGTCGCATCATAGTGGCAAACCAGGTACTACTCGCAACAACATGGTATAGTCTATCATGTTAGACAATCTCCAAGGAAAGTATACATCAGATTCAACGACTGGTACGCAACTACATTTGGTCTGGTAAGGAAGATCATGTAACTCGTGCCAACGTGGCATGGCCTATACTCACAACACCTAAGTCGAGAGGGGGATTGGGTCTTATTGATCCCCTCTTACATTGGTAGTCAGCAATACACACGGTGAAACCAATGTCATAAGTCAACAAACAAAGTATATAGAAATAAAATTGAAACATATAGAAGAATATAAAGAATGGAATACACCAAGTAGAACCCAAAATTTGTATTAGTAATGTGAATTCCTAACAATACATTTCGTCAACAAAAGAGTCTATTACATAGCAATCAAATCATCAATGTCATTTTCTTCTTCATCTATTATAGAAGTCTCTTCGGCTATACGTGCATTGTCTTCCCATGTTAGCCAAGCCAACATAATATCTTCATTAAGCTCATCATCAGGCTCTATTAGCTCCCCCGGTTCCCTGGCTAATGGAGGAATAGGCTCTCGCGAAGCAGGTTGAAACCTTTCGGTATCAGCGAGGTTCTTTGCACCGACCTCCTCATCCTAGTCTGGGCACTCCCACAAAGCCTTAATCCTCATGTTTATAAATATAACTTGCTCCTCGTCCTTCTCCAATGCAACTATGTTTCTGAAGAGCTTCAATGCACATGCAGACGTTGTCCCTGTGAAGAAAGCAACAAGAAGAATTAGTTTTCAAACAAAAAAGAATCAGTATAGGTTATCTCAAGATCATTAACCTAGTTCGAGGAATACCTGTGCCAGAAAAGAGGTCTAATATCCAATCTCCTTCTACAGAAAACATCTCGATCAAGCACATCATAAGTCGTTGAGGTTTTTGGTATGGGTTGACAAGTCCTAGTTCTATCGTGGTGACATGTCACAATTTCCGTGTCACTACTGGATATACCAACAGATTTGAACCTCCGACTTCATTAGAATGCTCCCAGATTCTTTGTTTCTTTATTTTATCGAAGTAGCCAACCGTAATGTATTCAATGGCATTTACGAAACGAAAGGTTGACCGTCTATTGACATTGGTTTTTATCCTATAACAAATATTGCATCGAGTTAAGAATAGATTGAACAATATTAAGAAAGGCAATATAGTGAATGAGACTTATAAATAATCCTTACCATGCAAGGTTCTCGATGCCATGGCAACGAGATCTCAAAGCTTGAGCTACCGAGTACCCTTGGTCCATACTATGAAAGATAACTATCCTCCACAAGGATGCAGTCGTTAGCTCAGCAAAATCCTTCAAAATCCTTGACCATCTTCTCTTACTGTTTGAACCTAAAAGGTTCATCGTCGTATGATGACCCTGCCATTCGAAATTCGTATGGAATATCAACAATCATTAGCGTATATTCCTTCTTTGGCACTTTTTGGATCATGTCAACGACATCGCCGCAAATCACGTTGTAGTAAAGATCTTTAGTAATGTCCTTTTTGTGGCTAATTTTTTTGAAGGAACCATCTTCCTCAATTTCGTACGCCTTGACTAAGCGACGATCCATTTCTTTTCTGGCTCTCTCGAGATGTGCAAGGAAGGATGTTAGGAAATCGTGTATATCCTTAACTTCTCCTTGTTTCTTGCCACGACATGGTTTCTAATAGAAGCAATAAGACATCAAGATTATTACACAACTTCTACATATGAGGAAAACTTAATGAAAAACACCAATACTAACCCAATCCTTGAATGCAATAAAATACTCGGATAACGCCTTATATGAAGACGTTAAAGGATAATCCTCGGTCACTTGTTCCCAAGTTATACATCCAAGTTGTTTCATCATAACTTCTTGGATCTTGATGTACACCTTATGATTGTGAAATTAGAAAACGAGATTAGAACTTTCAATTGCACCATATTGAATTCAATATCACTATTTGAAAGACTTACTTATTGAACTCAGTCACCATTTCTTCAAGACTTAATTCTTTCGCCACAAACCTTGACAAAACAGACACAAGAAGCTACTCATCCTTAATACCTTGCATCGCTCTCCACAGAGATAGCTTCATGTCGTCAACTATTTCTTCAATTGTCAAATCAATTTTCTTGGCCGCTTGTGACTTTAATTCTAGATGAGGGTCTACCTTACATTTCTTTTGTCATTGACCCTTGACTTTCTTATTCTCCCAGATTGAGAAGATTTGATCTTGTAGGTCCCATACTTCTCCATCTCTAAAGGCAAGTTGAAACTAGGACTCATATTTCCGAAGACCATCCGACTTAACATTATCATCCACCACAATGCCGACCTCATGAAGACATTGACGTCGTAGGCCGGGGTGTAGCTTCACACCAAACTTTTGTTTGACGTCCAGGTATTCATGGTGGAAGAACCTCATCCGTTCAATAGATTACATTTTTTGCCTATAGTCGTTGTCGTTGTTGTGGTCCCATGCCAAAAACTTTGCCTCTTCAGTTGTGAGGCCCACGTATATTTTGCACTCGGCATACTTGAAGAAGAAAGTAGTTGGGTGCTCTCTAACAAGTTACCATCGTGCTTCAGCCGAATGTGATCCACCAATTACAAAGTACTTGTATTGATCATGCTTTCTCACATTGAAGTCCTCAGTTGTGGAACATTCTTTGGGATCTACCATCACAATGAAAGGCACAACTGTAGCATGCAGATTTATTTTCATTTTTTTCTTGAGATTCTGAACATGCATTCGGTGTGGCTCTTTGATCTCAAGTGGTCTTCGTCCTATTTTTACAACTACTGGGGCCGATGGATGTATATTATAGGCAAATTAAACACTTGCCCTTTTCTCACCAGTTTGCGCTTCATTAACTCTTTCCGTATCTGATTCTGCTCGTATGACAACACACCAGATACCAGCTTAGCACTTGGCGTTCCCCTAATGTTCTCATCTTCGGTTGAGCTTGATGAGTCGGAGTTAGACATTTTAGTGGTCTTGATTGCACTTTAGATGCCCTTTTTGGGGCCTTCACCGGGGAGGGAAAGGGCTCCCTTAGAGTTACATGGCCTTGTATATAAGGCCTCAAGGTGACAATAAGGTTTTGTGAGCTTTGTAGATATTTTTTAAAAGATTCTGGCCCACAAGATTCCTTTACTAGTTGATCTTCAGAAAGGTACACTTTACGTACCCCCTTCGAGCACTCTATCATTACAAGAATGTTGGCTGAATCTAAATCTTCGTAGTCAAATCGTAAAATACGGCCATACATAAATGCGGTGTTATTTTCAAGCTGATCGTCGCCCTTCTTCTTTGCCGTATACAACACGACTTTTTTCTTGGAGTAGTAGCTAACATACTGCATACACCATTCCTTGTCCGTTAGATTACGGTCAGGAAGGTCCTCACCACCAGTAGTAGCTAACATTTCCTTTTGGCTAATTCCGTCTGATGGTTGAGATTTTGTCTCCTCGTTGAAGAGAAGTTTTTTTCCTCTCTTCATGTTCTGAGGAACTATTTGTTTCTGGGTCTCAATTAGAGAGCCCTGAATTCAGAGCTTTATTTTCTTCACAGGTCGGTTAGACAAGCTCTCAAACAACCTATTTAAGAAAGGACATGTGAAAATATAAGTTAGTTGGTTGCCTAGATTAAGGTTGGATGTTAAAATATACATAAACAGACCAAGACAAAAACTAGCAAGCGATTTGTGCTAAACTCTAAATATCAATCATACTTTTTGTGAACATGATAAACCTTTATTGTTAATTTAAATCTAGTAAGGGCTATTCACTTCGAATATTATATATCTTAATAATTTTACAAGGGTATATATCATATTGGAGGGTAGGTATGGTTTATATTGATTCCATATCCCATATTGTTAAGAATTTTAGTATGATAGATTTGAATTTGGTATCATAAAGGTAATTCGTGGGTTATTTTCTTTTATTTTAATAGGTCATAAAACCTGTTTCAATAAGGGCCCTAAATGGTACAAAATGTAGCAAATGTCACTAAAAAAGTCTGAATTGGACATAAAATTGGTATCTTTTCAAACATATATCAGAATGTTCCCCCAAAGACACAATATTCCAGTATAAAGTTTGTATAAAACACAAACTCTATACAGGAACTCGATATGGCGTATCGAGTTCTTGAGTGCTAAAACATATTTACAAAAATGTCTGTACTACTAGGCGATTACTTGGATTCTTGACGCTTGCTCTTCTTCGAAGACATGATTCTCGTCATCGATGCTTATGGGGGAGATGACGATTTGGTGTTGCGTGCTCTCGGTTGTTTGTGCTCTGTGTGCTCTGTGTGCTCTGTTCTGCGTGTGAGTGATTGCGAAATGAGGGGTATTCCTATTTATAGGGATTGACCACTGTAACCAGGGTTGGTAAACTTAAGGTTAGTTAGTTAGACCTAAGAAAGAGTTTCTTTGACCTTAGGACACTTTTTTCTTAGACCTTAGTACACTTTATTTAGTACATAATCTTGAATGTACCAATGACTCTCTAATAGATTTGAATTAAATGATGCTTATGAATGAATCAATGATTAACTACTCAAACTAACATATTAATGATTATTTTATACTCAAACTAACATACAATGCCTTTAAAGATCATAAATAAAACAATGATGAGGTTCATGAATGAACCAATGATTGAATACTCAAAGCAACATTTTTATGACTCTCTAATGTTTTGTATTAAAGATGTGGCCATGAATGAACCAATGATTGAAAAGGTTTATATTTAAAATGGTGGGCATGAATGAACCAATGATTGAGAAGTTCTATATTAAATATGGGTGCCATTAATTAACCAATGATTTTAACTTTAAACCAACATATATATGGCTTGGTAATGATTGTAAATATATTATACATGATGGCTAAAGTAAATTTAATTTAAATTATATACTATAGGATTAATAAGGTATAAAATATAATTGATTTGACTTTATACTGACTAGTTTAAGTAATTATTAATATGTTGAATAAATTTATTATATTAAAAATAATATCTTTATTTATTGTATTAATATAATATTAAATAATATAGACATTATATTGAGGGAGCTTATGTTTAGAGAGGAGTTTATGTTTAGAGTGGAGTTTCTGTTTAGAGAGGAGCTTATTAGTTTTTTATATTAGCCCAAGCACATAACTTGAAAAGCTCTATGTGGACCTTAAGCCATGAGTGAAGATTCACCGCTCTCGATTGAAGAATATTGTTTGTCATCAGAGTCTTCGTTTTCTACCGAAGAGTATTGTCTGTCGACAGACTCGCCATTTTCTATTGAAGAATATTGTCTGTCAACAGACTCACCCATTTCTATCGAAGAGTATTCTCTGAGCTCATCTTTACCTACAACACATGTGAATAATGACACATGTGAAGAGTTCTGTTTATAGAATATGGTATTAATAAAGATACGGAGAATGAAGGTAGTGCCAATGAAATATCAAATATCATGGGCAAACATCGAATAACATGGGCGATGGTCACAACAAAGAATTGGATTGTAACAAGGTTACCCCAACTTCTATGTAGGAAGAGAAATCTGGAAGCCTTATGCATATTAGAAGAATCCCACGCAGATTGGATTTGATGTCAACAAAATATGTTGTGCCTGTGGTTGTATGTCTATGATTGGAAAATCAAAGTTGCGAGAATTAAGGCGATACTATTTTTCGATGACTGGTGATGAGCAAGACACTTACCTCGGGTCACATATGCAACTAGTGTTTGACAAATGTACGGGGATCAATGTATCAGTCGAGTATTATATCTTCCATGCGCAACAGATATGTAGAATTGCCTTCAAAATTGCAAGAGGTTCCAAGTATGAAAGGTGCAATTGGAAGACATGCTATTGGTTGGATGAAAAGTTACTTTCAGTTAAATTGTGAAGTAATGCCCACTACAGGTAGGATGCACCTCTCTGATAATTACACACGTCGGGAAGTTTATGATGTCTATCGATCAGATATGGTGGGCTCACTTAATAAATCTGTCACATATAGCCAATTCACAAGATTATGGAGAGCTCGGTTTTCAAATGTTATCATTCTGCGTAAAGTACGCATGGGCTATTGCTCCATTTGTGCAAATCTTAAAAGTTTGGCTAAAGGTGCAAAGACATCAATGGAAAAGGATATGACTAAGAAGTTACTACAGGAGCATCGTGAGGCACAATCGTTAGAACGAAAGAAGGTGATGCATCATAGAGAGAAGTGTTTGAAGAGGCCCGAAGAATACATGTGCTTAATGATAGATGGCATGGACCAGAAGAAGATGTGCTTGCCGCATATGCGAAGGCTCCCCAAAGACATCAATGATGAGTGCCTTGTTCAAATGCACTTGGTGGGATGCTTGGCTTATAATAGGTTTGTTGGACCTCACGTCTTCGTTACATACCCCAATGTTTGCAATGACCCTAACCTAAGAGTTACAATGATTCACTGAGTTTTGATGTCTTGGGGCCAACTGTTCCCCCCTGTTCTATACATTCAATTGGACAATACTGCTAGAGAGAACAAAAATTCAATTGTGTTTGGCTATCTAAGTATGTTGGTCAACCAAGGATTGTTTAGAAAAGCGAAAGTCAATTTTCTTTTGGTTGGCCACACACATGATCATATAGATGAGATGTTTACAACATTCTCCAGACAGTTGTCTCGGCATGATGCTTTCACATTACCAAAACTATTTGATGTCATTTGTGATGCATATACACCACGCCCAAAAGTGTTACACTTGAAGGAGGTATATGACTTTAAGAGATATATATCAGATGGGGGTGTTGGGAATGTTAAAGTGCTCGCCTAGTTAAACAATATAAGCTTCAATCACATTTTTATGATAAAGAAAAATGAAATAAGTGGTTCTACGCTTTTGTATGCTAAACAATATTCATCTTCTACAACATGGGAACCTAAAGGTGGTTGTCAGTTATTACTTTGTATGTCGAGTACAATTGTCCATGGAGCCAAACAAATGCCAATTGAGAAGAAAGGTCAGTTGCATAGTGACTTGGTATCGGAACAAAAACAATTATGGCTCCAAGTGTTAGAAGAAAAAAGAAAGCATATTGAGGCCGCAAAGAAATATGCCGCACAACAAGACACGTCATGGTGGGATGTATATTTTAGTGATCAGAAAGGAATTATAGAAAATTGTGTATTTGGTGATAATTGGAATTTGGAAACGCCATTCACATGGTCGCTACAACATGATCGTGTAAATAAAACTCCGGAGCAACTAGCAAATGCGATTAATGACAGTTTGGTCCATCCACAACAAAGAGACATTTATGTGGGACCAAGGACGACCAAAGCAACCAAAGCTAGATGGCAAGGCAATTTGCAAGAGCTCACGGTGGGGATGTTGATTGCAATGCCGGCTGATGAGAACTCACATGGCCACCAATTTTGGGTTGGTAAAATTCTAGAAGTGCTAATGCATGAAATAGAAAACATGATCAAGTCTATAAACGTTCATTGGTACAACACTAGAAGTGCAAATGCTTTTATGGGTAAGTATACATTAGAGATGATTGAATGCCCAACGACAAGGGGAGGTAGGAAGAGGAAGCAAAACATTCGTAACACCTCGACCCTTGATATCTCTGATGTGGATATCATCGTGTACGACTTCACGCTTACAAAAGCCGGATGATTAAGGAAGTCAACAATAGATATAATAAAAGAAAAATTACCAGGTCTACAAGTTGGCTCGAGTCGAAGGCAAATGAGTTCTGCTACATATAATCTAGGGTCAAACCATTTGGTTTATGATGAAGATAATGCACTGATTGGTACATCCATGGATGACGAGGAGGAATCGTCATTGTATATTAGTTATAGTAGTGATTCTCTGTAAAGGAGTGATCGTGAATGTATTTTTGGCTATTAAGTGTAACTACATTCCACTTGTAACAAATCGAGTAATATAAAAGCATGTGTTTTGAATTCTTATGATTTCTAAAAAATCATTTCTTATAAAATAACATTGGTTGTAAAGTTTGTGATATAAATTGAGAATTTGAAATTCCTCTTTTTTTATTTATTTGTAAATCACAAGAATAGTGGATTTTAAACCTTTTTCATAGTATATTTGAACATGTATGATACTGGTATCAACATGTTTTGTAAAATCATTGAAAAAGTACTAAAATCAATCAAAATATTCCTTATCCTTCCATTTATGCGCGATCCTTCCACTTGTGAATGCGAACGTGTTTGCTACTCAAAGGACGACAATGGAGAAATGGATAGGCTATGAGGAGGGATCTTTGATCCTGAGAGTTATGGGAACACTAGACAGGATCGCAGGCCCTAAATTGTGAGACACTGAGACGCCAACACAGAATAATGCAATTCGAGTACTCGGGTATACTGGTCATAAGTGGATTGTAGATCCTGATCCGATCAAAGTACAACCCGATTGGCACATATGTACTCATGCAAACATATGGCTACGTAAGGTTAGTTGGGACCCTTTGCAATGGACATGGTGTGATCCTTACGTGGGGCAAGGAAGCAAACCCATCCCTTTCTTCTAATTCACAACTAGATTGGGTCGCCACATTCTAGCTGCTCAAACCACCTGAGAGCCGGCTGTTGTAAAGGTCTGGCACATGTATCAAGTTCCTCACACAATTATCACCAAGTTTTGGCAGAAAATATGGAAACAACAACACGCGAGGCGAATTACCACGTTCCACTGGCTATTAATACACAAGTCACTACCGGTGGGAGCATGGCAACGTGGGAACCTGAGGTCTCCTAATTGTGTATAGTGTCCAAATGCAGTAGAATCAATACGACACGCTCTGTGGGACTGCGAACGTCCCATCGAATATGGCGGGGGGTTGGCCGCTTGCTGCAATTATGCCAAGTGCAAGGCTCAATCAAGTGGGGAAATCTATGTTGGCTATCATGGCAGACCCCAGTTGGCAGATACGAGCATCAGGAGGAGGGGATGACTTTGGTGATAAAAGCACAAGAGGTTTCTTTCTCCACCATTGGCAATGGCCACTCAACTCCTCTTAATGACAAATCTCAAGTTGTGGTAGAATTGGTCAGCCCAATAACTCTTTGGATTCTATGGAAACAATGATGTAGACGGGTCTTCTCCAACCAAACCACGCATCCAACAATGTTACTGCAAGAGATATGGACTGAAATTGTAGCCACTATAAAGAGCCAATATGATGGCCTCAAGGGAGGCTCCGATGGAGTTGAAAGACAACGAATAGCCTTCATCCAACAATGGTCGTCCTCTCCATTTCTTGAGTCAGTGGGCATCCACATAAGATGGAACTATCGCGTGCCTACATGGATTTGTACATGATAATCTCATTTGTAAAATTTTATAACTAATGGAAGGAGTTTGTTTTGGAAAAAAAAGAAAACGAAAAAGAAAGAAAGAAAGTTGGTTCACTATTTTTACAATGAACAAAAGGCTAGGGCTTGGAAAAGTCCATGGCATGATTTGACATGTCAAAAAAGTGTCACAACAACAACAATAAAATAACTTCTTGCTACTTAACCTCCTTCCTCCACAAGGTAAGAAAAGTTCTCCTTAGGAGCTTACACAAAGCTCATCAACAACTTCATTTGGCAACCTTGGACTCCTTAGTGGTAACACGAAAAAGATGTGTCGACTCATGATGTACATATGGAGTCACATCTTTATGTTAGCAAATGTTATGGGCATTACCATAAAATAACTTGTGGTATGTTTTATCGTAGTATTCTATACACGTGGATAAAGTGTGAGGGTTAAACGAGAGTGTAAAGAAGGGAAGGATTACTTTTAATCCTTGGGATTGGGACAACCCATTACGCCAAGTGTAAACTGGCCTTGGGGCCTTAGGTCTGGCTATAGATATGCGGCCTACCTACCCTCATTTGATACATTATCGAGTATGTCGAGACTCCGTCATTTTGGTGGGTCAACTCTTGTAGCGAGCGCACTAGCACCAGGTACGACTCGACGCCCCTGCGGTGGTATGGGACACCGAATGAGGCTCAAGTCTATCTCGATCCCTTTGCTCGGGGGTGGTCGGGTGGATCAGCACCCTTCTTTCTCTCCCTCCTTTCTTATTTGTTGAGAGCAAGACAACCTAGTCTAGTGTGTGAACACACCTTAAGAGTGTATGACCACTCAAAGGTCAAAGGGTCACACCACTACTCTCTACACATTAACTATGTATCATAGAATCATATTCTATGACACATAACTAATGAGTTTGCACATTCCCCATGACCGATAAGCTTTGGTAGTTATTGAAGAGAGAGGGTGACTATATAAAGAACCCTCCTCCTACTTTGTAATGAGTCGGTTAATCTCCTTTGTAATATACAATCTTCTTGAGTATTTCTATTTTCTATCTATCTTGTGTCTCTCTCCTCTCCTCTTCTCAAACACACACACACACAACACAAATCTCTAACATATTCAGCTGCATAGAATCATACCATGATGCTTTACTTCGTATAAGAGCGCTTTGGTAGCTCGATATAGCCCATTCGTGTGCATTGTGTCTACGCCGACGATTCAAAGAAGAAGGAAGAAATCTACGCCGGCTCATCGTTATCGTAGTTGCGGCTACATAGAAGGAAGAAATCTACATTGAACACCATGAATAATCAAATGGGGAGCGCTCTCCCTAGCGAGAAGTTGGACCCGCATCTTGGGAGCACAAGATGCATCAATACCTTATCGAGCAAGGTTATTGGAGCTACATCAAAGGAGCATAAGAAAATCGACCTGACCCAAAGGACACCGACTACTCAACATGGGAGCAAGTGGTGAGTCAAGTAATGTATTTCTTGGCGACATGTGTTCATGCCCATATGCTTGTCTACATTCAAGAAGCCATGATGCCAAAGGAAGTATGGGAGAATTTAAGGAAGATTTTCGCGGCCAACAGAACTGCAAGAAAGCTTCAACTCCGCCAAGAGTTCAACAATGTCCAACAAAGGGACATGTCCATCACGAGCTACACCTTAAAGATCAAGGAGCTTTATGGCTCATTGGGCTGAATAAGCTTCAATGTTGATGATGATGAGATGGTGTAAATATGCCTCGGTGACCTCGAACCACGGTTCGGCGTGATGAGAACTGCCGTTCTAGCAAGGGAGAATCCTCCCTCTTTCTTTGATCTTCAATTAATGCTATTGGTTGAAGAAAATCGTGTTCGAACTAAGAGCAATGCCTTGGAAGGCCACATGCTCTACACACACTCGGATGGATGAAGAGGATGTAGTCGAGCCAGAGGCCGATTCGGCCAAGGACGAGGCAGATGAGGTCCGACTTATGAAAAAAACTCCCAATTCGGGCAACAAGATGGAAGCCATTGAGGAACCTTCGGATGGAGGGGGAGCTTCCATTCCGGTCCGAGTGACAAACCTCGATCGAATGCAAATATTGCGGCAAAACCGGCCACCTCTCACAGACATCATGACTGTCATTTGAACTCTTAACCTCTTGACATATATTCTCAAGTGTTGTGTTCTAACCAACACATCCAAATATATGGTCATGTTATGATATCCTACTAGATTATTAGTAGATTATCAATTTCAAGTTCTAAGAGTTTTTAGAAAGTTCTAGAACTAGAAGGTTCTAGAGGGTTCTAGATGTTAGGAAACAGGTCCCTCCAGATGGGAATTGAGAAGAACCGTGTTGATGAGCAACTCGGCCGAGGCCGAATCCGGAAATCGTGGAGATAGCCAACACGGAAGGCTAAGTTTGTAAATAGTTGAAAGGTTACATTAGTATATAAGTACTTAGGGCAATCATGTTACAATAAGTGCGTTATTGTAAAGTTACTGTTGACGAGGTCGTTGCCTCTGTAACCGTGAGTGTAAATGAGTGTGAGTGGAAGCGCGTGAGCTCCATAGCCGCTTGTTGGCGAAGCAGGATCTCGAGGTTGTTGCCTCTAAGATCTCTGATTGTATTCCTTTCTCTCATAGTGTTCTATTTCGGAGTTTGTGGACTTCACGTGGTTTTTCCCAGTTCGGGTTTCCACGTTAAAATCTGTGTCATTCTCAGTTTCTGTATTTTGTTTTTCCTTTTCATTAGATTGACTATTATTCCGCACACGTACAACCGGTTGTGGCCGGCAAAGATTTTAACTTCACTAGAATATTCTCCAAAGTATTCTAATGCATGTACTTCGACTCACAGTATAAATACTTGTAACCTTCCTTTCAAGGGATTCAACACCAGTCATTGACACATCAATCTAGTATTCTTCTTCCATTCCATCTTTGTCTCTTTCTTCATCTTTGTCTTTATTCTCTTATGTCGTTCCTAGCATCTTACATTCCTTGTCAGCCTTGTCATTCGTGTTCCATCCGAGTCCACAGTTCGTGTATCCGTGACAGTTTGAATCCCTTCCAACTGGAAGTATTACCCGTCTTCGTCATCGCCCTAGAGTTATCATCATCACCGTCATTGGTTCTAGAGTTACCATCATCAAACATCCCTTTGTTTTCTATCTTCCTTGCCATCTCTATCTCTGTGAAGCATGCTAATTCGGCAAGCAACATCGACACTCATTTCTGAAGGAGAGGAACGTGAACAAAGGCCTATTGGACGTAGTCCACACGGATGTGTGAGGACCGGCACAAACAACCACATTCGAAGGATGTCGGTATATGTTACCTTCATCGACGACTTCTCCAGATACACATGGATCTTTCCCATGAGGATGAAAAGAGAAGTGTTTTCACACTTCCAAAAATTCAAAATCGAAGTCGAAAAGACAACTAGACGCCATGTATGATGTCTGCGGTCAAACGGAGGAAAGGAATACTTCTCAGATGCATTCATGACATACCTTCGCCAAGAAGGAATTCAACGAGAATTCACTTGCTGACACACACTGCAATAGAACGGTGTAGCCGAACGCAAGAATTGGCACATCCTCGAAGTAGCAAGGGTCATGCTAAACGAGAAGCATATGCCCAAGCCTATTGGGCAGAAACTGCAAATACTGTCGTCTACCTCATGAACCGGTGCACAACATCCAGAGTGCACAAGGTCACCTCGCACGAGAAATACTATGGGAAGTAGTCGGATCTATCCCATGTAAGGATATTCGGCTCCATTGCATATGTGCATATTCACAATGAAAAGTGGCAAAAGCTAGATCCCAATTCGGAGAATTGTATCCTCGTAGGGTACTCACTAGAGCAAAGGGGTAAAAGGGCTTCAACCCCTCTACTCGGAAGGTTTGTGTAAGTCGGGATGTCGTCTTTGACGAATCAGCACCATGATACAAACTAGAGCCTACTCCTCTTGAACCATTTCCAGTCGACCCGAACTTGGCCAACCAAGAGTCAGAAGATGAAGATTGACTAAGGCATATCTTTGAAGAAAGTCCAATCATGATGAGGCTCAGTGGGCCACAAGAGCGCCCGAGCAACCAAACCACATCTCGACCGAGTCCAAAGATGGACAAAGGGAAGGCCAAAATGCCGGAATACGAAGACGATCAATTCGACGATAATGAATCAACTTACTCACTCGACAGTGAGTTTGGTGGCTTTGATGTGCCTCTTATGAGGTCACCCGGAGTTAAGAAAGCACTCACATCGGCAATTGAGAAACTCAGTCGCTCCACCCGAGAGAAGAATCTGATTAACTAATTTGGCCACAACGACTATATGGCATACCACTATGCCTTTATGATGTGTTGGGAATTCGGTTCCTCTGGATGGGATCTTGATGAGAACTGGAGGAGCTAGATTGGACAAGCCGAAGGAAGGAACCTAACCGGACGGATCCGGAAGGTATCCGGATGAATCCAGTGTGAACTGGATCTAGGGACATATCTGTAAATATGTTTCTAGAGTGCTTGTCATGGCCATATTTGTAAATAGTCCTAAAGTATAAATATGACTTAGGGAAATCACTTATGCATATGTGTATGTGTAGAGATATTGTTGTATAGACACAAAGAGAGCTTTAGAGAGCGGGCGAGAGAGAGAGCGTGAGATACATATTTTTTTTTTGTTGTAACCACTGGTTGGTGAAGACATAGGGCTCAAGGTCATTGCCTCCGAGTCTCACATTGTATCCTCTTCTTATAATGATAGTTGGAGTCTGTGGGCTCCCCTGTTTTCCCGTATTAGGGTTTTTCCACGTAAACATCCAGTGTCGTCTCTTCTGTGTAAGTGTATTAACCTACATTTCTATTTTGTCCTTCCATTGAGTGTTTAAGACTCGGTTGTGGTTGAGCGCTATTCCGTACAAACTGGTATAAGAGTGAACAACAAATGGAAGAGTAATTCGGAAGCATGTTCAAGCTTACCGGCTCCAACTACTCAGTGTGGAAGTCGATGATGAGGGACATGCTCATGGTAAAAGATCTCTGGCTGCTCGTACAGTTTGGGGACAAGAAATTGGACAAGATCGATGTCACGACGTGGGAGGTGATCCACATGAAGACGACTGCATACATTTGGTGCTTCATCGACATGTTTGACAACTTCAATGAAGAAAACAAGGCAAATGAGCTTTGGGAGAAGATATGCATCATGTTTGACAACAAGAATGTCGTAAATCAAGTCTCAGTCTTCCGGAAGTTGGTGAGACTCAGATATCAAGATGACTCCAGTATGGCGGAGCACATGAATGCCATCTAGGGGCTCATAAATCAAACAACCTCGTTGGAAGTACCTCTAGTTGACGAGGTACTCACGTTTCTGCTACTTGGTTCCCTCCTAGATAGTTGGGAGACGCTAACTGTCACTTTGGGCAACGCTGGGCCGGAAAGAAAACAGTTGTCCCTCTTGCTGGATGAAGAAGCTCCCCGGAAGGACCGGGAGTCACGAACCGATCCGAAGGGCTTGGTCATAGAAGATGACCACAACTGGGGAAAAGGATGGATTCAGAGTCCCCAAAACTGGGACAAATCAGGGACGAGGTCGAAGCCAAGGGGGAGGCCCACTTGCTTTTATTGCGGAAAGCCGAGGCACTTTTAGAAGAATTTCCAACACTTCCGGAAAATCAAAGGAGAAGCCAACATTCTCGAACCGAAGAAGATTTCGGAAAGGAGAGGAACGTCGACAATCCCAACAAGGGAGGAAGAACTGTTGCTAATCACCGAGGAGAGTGAGCTGCATCTTGTTAGCGACGAAATGACATGGGTGGTCGACTCCGTAGCGTTGTTCCATCTAACCCCCGATCGGAAGTGCTTCACATCCTATAGAGCCGGAGATCATTGTTCTGTCTGGATGGGAAATGAAGGTGCATGCCGAATTGTCAGCATAGGAGATGTGTGGCTGCGAACGAGAACGGGCTGCAAGTTTTTGTTGAACGATGTCCGACACGTTCTGGAGGTTCGGTTGAACTTGATATCAGCGGATCGGCTAGATGATGAAGGCTACACGGGTAACATCCGGAACGGAGTCATGAAGTTTTGCAAAGGGAGCCTGATCGTGGCCCGAGCCTTGAAGATCAACACCATGTACCTCATGCATGCCCGGATATGCGAGGAGGAAGTGAATGTGGCATCCGACAATGCCAGTGAGCTGTGGCACAAAAGATTGTGCCATATGAGCCAGAAGGGGATGCGAAGACTTGCTGAAGAAAACCTCATTCTGGAGGTGAAAGATGTGCATCTTGAGAAGTGCACCAATTTCTTGGCCGGCAAGCAAAACCAAACCTCCTTCTGAACCCGACTACCGTCGAGATGGAATGCACCGCGGGAACTTGTGCATACCGATGTATGCCAAATGGACACGAAGTTACATGCCGGATCGGAGTACTTCGTCACGTTCATAGACGACCACAGCCGGAAGCTATGGGTCTCACCATTGTAAACGAAGGATAAGGTATTGTCCGTCTTCAAGGAATTCCAGGTGAGAGTTGAAAGGGAAACCGTCCGGAAGTTGAAGGCGGTTCGAGCAAACAACGGAGGAGAATACCAGGGGCGATTTGAGGGAATCCGACTCGACTTCACCGTGTTGAAGACACCGGAGCTAAACGGATTTGATGAAAGGATGAACCGGAACGTAATGGAGAGAGTCCGGAGCATGCTAGCACATGCTAAACTGTCCAAGATGTTTTGGGCTGAGGCGCTGATAATGGTGACGTAAGTGATTAATCGATCCGCATCTGAAGGTGTTTGGTTGTCTTGCCTACATGCATGTTGCAAAGGACAAGAGAGCAAAGTTGGATCCGAAGTCCTGGCCATGCATATTCCTTGGATATGGTGATGATGAGTTCGGCTACCGAGTGCGGACTTGGTCAACAAGAAGGTGTTCCGGAGTCGAGACATAGTCTTCATGGAAGACAAGACTATTGCTGACTAGGAGTCGGAGAAGAAGAGAGTGGACTTGGGGTCGACCAACAAAGATTGGTTGGAAGATTCTAGGACACATCCGGTTGGAAGTCATATATCAGACGAGGACCATGATGAACCGGCCGGATTCGGACAAAGACTTGAACTGACAGAAGAAGTGTTGCCGTTTAGGAACACGGTCCGCGGTCAGTCCTTCGACCTAGACCTCAAAGTGGGTGTGGAACAACGAACAGGTGTTTAAGCATAATGCGTAAGGGAAGAACCCCTGTAACTTATCAACGAATAAGGGGAGACGGCTACAACTGAATCCCTATCAAGGGTTACACTTACGTACTTAAATGCTTAGGTATTCAAGACACAGACACTGAATTAGCCGTAGCTATGCACAGAAAATTAGAGAAGATAGAATTCTATTATCAGACGTTTCTTTACATTCCCAAAATTACACGCACCTCCATCAGAGGTTTTCTGCCCTTTATATATGCAGGGTCTATTTAGCCGTTCACGCTTCCTGCGTGAACCGTTACACGCGTTATGCTCTTATATAATTTCTTATTCCTACGCTTTTGTCCGTCGGTTACTACTCTGGCGGACAACACTTGGCATGCCTGTGGGACAGTGCCTTGGCACGTCGGACCCATCCCGTTAATCCTCTTCCAAAATGGCCTAGATGTTCGGCTCTACTGTGGTGTCCTCATCTGGAGGTGATGTAGGGCCCGTAGGTGCATCGTGGTGTGGCTCCTCTGTTTGGTCGGGATGGTTTCTCCCGGAGTCACCGTTGCCGTGTGTGGGTGGTCCGGGTATGATGGGCTCTTCTTGAGTTAGTGGGTTGGGCTCCGCCGTTGTCGTGCTTGCAGGCGGCTGCGGCTTTGCCTCCATTGTTACGTCCTCCGTGGTGTCGACCGTTTTTGTATGTTTCGGGGAGTGGGGTGGAGATTCCGCCTGGTTCGCACCGTTCTCCGCGTGGTCTGATGATAGTGTGGGCTCGTGCAGCTGGACCTCTTGTTGTGTAGTGGTTTCGCTGTCTGGTTCTGTGGGGAACTTTGCTCGTCGGTCCCCGCTGTTCTCCATCGTTGTCATCTTTGGTGATTGGGCCTGAGGTTCCTCTTCTTCGGTTGTGCCCAGATTTGGCGTCGCGCTGGATTCCTCGTTTGTGTGCGTGTTGCCGGCTTGTGTGATCTGGTGAAATAGCTCCTCCTGACTTTCACCAAAATCATCTAAGAGCTGTGCGAGCTCTTCGGAGTGTTGGTCTGCTAGCGCACGATAGTCTTGTGCTAGGTCCTCCCGTACGGCCGCAATGCTCTCCTCATTTAGTTTATAGAAACCTCGACCGTCTTTTCGCCGGTTCTCCCAGTTCGCACAATACACGTGCAATTCCACTGCTTGGGTTGCCCATGCCATCCATCCTTTGTCCAACGCCGTTTTCAATTGCGCTGTGAACCTCTGCCGATTTGTTTGGAGAAGGATCTGCACGTTATCTGTGATGGCCTGGCAACGGTTGCGTGCGTCTTCCATCGACTTCTAGAGATTTGCGATTTCCTGCTGTTTAACCGTTGTCGCTTCCTCATACGTGGCCTTTAGGCCCACCCACAACTAGGATTCCTTTGCATGTTGTTCTTCTAATTTCCTCATTTCATTGTTTAGGCGGATTTCGAGCTGATTCCTTTTGTCTTGTTCGACCACCAACTGCTCATCGAACCATACCTTCTTTTTTTCTAATAAGGCCCAAAGTCCTGCTATTGCTGCCTCCGATTTCTTCGTGTCCTCTCGTAATTGTGCGTTGTTGTCTTTTGTCCGGATGTGCTGAGCTACCTCCGTAGCGAGTTTCTCTTCAAGGGTTTTTACTGCCTTCCGTCCATTAGCCCGTATCTCCTTTTCTCTGTCTGAGGATTGGGGTAGTTCTGCTCGAAGACGGTCAATTTCTGATTCTGCTAGTTGCATGGCCCTTTTTGCTTTTGAGGCGATGGCGGTCTAAGCCTCGATTTCTTCTTTTAGAGCATCGATGACGTGGTTCGGTGGTGGGGTTGCATGTTGCGCTGTAGTCGTGTGAGCTTCCAACTCCGCGATGCGTGCGTTGGCTTTTTGTAGTTCGGCTTGGGTCAGTTTAACCTTCTTCTAGACATTCTTATTTTTTATGGCCATCTCCTGGGTGCCCGTGCTGAAGTTTGCCAATTTCCGATGTACTTCGACTAGGGCCGTGTTTAAGGGGGGTATCTCCATCCCCACTCGGCATACCCCGACGTTCCTCTATCTGCCGACCCTGGCTAGCCAGTCCTCATCGTCGCTCTCCGTTGTTTGTGTTTGGGTGCGCTCGATCATCTGGCGTTCTACATGCTCTTCGGCCATTCATTGGGCGCCTTTGACCTGTTGCGTTGCCAGGAACTCCATGAGCTCAAAAGAAGTACCGAACTACAAGAGGGCGCTGAACTCGTGGGACGTATCCGGGATATTCGGATATGCCAAAACCTCACTTTCCGCCATCAATATGGCTTTCCCTCGTTGGGACTGGGTCGTAATAATCGGCCGTGGCTCCCGGATGATTTCGAAGGTGGTATTGGAATCCGCTGCTGCGGAGCCTTCGCCTTCGGTTGGTGTCTCTGTTGCCGTGGGGGTGCTTTTTACCAACCCCCGCCCATCTTTCCTGTCCAATCTGCGTCTTTTGGTCTGGGGCTTTCCCGCCATGTTTCGGTGTCTGGTTCTGGGGCTGCTTCCATGGAACGTCTCGACTGTTCCTCCTACGTTGTCCGTGTGTCCGGCTGGTCGGTAGGAGGTGTTGTCCTTGGGTCTGGCTGGGCCGGTTGGGGTTCCTCTTCCCACTCTGGGGCCGATAACTCCACTAACCTGCGTTTCGCGGATTGGGGCGGGGCCATGGGTTGGCTGGGCTGTGCTGCCGGCAGGCCTCGGGGCGGAAATAGTACCGTAAGGTATTGTTGGATGATCGGCCTGAGCTTTTTGCCTGCTTGGTACGCATGCAAGCCTTCCCTTAACGCTGGCCCTGTGATGACCCCCCAGTCGACGGCACGCCCTTCAAAGGTATCGATAATGATGCCCGCCTTCTGCTTAGGCATCCCATATGCGTTGACATGAATGTAGCTGACTTCTAGCAGGAACTTGGCCACTTCACGGAAGAAGTGATCCGGAATCTTTTTTGTTCTATAGGCCTTGGCGGAGGAGGAATATGGCCCAAAATACCGCTGCAGCGCCTCTGTAGGAGGTATTTCGAAATGTCTTTCGCCTAGTGAGGATAGGTCCAACTTCTTCCGGATGGAAGAGTTGGTGACCGTGTCGATGTTAAGCTTCCTGGCAATGTCCATGGCATCCGGGTGCGGAGGTGCTTCTGCGACCCGGATGTAACCATCCAGGCGTTTCTCCACGAGCCATCGGCGTAGGGCAGTAGAGATGAAGATCGACATCGCCAGAGTAGGTTCGTGGGGAGGAGACGGGTGGTTGTGGTGAGTTGGAGCTCTGAGATAGGATGGGGGAGAAGGTGAGGGGGAGGGGCGATGGGAGCGCTGATAGCTAGAAGATGGGTTTTTGCTTTGTGTAGAAAATCTTCTGTTTCCTTCTTTTTGTGGCTTAGGGTTCATTGGGCGGTGAGCCATCGTGGTGCCACGTGTTCTTGAACTAGGAGTTTGTGCATGCCTTTAGTCGTTTTAATAGTCGCTATCTTCTCCTTCTTTTTTTTCGTAATAGTTATTTACAACCTATTTTTACATTATAGTACAAGTGGGGCTGTCCATTTTACACTGCAGGTTCTCCGGCTCTGTCCCGTTCGGCGGTGAATGGGTTAGGTGGCGTAGGGCCCAGGTAAGGTTTGAGCCGAAACCCATTCACCTTTTGCCGTACTACTCCAGCCAGCGTTCCTAGTTGGAATGTGCCTTGTTCTGCTCCAATTATCCAGTATGGGCCGGTCCAGCGAAAACGTAACTTCCCCGACATATGGCCCATGCGCGTTTGAAAAACTAGCACCGCTTGGCCCACGACGAACTCCTTTTCCCTTGCGTTCCGATGTCGATCCACAAACGCTTTACGCCTTTGCTATTCCTATTCCAACACATCCATGCTGTGGATGCGTTTTTCCCCTAGTTTGAGGAACTGGTAGAGCCGTACCTCCTCCGACTTGGCTTCTGATAATCGGCTCCGTACCTGAATGCGCAAACTAGGTACCTGAGATTCGATGAGCTGCATTAGTGCGCTTCCTATTGCAATCTCTGAGGCGTCGACGAACATGTGGAATGGCTTCGCCCAAACTGGTGGTTGTACGACGGGAGCCTGTGTGAGCATTATCTTAAGTGCCTTATAGGCATTATCCTCCGTTGCAATCCATTGGAAAGGAGTCCGATGTACGACAACGTGTAGCGGCGTGGTGAAGTCCGCCAAATACCGTATCATCCGACTATGCCACCGTATTTGTCCTAAAAACCGGCTAAGCGATTTGGCATTTGTCGGAGTTTTTGCTTGCGTAATCGCGGAGATCTTGTTTGGGTCGACTGCTATTCCCTCCTTGCTCACTATGTGGCCTAGGAGAGTCCCGCTAATCACGCCGAAGGCACATTTCGCGGGATTCAGGCTTTAGCATGCGGTGTGGCAACGTTCCAGGCACAGTCGTAAGTGCGTAAAATGGTCTAATGTTTTCCCATATACCGCAAAGTCATCTAGAAAAACTTGCATGAACGCCGGAATGTATTCCCCAAAGATCTTTGTAATCGTTCGTTGAAATGTTACCGGCATTGTCTTTAGCCCGAACATCATGACGATTGCCACATATACTCCCCAGTCCGTGACAATCGCCGTCTTCTCCTGGTCCTCGGGATGCATGCGTACCTGGTTATAGCCACTGAAGCCATCTAAGAAACTGTACATCTCATGGCCTGCGACGGCGTCCAACACGCTATCGGTGAAGGGTAAGGGAAATGCGTTCGTAATGGTTACGACGTTTAATTTTCGGTAATCTACGCATACCTGTATTTTGCCGTTTTTCTTTGGGACGACCACTATCGGGCTTAGCCATGTCGCTTGTTTAACTGGTCGTATGAACCCTACCTTCAGGAGCTTGTCAATTTCTTCTTTCACACGGGTTGCGTAATTGGGGTTCATGCGGTAGCGGCGCTGCTGGACGGGTTTCACGTCAGTTGCTAAATTGATCTTATGCTGATAGAAATTGGGATCTAACCCCTTCATGTCCTCGTGAGCCCAAGCGAACACATCTTTATATTCCGTGAGTAGTAAGATCATCGTGATTCTTTGGTCCGGCCTTAATTCCTTTACGATGGAGAGGAGTCGGGGCTCCGATTCTATACCCACATTTACTTCTTCGAGAGCGGAAGCGGTGACTCGTCGTGAAATCTCCATTTCCCTTTCGAATGTCGCACGTGCTCTGTTGAGTTCCAAGTTGGACTCTGGGTTTGGTTCATAAGGCTCGTCGTGGGGAACAGTGGCCGTGGCATATTTTGCCGCGGTTGCGATGACATCTATTTCGAACAGCGGAATAATCTGAGGGTGTTCGTCGAGGTATGCCTCCAATTCTGCATTCTCCACCCCAACCAACATATTTATGTCCTCCACGTATAACGGTGTTATACCCTTAGGTTGTGGCGTGCTGCCTTCCGTAGGTACTCGAACCTTGGTGTGTCCATGCCGGAAACTGATACACTCGTGTTGCCAGCTCTACTTTATATTTGTTGTCCGAAGCCATGGTCTGCCCAGAAGCACTGGGTACGCTCCTGGGGCGTCCAAAGCGAGGACGACCGCCGAGATGTCGGAGCGGTGTCCGCCCACGATGATGCCTATTTTGCGAATTAACCCCAACGGTCGCACTGAGCAGGTATCTGCCATGCGGAGCCAGAATGGACACGCCTCCCATTCGGAAATGCCTAACTGCTCGCAAGTTTTCTTGCTAATTACATTGACGCCTGAGCCATCGTCGATTACGCATCCAGGAACTTCCTGTCCGTGCAATATTACTGTAATAGCCGGGTTGTGCTGATCCACCACCGGCGGTCCATCGCTGACGTCTGTCAGTTTTGTGGCGACACTTGCCCCGGGTTTGCCCGTCACCCGTTCTTCCATGGTCTGGCGGAAGCATGGAACTAGCTATAGCAGTTTTTCCATGGTTAACATTATTTCACAGCCTACTAACGCCTGCCAAATGGGGTCCGGACCCGGTCTTTCGTTCTTTGTTCGCTCCATTGTGTTCGCGGACTCCTACCACATACGTTCTGTATTGGTCGCGTTTGCTTTTTTCACCCATGCTTGGGCTTGTCGGCATACCTCGTCTTGAGCAGCCCAATCCGCCATTTTTGTTTGCTAGCGTGTCATGACTTGTTGCACCTCCGTCGTAATTGTATTGACAGCAGGCCCCTTTCCCTTGCGTGCTGGGCATTGCGTGGCATAATGTCCGGGTTGCTGATAAATAAAACAATGGATGCTTGATTCTCCCTTCTCGGCTCCTGGTGGTGTGTGTCGCTCCCCTGGTACTACTTGCTCTTCGCGGTCCAGCCTCGTTTGTCGGAACATACGCGGTGGCTGCTGTTGGTTCCGTCATTGTTCCTGGTGCCGCTCATCCCCCGAGCTTTCGTCATAACGCCGGTGATCTCTATATTGCCGTGGCTTACCCCGATAGCCATTGAAGCCGCCCCGTTTGTTTGTCGGTTGTTGATTCTCGTAGCGCCGACCCCCTTTGGCGTAACTTGGATGTCCACGATAATCCTCGTCCTCTGGGTCGTCCTCCTCGAAATCGTTGTGATTCCGGCGATTTCGATTTTACCGGTCCTCCCGCGTGTTGTGATCCTTATACCGGGGTTGGTCTTCTTGCCTACTTTGTTCAGCCCGGTGCGGTTGATGCTGTGTGTCCATGCTGCGGACTGCGGGAGTGGCTCTGTTTAACATATTGTACTCGCATTGGTCGACTGTGTGAGCCTTCAAGTGGCAGATTGGGCAGTGGATTTGCATATTGCACTCCACTGCGGAATGCCCCGAGTTCAAGCAAATCGTGCACTGGATTGCTTGACGAAACTGGCGTTCCTCATCCTGAGGTAACGCTTCTTGTAAGGAGGACATAGAAAACCTTTCCTCCTCGTCATCCAACTCGAGCTGTAACGGTCGTTCTATTACCATATTCGCCGTTTCCCCTTTCACGCTATTGTTGTTCAGCGTTGCCCGGATGGGCCGGCGTAAAGCTGCCAGAAATGTTTCCCTCGTCCTCCGCGGGGCTTCGTCCCAGTTTCTGTCGTAAATTTTGGAAACGTAAGCTGAAGTCCGCTATCGTCTCGGTCGGTAGTTGCTTAATTGTGTAAAACTGCCCGAGAATCTCGCGTTGTGGAACCCTTCGATGGAAGAATCGCAAGAAAGCGGACTACAGCTGATCGAAGGTTGTTATGGCTGGTAAATCCATCTGTGAATGCGAAAACGCCGCACGCCCATCTAATGTTAATCCGAACTCCGTCATTTTCGACTGGTGTGCCACCATCTCGGAGAGGCTCTGCGTCATGTGGTTCGCATTCCAGACATTCAGGAACATGCGAATATGAGTTGCGGCGTCGGTTTTGCCGTTAAAGCGGGGGTAGGCAAAGGCCATAGTGGGAGCTACGGCGGGTCGGGAAAGACCACAAGGTGGCTGTGGTGAGCGTGGTCCCCACGTCTCGTCGAGGTATTTGGGGAGCGAAGAATCCCCTTTGCACTCACGGCAGGTAGTACTGAGGTCGCTGAGGCGCGACTTTTGTCGTGCGTGTTCTTCTGCCTGGTGCGTGACGGACCTTGTTATTGGCCGGTCTTGTCGTGTTGGTTCTCTGGGTCGTCTGCGGCTAAACATCCATTCGTTGTTGCTCGTCTGTGAGAAAACACAGATCAGCAAGCGTGCCAAAAGTGTTGCCATTTAGGAACACGGTCTGCAGCCAAAAGTGGGTGTGGAACAACGAACAGGTGTTTAAGCGTAATGCGTAAGGGAAGAACCCCTGTAACCTATCAGCGTATAAGGGGAGACGGCTACAACCGAATCCCTATCAAGGGTTACACTTACGTACTTAAACGCTTAGGTATTCAAGACACACACTGAATTAGCCGTAGCTATGCATAGAAAATCAGAGAAGAAGAGATCTACATGCACCAGTCGGTGGGATTTTCAAGAAAGGCTAAAGCCAGCTCCCCGCCAATGGTACCAGAACTTCGACTCCTTCATGACCGACCATGGATACCACACGACGTAGGGCGACCACTGCGTGTTCATGAAGAATTTTGATTGAGCCAACTTCATGATGCTCCTTTTATATATGGATGACATGCTAATCTTCGTATTGGACCGAATCAAAATCAAGAACCTGACGAAGGCCTTGAACCAGACCTTCTCAATGAAAGATTTGGGTCCGGCGAGATAGATATTGGGGATGCACATAGTCCGGGATCAGACGAAGAAGTTGGTGTGGTTGTCAAAGGAGAAGTACGTGATGAAGGTGCTCCAACGATTTAGTATGTCGGATGCTAAGCTGGTTGGGTCGACACTTCCGGCAAATTGCAAGTTGTCCGGAAAGGAAACTCCGAAGACCAAGAAGAAGAAGTCAGAGATGATGAAGATACCATATGCCTCTGCCGTCGGAAGCTTAATGTATGCAATGGTGTGTACCCGGCCGGATATCGGATATGCAGTCGGAGTGGCAAGCCGGTTCATGAGCAATCCGGGAAGAGAACATTGGACCGCGGTCAAGTGGATACTCCGGTACTTGAAAGGCACCTCAAGTATGTGCCTCTGATTCGGCTCAGGTAAACCCTATTTGGAAGGCTTCATCGATTCGGATATGTTGGATAATGCGGATACCAGCCAGTCTGTATCCGGATATGTTATGACATATGCAGGGGGAGCCATATCGTGACAGTCGAGGCTGTAGATGTCCGTTGCACTATCGACAACGGAAGTGGAGTACATGGCAGTTGTAGAAGCCGGTAAAGAGGTAATTTGGATGAAGGACTTCATTGGAGAGCAAGGGATCTAGCAGGAGGAATTTCGGCTCTATTGAGATAGTCAAAGTGCCATCTACCTTGCAAAGAACACGGCCTACCACTCACGGACCAAGCACATCCAGAGAAGATATCACAGGCTCCAGGAGAAGGTAGAAATAAAGAGTTCTTGTTGACGAAAGATCGATACGGAGGAGAATGGGTCAGACGCGGTAACCAAGGTGTTGTCAAACGACAAGCTAGACGTGTGCAGGAGACGGATCAGATTGAAAAGACATCCCATGCTGGAGTGAAGGGGGAGTTTGTTGGGAATTTGGTCCCTTCGGATGGGATCCGGATGAGAACCAGAGGAGCCGGATCGGACCAGCTGAAGGAAGGAACCAAACCGGACGGATTCCAAAGGCATTTGGTGTGAACCCGGATCCAGGGACATATTTGTAAATGGGTAAAAGCATGCGAGTGGAAACACTATTATAGCTAATTAGCTACTAAAATGGCCATAGCTAATTAGCTATTTGTTTAGCTAGTCCTTTTTGTGGGAAAATCAAATATTTGAAAAACTAATTTATGAAAAAACTCAAATATTTGAACTTCTGTTTCAGATGTAGTGGAACTTGGGGAATAGCACCATCATCTAAGGTCGACTTCAATGTCATCAATCTCTTGTTTAGCCTAAGTTTGATTTTAAACGCAGATGGAGTACTCAGAGCACGAACGCAGACGTAGCTCCCGCAACAGCAGAAAATCGACATTGCAGATTGAGAGCTACAACACAGAACCCGCTCGATCATCGTCCAGGTATGTTTCAGTTACAGAAACCCCAAACATTTGTTTTTTCTTTTTGACTACTGTCTGAACTTTGGTGCCGATTCATATATCCCCAAAATCGAATAGGGCGAAGTCCTTGGAGTCCCATACAAGGATGTCTCGTAGATCGGGGAGTAGCAGCAGGTGTGTTTATATTACTTTTTTTGTGTTTAATCCTGTCTTTAGTGATGATTGGGGTTTCTGATTGGAATTTCTGATTAGGGTTTTTGTTTATAAATTTCTGATTAGAATTTCTGATTAGGGTTTGTGATTGAAATTTCTGATTAGGGTTTTTGATTATAAATTTCTGATTAGGGTTTTTGATTATAAATTTCTGATTAGAATTTCTGAATAAGGTTTCTGGTTACAAATTTTGATTACAGATTAGAATTTCTGAATAGGGTTTTTGTTTATAAATTTCTGTTTAGGATTTCTGATTAGGGTTTCTGATTGAAATTTTTGATTAGGGTTTTTGATTGAAATTTTTGATTAGGGTTTTTGATTATAAATTTCTGATTAGAATTTCTGAATAGGGTTTTTGGTTACAAACTTTTGATTACAGATTTTGATTAGGGTTTCTGATTTCAAACTTTTGATTACAGATTTTGATTAGGGTTTCTGATTTCAAATTTCTGAATACAAATTATGATTAGGGTTTTTGATTTGCTAAGTTAAAGATTTTGCACCATTTTTGTTGTTGTTGATTGGGGTTTCTGATTCTGACATATTCTGATTTTGCACTATTTCTGATTTCTGAAATGATATTTCAGATGGCTCGTTCCTCCGTATCCGAGAGTGCTAAACTTCGCAAAATTTTGCGAGACAAAGGAGGACTTCCACAACACCTATGGTCTGTCACTCGAGGGTGTTGACCCTGCTGTCCTAAGTGATAAATTGATCAGTGATGTAGACTGGATGACAGTATATACAGTGCCTAGAGTCAAAGGCAAGGTCAAGCTGAAGCATGTACGAGCCGACTTGTACCATGACTGCATGAGGCTGCACCAGAAAGTTCATTAGGAGATCCCAGTCAACAATGAATTGTCAGTTTCATTTGCTAGAGCATTTGCATATGAGTACTGCAAAACAACGACGGAATCTAGAGACCCTGAAATGTATAGGGTAGCTTGGGCAGTCTATGGTGAGGCATCGGCAAATAGATGCTGAAAGATGGGAACCTTGGCACAAAAAATAGATAGATTTTGGAGCATGGCAGTTGTTGATGCAATTGCCGACTACTAGCAAGACCGGGGGGCATACACCACACCAACACCCAAGGAAAGCCAATGTCGATGATACAGGTGAGACATTGGTTAGCTATATGCTAAAAAATGTCCATGAAGCCTGTGAGACATTGACATTTTTTAAGACTGATTTAGAGAAAGCCACAATGGCTTCTGCAATGGAGAGCAAAGTTACTTCCGCTGTTACAACGATTAGAAATAAGATTCAGATAACTATTGTTTTGCTAGTATGTGATTGTGTTATAAATAACTTTAAGGGTAAAATGTGCTAATCAAGCATTATCTGGAATAGGTTGTGCAACAGGAGCTTGAATTAGAGGGGCCACTGGATCCCTAGCGTAAAATACAACTGCAAATAGAGATCCAGGTTCTTTCAATGAACCTGGACCTTCTAGGTGTAAATACTGTTGCAGATTACAATTTCGATAAGCTTCAAGTAAGTTAACGATTCCTGAGCAAAGTTGGTGTATCTTTCAACAACAGGAATAATTAATCACTAAATTTCTCTGTTGCGTTGAAGGAACAATACATTCATCAAGAACAGGTTGTTAGCTGCCTTAAGAAGCAGCTACATTTTGTGGAGGGAATGGTAAGGACCAGAGAGGATTTGGACTTGAACATTCTTGCTCCCTTACCAAATGAAGCAGAACCAGAAAATGATTTATTGATAGTTGAAGCACGTTGCATCACTTGCGGGTTAGGTGTGGAGGACAAAACTGCGTCTTTGTTGGTTCACCTACAACCATGCAACCACACATACCATCCACTTTGTTTTCAACATGCCTGTCAAATTACTGCATTCTGTTTGGGAGATTGTAGTACAGCTCTACCAAATGAGTGGAGAAAACTAATAGCTATACCATACTGTAGCTAATAAGCTTAGTCTTTTCTAATTAGCTAAGCCGTAAAAAGTATGGAAACTATTTTGCTGCTATCGTTGTAGCTAATTAGCTACTACCATAGTTGATTAAAGCAGCTAATAGCTATCCTATTAGTTAATTAGCTACTGCCATAGTTTACTACAGTAGTTAATTAGCTAAGTGGCAGCTAGTTAGCTACTAGCTAATTAGCTATCCTACTGGCAACTAATTAGCTAATGCCAGCTAGTTAGCTACTAGCTAATTAGCTAGCACCATAGTTGTGTAAAGTAGCTAATTAGCTATCCTACTAGCTAATTAGCTATGGTACTAGCTAATTAGCTAGTACTATAGTTGTGTAAAAAAGCTAATTAGCTATCCTACTAGCTAATTACCTATTGGCAACTAATTAGCTATCCTACTAGCTAATTAGCTACTGCCATAGTTGTGTAAAGTAGCTAATAAGCTATCCTAGTAGCTAGTTAGCTATTGGCAGCTAATTAGCTATCCTAGTAGCTAATAAGCTATCCTACCTACTACATAGTTGAGAAAGTAGCTAATTAGCTATCATTGTAGCTAATTAGCTATCCTAGCTACTACCATAGTTAGTAAAGTAGCTGATTAGCTATCCTGGCTACTACCATAGTTGAGTAAAGTAGCTAATTAGCTATCCTAGCTACTACCATAGTTGAGTAAAGTGGCTAATCAGCTACCATAGTAGCTAATTAGCTATCCTAGCTACTACCATAGTTGAGTAAAGTAGCTAATCAGCTACCATAGTAGCTGATTAGCTATCCTAGCTACTACCATAGTTGAGTAGAGTAGCTAATTAGCTACCATAGTAGCTATTAGCTATCCTAGCTACTACCATAGTTGAGTAAAGTAGCTAATTAGCTATCGTACTAGCTAATTAGCTATCCTAATTAGCTATCGTACTAGCTAATTAGCTATCCTAGCTTCTACCATAGTTTAGTAAAGTAGCTAATTAGCTATCCTAAATAACTGCCATGTTATTGTAGAATCTTGTGGATTAAGGACGACACATGATGTGTCTGGTGCTGATGACGCTGCAACAGATGAGGATACTGCTGCCAACGTGGCTGAAAGTAAGAGTCCTGCTATCACATCTCCTTTAGATCAGCTCCACCCTATTCTTTTGGAACAGTGTACTGAATTAGGCAACGATGTGAAATGCCATGAAATAGTGGAAACAACATGTAAAACTGAGGTTCAAAACAACAATGTTTATGAACACTTGATGCAGCATTTCTTCGAATCTCAAGACCTTGATTCCACCCCACCGAGCCCAACTACTGAAAATGTCCAAACAGATCCCTCTGTACTTGAAAAGCTAGTTCAAGAAACGGCTGATGTGCAATTAGCTGCTGAGGCGATGGGAAGGTTGTCGGAGGAGGACACACTTGCGCATTGGGTGAAAGAAGCAAGGCTAAATGGGGAACCGACCCGAAAAAGGCTGAAGAAGGGGCCACGATCGGGAACTAGACCAGTTACTCGGTCAAGGGGCCCAGACATAGTGGAGCGAAATACTGTTTAGTTGGATATGATTGTTATCTTAGGGATTTTGCTAGGGTTTTATGAAGTTTTACTATCCTGTTGGACAAGTAAAACCTCAGATTGGTTGTTGCTTGATCCACATTATGTAATGGAACTCTATGATGTTTTTCCAAGATAATTTGAAGAGTGTTGTTCTATGACTGAAACTCTTTGATGTTCAGGATGTTGTTTTGTGAGACTGCTAGTTACTTTGTGAGTGTTAATATGTTGGTGTTTTCTGATATTGCAGAGTCTAAAGGGTTTGATTCTATTGTTCGTAAGGCCAATGGCAGTGTGGATACTGTTGATGTTGCGGCATGTTTAAAGGGCCCCATCTTGAAAGTAGATGTAGCAACTGACACAAGTGATCTGGTCACACAAGTTGATCAAGCATGTTGCACGGATGACTTGGTGTTGCAGGTAGATGCAACATGTGATACCAGTGGACTGATATCGAGCAGATCAGTAGCTACATGCATCGAGGTAATCCAAGGATTGATAACTAAGTCGACAAAACAAGAGCACCAGAATGTGAAGCCAGGACCAACACAGTCGACTAGGGGTTTGAAGAGGAAAAGGACGCCAGTTGTGTTGGCCGAACCTGAGCTGATTGAGATTGATCGTATCCTACCAGAAAATGGTGTAACAGCGGCTCAGTTTCAGGAATGGAAGCCTAAACCACTAGAAGTCGAAAGAAGAGCCTTGATCTTGGAGCTTGATAAAGTCTTGATGAGTGTGAGATATATGCAGCCAAGGAGGGACGCGAATCAGTTTCTAGAGTGGGTTGTGCAATACTTTGATTTGTTTATTTGGAGTGAAAAACCAAAATCAGATGTGTGGAAGTGTTTAGCAAGATTCTTCCCAAAATGGCGAAGTCGTTTTAAAGGTCAATGAGCACGAGAAAATTGTGAGCAAATGGAAGCTGCAAGATTCAAGAGACTTTCTGATTTTTGGGCTACTTGGCCTGAATATAATGCCAACAATACATTGATTTTGGATACAGAACATTTCCGGCACTACTTCAATATTCAGAGATGCTGTCTCATTCTACCCGAGGAAATGCCTGAACAGTACCTGGTGCAAACAGTGAGCTGCCAACTAGGTGCATGGTTGTGGACTCCATACTGAGCTCGATATGCGGATAATATATGTAGACTCGTTCCACTGACTAGCAAGAGCTTAGCTGTTTATAGGAGATTTGTAGACATTTCCAATGGTAATTTATAAATATGTAAAGAGATGACATTATTCAATGAAGAATTTAATTACTTGTTCCCACTGTACTTATCTACTGTGTAATTTGAGGAATATGTTGCAGATTGTTGATTTCATGCTATTGATGACTATTTAGCTATTGACAGCTAATTAGCTGCATTTGTACAACTAATTAGCTACTGATGACTATTTCGCTATAACTTATAACTTAAAACTTAACAAAAAAGACATGATTTAATTGAGAAAGAAGCACAGAAAGCAGACTGTATACAAGAAATTGATTCTCAAACAAATTTATTTAACTGTTTTCGCGAAATACATGTTTGTTTTACAAGAGAACATGGTAAGTGCTACTTGTAGCTACAAATTCCATGGCATACTATTGTAAATACATTCATACACATTAGCACCAACAGTGTATAAACCTGAGCAACTATTGTATTCTGACATTAGGACGTTGATGCACCTGACCAAATGAGAGTACATGTACACCACTGGTTTGTCTTCTAACAGCCTGTACATATATTCGTAGTCATCTAGTTTTGCATAAAAAATGCCTTCGATGTAGAATGTCCCGGCAGATACAAAATTTCCCCATGCATCTACAATATTCTGCCTTGCACATTGTTTACTAACCGTGCACTTCAATATATAGAAATCAACACCCTCTGAATTGCCTTCTTCAGCATTTACACCTATTTCTCCATCAACTGCTTCCTTATCATTCAAAGTGTGATACTCCCAATTCTGAATGTATGCTTTGTTTAGACAATATCTTCAATTTCCCTGCACACAATGGAAGCAAAAACAAGTCAATTCTCTAACTGCAATACAATGACCATCCAACCTGGAATAACCGTGAACCAACATGCAAAGATCACAATTCGGGAATTCCTTGGCACTCCCAGGTCTTCTCCCTATTTACTTGATCTATCTTCACTTCCCAAAATTCACGTTTGATATCTCGGACTTGCGAGGAATAAACACTTGTTGCACTCATTGACATATTTGTTCTTAAAAATTCAACTACATGTGATGCACAATTCATGTGCACACCATCTGTCTTTAGTTGTTCATGGGTAAGTGCCCGCTTTATAACAGCCCCTGCACCATCATGTTCACCTTTACCATGGCCAGACCCAAAAAAATTCCATCTCATCTCCAAACCTGTTATAGCAGGATACCTCCCCACAAAATAAAATGGACGTCGAGCCTTGAATTGTGACGCAGCTCCGTCAGACTAGACCCAATGTTGAGTAAGCTCCAAACGTTGAGCTAATAACCACTGCCAATGTAACTTAAAACAGTGTTGGACGAACAAGGTATCATGCTTCTTATCGTCGGAAATAAAGAAATGAATTACTTTTTTAACATCACCTGAAACTCGAAAATATGTTATGTGCACAAAAATGGTTACCTGAACTGAACACCAATGCATAGATTGAATTTCATTCTGCTGCTTGAAAGTATAATTCTCTGCAAAATATACTACTGAGACTACTACATCATTTGGGAAATCAAATATGCAAGTCTTAAACTGATGGGCCTGCCATGAATAAATGTTGTGTTTAATGAACTTTCCTAGAGATACTACAAACAAAGACACCAAATCCCTTGGTTTAAGCATCTTCCGAACTAGATCCTTTCTTTTACACACCTTTCCTTCGAAATTGGTGTTCACTGACTCAAAGAACTTCACAGAGATCAATATTTCACTACTCAATTAATTTGGAAACCACCTAAATCTAGTAGGGCCACAATCTTGACATAAACCCATACACATTTATGAATATGGAAGATAACATCAGTTTCTCTCGGACACAATATTGAATCTAATAAATAACTCATGGAAGAGATAACGTGCTCAGATGATTTACACTCCTCTTGCGGGCTTGATCGACAGATTGGGCACCCACATGTGCAAACTGTATTAGTTAGGGATGCGCTATGGTGACGTAGTAGATTACCAGAGTCCTTCAAAAAACCCATCTGTACATGGTAAATGCAACAACATGTGTATCGATCCTTTAAGCGTCTCACAAAGTGTGGCTTAAGAGACTCGAATGTTCGTAGTTGAACTTTGATAGTTGGATGCATTCGTTTGAACCTAATAAATAAATCAACCTGCGTAATAAAGGGGAATTAGTTATTCTCGTAACTAGCTAACTATCCTAGTAGCTAATTAGCTATTCTAGTAGCTAATTAGCTATTCTAGTAGCTTATTAGCTATTCTAGTAGCTTATTAGCTATCATGGTAGCTAATTAGCTCTCATGGTAGCTAATTAGCTATCCTAGTAGCTGGTCTAGTAGCTAATTAGCTATCATGGTGGCTAATTAGTTGTCTTAGTAGCTAATTAGCTATCATGGTAGCTAATTAGCTGGTCTAGTAGCTAATTAGCTGGTCTAGTAGCTAATTAGCTATCACGGTGGCTAATTAGCTGTCCTAGTAAGCTAATTAGCTATCATGGTAGCTAATTAGCTTTCCTAGTAGCTAATTAGCTGGTAATAACGAAATAGCTAACTAGCTAGCATGATAGCTAACTAGCTACCAGGACAACTAATTATCTGGTAGTACCTAAATTAGCTATCATGGTAGTAGCTATTGAGAGTAGCTAGTTACCTATGTAGTAGTTATCCTAGTAGCTAACTGAGGTAAATGTAACTGATAAGCTAATTAGCTTTTCTGCTAACTGAGCTAATTAACTTTTCGTGTAGAGTCAAAACAAATGTTGAGATAAATGTAAATACCTGAGGTACATCAAGAAGATGAATGGGATGCTCCTCGTATTGATTTCTTCCAACACGTTTCCTGCATAAATCCTTTTTATTGGGTGAAACCCTACTCTCATTAGTCCAAAACTTTGTGATTACATCCTTGATTTCAAATGTTATGGGTGTCATTGGCTTACATCTTGTAGTTAGCTTTAGTAGACTAGTTCCTTCACCCGAGGAAATTATACGGTTCATTGTATTGTACACTATTTTTCTACTAACACCAATTACCTTAGATAGCTCACTGATGTTTATATCGTCAACATCACTATTAAGTAACATCATTAGACTAGACCTTTTTAAGACAAGATCATCTTCTAACCTGCTCATGGATACAAAACTATTACGAAGATTATTTACTAAAATAGATGATATGTTTGCATTAAGACCATCACAATCAACTAAGTCCTTTATCGATGGATCATTACATATTCCATAAAGTACTACCTTCTTTTCTTCATTACTGATGTGCTTGGTTTGAACATTGAAATAGTCTACAACCTTTCTCTCTACGATGGTAGTCGCATTACTTACATTCTTAGCTAAACTATCCTTACCTTTACTGAGTGTGGCTTTCGTATCCTTCAACAATTGACGATCTTTCCTTTTTTTTTTCTACCCAATAGTTTTGTATGGCTTGTTGTGTCCTGATAGCATCATCCCTATCCTTATGATCATTGAGGGGTAATTCTAAATACCCTTCTTCCCCTTCCATTTGGCTGGACATGTTAAAACCCTAAATTTCCAGAAAAAAAAACAAGTATTTAAGATGGCTATGGGCAACAACAATACACAAAAATATTCCACAATACACAAGATTAGACACAACAATACACAAGATAATCAATAGACAGAAAAGTTATTGCAATCCAAGTCCGAACAATAGAGGAGTACACTCCGTTGGATCGAACAGTCGAGGAGGCGATCCAGGACCGACCAATGGCGACAACTAAGTGTAGAATGTTGCCGTTGGATGAGTGAACTCCGTCAAATCGAAATGTGGAAGCAATCCAGGACTGGACAGTAGCGGCAACTGAGTGTAGAATGATGGCACTGGAGGAGAGAACCCCATCAGATTGAATAGTTACTGATGATGCTTGGAACGCACAGAGAAGGCACTTGAGAGTAGAGTGGCACAGAGAAGAGAACCCCGTCAGATTGAATAGTTACCGATGATGCTTGGAACGCACAGTAGCGGCTCTTGAGTGTAGAGTGGCACAGAGAAGAGAACCCCGTCAGATTGAACGACTCTTTGATGATGCTTGGAACGCACAGTAGCGGCCCCTAAGTGTAGAGTGGCACAGAGAAGGGAAGCCCGTCAGATTGAACAGCTCTTTGATGATGCTTGGAACGCATAGTAGCGGCCCGAGTGTAGAGTGGCACAAAGAAGAGAACCCCGTCAGATTGAACAACTCTTTGATGATGCTTGGAACGCACAGTAGCGGCCCCTGAGTGTAGAGTGGCACAGAGAAGGGAAGCCCGTCAGATTGAACAGCTCTTTGATGATGCTTGGAACGCACAGTAGCGGCCCCTGAGTGTAGAGTGGCACAAAGAAGAGAACCCCGTCAGATTGAACAACTCTTTGATGATGCTTGGAACGCACAGTAGCGGCCCCTGAGTGTAGAGTGGCACAAAGAAGAGAACCCCGTCAGATTGAACAACTCTTTGATGATGCTTGGAACGCATAGTAGCGGCCCCTGAGTGTAGAGTGGTGGCAGGTGGACTCGATAGGGTTTAGCAATAGTGGTAGCAACTAACCCACAATACTCAACTAGAGATGGCCTACGTGATGTGGCAAAGGATCATGCATAATGGACCTAGGAATTCGATATATAATTTATGGTACACATTTATGGTGCACATATGAATTTATGTTGCACGTTTATGTTGCACATTTATGGCACTCATTTACATATGTAATTAAAACACTCTAGTATTTTCAATGGTAGTTTTTTGCATAGTTAATTTATTAATGATGGCTTTTTACTAAAATGACTATTTATCAATGGTAGCTTTTTGCATAGCTAATTAGCTATGCCAAGGACATAGCTAATTGTTTCCACTCGCATGCTTTCACCCAAATATGTTTCTAGAGTGCCTTTCATGGCCATATTTGTAAATAGTCCTAAAGTCATATAAGTATAAATATGACTTAGGGCAATCACTTATGCATATGCGTATGTGTAGAGATATTGTTGTATAGACATAGAGAGGGCTTGAGAAAGAGAGAGCGTGAGATACAAAACGTTTTTCTGTTGTACCACTAGTTGGCAAAGACATAGGGCTCGAGGTCGTTGCCTCCGAGTCTCGCATTGTATCCTCTTCTTATAGTGATAGTTCGAGTCTGTAGGCTCCCGTGGTTTTTCCTTACTAGGGTTTTTCCATGTAAATATCCTCTGTCATCTCTTCTATGTAAGTGTATTAACCTACATTTCTGTTTTGTTCTTCCATTGAGTGTTTAAGACTCGGATGTGGCCGAGTGGTATTCTATACATGATGAATGTGGCTGCAGATCGTGAACCGGAGAGCTTTGCTGAAGTCACTAAAGATCCGCGATGGGTTGAAGCGATGAACGAGGAGATGCATGCCCTCAACAACAGTGAGACATGGGATCTCGTCCCTCACTCACCTCACAGGAAGGCAATTGGATACAGATGGATTTACAAGGTGTAGTATAATGCAGATGGCTTTGTCAATTGCTAAAAACCTCGACTCGTAGAAAAGGCTACGCACAAACACATGGAGTTGACTATGAAGAAACATTTGCCGTGGTGGCAAAGATGACAACTATGCGGACCATGATAGCGCTTGTAGCGGCAAAAGGTTGGCACCTCCATCAAATGGACGTCAAGAACGCCCTTCTTCAAGGTTAATTAGAAGAGGAGCTGCACATGGTACCACCACTAGGCTTCGAATCCAACATCCATTCGAATGCAGTTTGCCGGGTTAAGAAATCTCTCTAGGGCCTTAAGCAAGCACCACGTGCTTGGCACTCTAACATAACACAATATCTTCATTGAATCGGCTTTACAGTGTCGAAATCCGATAACTCCCTCTACATCTGAAGCCATTCTAGAAGCCTGGTTGTCATCATCCTATATGTGGATGATCTGGTGATCTGAGGGGAAAATCTAGTCGACATCAACAAGGTCAGGTGCCTCCTCTTTAGCAAATTCGAGATGACAGACATGAAGGAGCTCCATTACTTCCTTGGCATCGAGGTAATTTAGACTCCAACTAACATTATTATATATCAACAACATTGTTGAGTGACAAGCTCAACGTTCGTGCGTAACCCAGAACGTAGACTGGGTGCGTAAAACATTACGCATAACGTAAGCCGTAACGGTGCGAACACCGCAAGGCCGTTAGAAAGATATTCCTCGAAAGGAATAATTTTGGGAGTGAGTGTAGTGGCTCATTTATGAGCTTCAAGTACTGTCAGTACTTGTGTCAGCCCGATTGTTAGGGCTTGTATAAAAGGTGCTCACTGAGCATGGTGTATGTACTCAGAGAGTCACTATTTTGAATTCGAGTTTTCTATTGTCTGCTCTCTCTCTCTGTCTCTCTCTCTCCATCTCCATCTCTGCGTTTTCTGTGTTTTACAAAACTATCTTATTCCTCCGAACTGTGTACTCTGTGTTTCACATGCGCTTCCGCACACACTATTCTTTTACATGGTATCAGAGCGCGAGGGTTGAAGTCCTTTGCAGCCGACAAGAAAATCTTGCGACAAAATAGAGTTGAAGTTGTTCTTCGTATTTTGTTCGGAAAAGAAAAAGACAGCAATATGGACAGAGGTATGGGAAGCTCGCTACTGATCGAGAGGCTCAACAGGAGCAACTCCGTGTTTTGGTCGTACAAGATGCACCAGTGCCTGCTTGGCCATGGCTACTGGAGTTATGTCGAAGGAGCTAATGATGTAGCACCTGATTCGACACACAAAGATTTTCCGGCTTGGGAACAAGCGGCAAGCAGAGTTCTCTACTGCTTTGCATCTTGTGTGAGCGACTAGCTATTGAGCATATTCGGGATGCTAAGACGCCAAAGGACGCGTGGGAGAATCTCAAAAAGATTTTCGCCGCAAGCACAACGGCCAGGAAGCTGCAGCTCATAGAAGAGCTCATCAATGTCCAGCAGAAAGATCTGTCTATGGTTGATTACACATCCCGAATCAAGGAAATCTGCGATTCTCTCGCTTCCGTCAATGTGAACGTTGAGGAAGATGAAATGGTGTAGGTTTGCCTTGGTGGGCTAGGGTCTAGGTTCGGAGCCTTCCGAATGGAGGTTTGTACGACGGAGAATACGCCTTCGTTCTTCGAACTTTAGTCAATGTTGCTCATGGAGGAAAATCACACGGGTGCTTCAACGACTATGCACGTCGACGACAAGATGTTGTACACGGAGGAAGATAAGCGCCGTGGTTGAGGTGGACAAGGCGGATCAGCGCGCAATGGAGGCGGCCGACAAGAGCAGAACAAGCGGCATAATTGATGTGTCGACAACAATTCCGGACCCTCCACAAGCAAGGGCAGTCATGGCGGCGCCGGAAGCCGGGAAGAGAAGGACGAATCGGAATGTTGGTACTGTGGCAAAAAAGGCCACAAGGAGAGCGAGTGCTAGAAAAAGAAAGCCGATTCGGACAAAGCAGGATCGAGCCAAAGAGACGCAGAGAGGCGTCAACGATCGCACTACGCAGAAGGCTCTGAACGAGCCGAAAACAAATCGAGCCCAGCCTTCGTAATGAAGCATAAGGCCAATTCTATGGTCATGAATACCTCGAAATTGAGCAAGGTGTGGTATGTTGATTCCGGAGCGTGAAATCACATGACGAGTCACAAGGAATGGTTCTCGTACTTGGAGAAACCAGAATCGCAAGGAGTGGTTGAAACGGGAGATGACACTCCGCATACCATCGAACATGTCGGAGAAGTTCCCCTCAGCCATGTCGGGTAGAAAGGGAAACTCATGAACGTATTGCATGTCCCAATAATAACCAAGAACCTTGTGTCGGTCGGACAGATCGTCGACCAAGGTATGCAAGTTCGATTGACGCATCTCGGTTGCTTCATAGAAGAGGAAGGCAAAGTGATCGCACAAGGGCGCCGTGAAGGGGTGATATTTATCCTCAACACTAATCAAGTCGGCACCGCATTGTACGTGAAAGGACAAAAGGTCGAATCGGATATCGACCTGTGGCACAAGCGGTTTGGCCACGTAAATTTCCCACGGCTTCGTGAGATGTAGACGAAGAACATTGTTTTCGGCTTGTCAAAATTTCGGGCCGTAATGGCCAAGTCTATGAAGCCTGCCATATGGGAAAATAACACCGTTATACATTCCCCAATGAGCGTAATCGTAGTCGAAGTCCGTTGGATTTGATCCATTCGGATGTGTGGGGTTCGACATAGAATGTGAGTCTCGGTGGAAGCCGTTACTTTGTCACCTTCATCGACGACTTCATTCGGCACACGTGGGTATGCACATTCGCAAAGAAGAGCGAAGTCTTCGCAGGTTTCCTGAAGGTGAAGAGCCTTGCGGAAAGGGAAATATGGAATAATATCAAATGCCTACGGTCAGATGGCGGGAAGGGGTACTTCTTAGACCAATTCACAAGTTATCTACAAAAGGAGGGATTCGACGCGAATTCTCGTGTAGATACATGCCGCAGCAAAATGGCGTGGCCGAGCGGAAGAATCGGATGATTGACGAAGCAACCAGGGCAATGCTCGAAGAGAAGCATATGCCGAAATTCTATTGGGCTGAAGCCGTGAAGATGACTATCTACCTGCAGAATCAAACTTTTGCTAATGGAGGAGTGTCGCCACCTGAGCTGTATTTCGGGAAGAAGTCGAACTTGGTACACTTGAGGATTTTTGGCAGCATTGCATATGTGCACTTGCTAAAGGAGAGAAGGAGGAAACTAGATGCTAAAGCTGAGAAATGTATCTTGGCCGGCTATTCAAATGAGAAGAAAGGGTATAGGTGTTATAACCCTCGAACAAAGGAAGTACGCGTAAGCCGTGGCATTGTGTTCGACAAGTCCGCTTCGTGTTACTTGCCTTCCCCTCCAGTAGCTCAAGACTCCATTCCAAATTCTAAGGAAGAAGTCAGTGAGGCTAAGATGCCTCTGCATGATGAGGAAATAAGAGCTCTAAGATAGAGTCTGATCACATTTCGGATCAGTGGGCCGAATGAGGGGTTGGGTTGAAATGGCCAACCAATTGAAGAGACGGAGAGTAGTTGAGACTTAGCCGTGATGTCCCCGCATAAAGAACCGAGGAGACGGTTTATGTGCAAGGAGAAGGGCAAGAAGAAAATGCTAGAATACGACTTCGGCAAGGCCTAGTCAGATCGTAGCGAGTCTGACTTCGGGCAAACTGAAAAGGAACCTCCATGGAAGAGGTCAACAGTAGCCGAAAAGGTTGTGAAATCGGGTAATCATGAATTATGCCAATCTATCCACCTGAAGAACCTCGTAAAGAGATACGGGTATAATGAGTACATGGCACACCATTCCGCGTACATGACGCGAGTGGCAAAAGTGCGTGAGCCGGAGAGCTACGCAGAAGCGACGAAAGACACGAACTGGAGTGCTGCAATGGAGGAAGAGATGCGCGCATTATCGGTGAATGAAACTTGGGACCTAATTGACGCACCAAAGGGTGTAAAGCCGATCGGATGCAGATGGGTGTATAAGGTGAAATACAACACCGATGGCTCTGTCAACCGCTACAAGGCCCGATTAGTAGCGAAAGGCTAAGCGTAGAAGCACGGCGTTGTTGCAAAAGTACGACGAGGATACGTGAACGTTGAGGCAAGACCCCGGGGCCTTTGACTAGAGGATATCAAATTCGTGTATTTATATACTAAGAATTAACCGAAATGAGAAAGATTAACAAATTTCATTAACAAGTAGAAAGAAAGATTACAATTAATCCCAAGATTGGGATTACAAAAAGTTTGCTAATGGAGATGGCTAGAGTAATAGATTAGAGGAAATTAAGATATGAATTCTATAGAAAATTAGGGTTTTTGGCTTTGATAAGAGATTATGGTTTTATGAGTTGAATAGCTTCCGAATGGAAATTTAGGGTTATGAGTAAGATATGGCTTCTGTAAGGAAATAAGGGTTTTACTTGAGAGATATGGCTTCGATAAGATAGGCGAGCTCCGAAGGAAAAGAAAAACAATATAGTATATATAGAGAGCCTGAGTGTAGGAAAAAAAATAGAATTTTATATGGAGTTCTCCCTTGATCATCTGCATGTCCAGTTTTTGTTGCATGGCCTCTACTTTTAGTTGCTTAGCTTTTTCTTTTAGTTGCATCTATTTTTAGTTGCATGGCTTTTTTATTTAGTTGCATATGACCGTCCACATGACCTTTACTTTCTGCATGCACTCCAACTTTAGTTGCTTGCATCCACATGGCCTTTACTTTAGTTCTCTTCACTTTACTTTAGTTTGCTGCATAATCCAATCTTCCGTCCATCCGCGTCCAACCTCGTCCGGTAGCAAGTTCCGCCCGATCACCGAATCCCTCACTCGCCGGTTCCATTTTGCTTGCCGGCTGGTTCCGGTTCTGATTTTGCTTGCCGACCAGTTCCGGTTTGCTTGCCGGTTCCGGTTTTGCTTATCGACCGGTTTCCGATTTTGCTTGCCGTCCGGTTCGGGTTCCGGTTTTGCTTACCGGCCGGTTTCCAATTTTTCTTACCGGCCGGTTTCTGGATTTGCTTACCAGCCGGTTTCCGGTTTTGCTTGCCGCCCAGTTCCAGTTCCGGTTTGCTTACCGGTTCCAATTTCGATTTGCTTGCCGATTCTAGTTCTGGTTTTGCTTACTGGCCGATTTCCAGATTTTGGGAACTTGGCCACCATCATCCATCAAGACAAAGTGGCCAAAGTGCTCTTAGCACAAATGAAAAATGAGGGAGCTCAAGGTGCTTATATAGCCAGGGCCTTAACTTTCCTATCTATGTGGGATAGTTCTAATTTCCCTATCTTCTCAAACTTCATTTTCACATAACTTGATATGTATTTCTCCATTTTGTATATAGTAAAATACGTTTTGAAGCTCTTGAGTATATATCCATCTTTCTATAGTAAGCTACTAATCTAATCTATAATAATTATTTCATTATTATTATTATTATTTTTTTTACATAGTGTGTGAAGATTCACACGACATTCGCCCCCACCAAACCTGCACATCCACCGGTATGTGCCAGTTTTGATGTGGCTCCACTTTTGTTTACTATACTTTTTCATCGATGTTTAAGACTGAATCAT
This sequence comes from Azolla caroliniana, assembly GCF_043228905.1. Lineage (NCBI taxonomy): Eukaryota > Viridiplantae > Streptophyta > Polypodiopsida > Salviniales > Salviniaceae > Azolla > Azolla caroliniana. The sequence continues at coordinate 15,934,283 of NW_028230438.1, forward strand.
CTAAAGCTTCGAATCCAATTTCTATGCTATCTCTTCTCTAGAAGATCTTGATTCTTTTACCGGCAAATGGCAAGGCAAGTGGTGTGCCATCCAGTTCTACTAAATGATATGTTGCATTATCTTCCACTTTCTTCACCACATATGGCCCAAACCATCGTTGTGAGAATTTTCGAGTTGTACTATGTTGGTTATCTAGGCTACTGTCATAGACTAGCACCCAATCTCCTTCAACGATTTTCCTCGGCCGAAGTTGATGTCGTTTATCGAAGTCTTTCTTGTTCTTTAGCCTTGCATTCTTTAGCCGCGCTTTAGCCACCTCTATATCTTCCAAATTCCGCTCTAATTGTCGAATCCTCAATGCTAGAAGATCTTCTCTACTTATCTCATCTTGCCATGGAAATGCAAACCATGAAATAATACTTTGTTCTACAGGCATTATTGGCTTTTGTCTGAATATGAGCTCTATCGGCATGTATCCCGTCACCGTGCTATGAGTAGTCCTGTCAGCCCATAGTGCAAATGGCAATATACGCGGCCATTCTCCTATTTTCCCATGGCAAGCTTTCACTAGAGCCTTCACAATCGGTCCATGTCCACCTTCCACCTTCCCATTGGCTTCCAGATTATATGCCATGGTAAGAGATAATTTGATTCCCATCCTTGAGAAGAATTCTCTAGCTTCATTGGCGTCCAACTCGCCTCTATCAACCACTATCTTGCCGACACATCCATATCTGCAAATAACATCTTCAAGAAGGAATCGACATACCGATGATGTCTCCTTAGTTCTTAATGCCCGCCCTTCAACTTGATTGGTAAGATCCTCTCTTGCGAGCACAAGATACTTCATCTGCCATCGCCCCATTGGCATCATCACAATGTCCACCATCCACTTGTAATGCATAGCCAACGGGTAAGTCGGATGAAGTCCATCTCGATGGCGAATATTCGAAAACATTTGACATTCCTTACATGTTTCCACATAAGCTGCTACATCTTTGTAGATGCTCGGCCACCAATATTTCTCCTTAAGCTTCACAAACGTAGCCCATATTCCTCGATGGCCTGCAAAAACACTATCATGAAATTCAGACATTAGTTTTTGTCGGTCTTCTAGCTTGCAGACAACTCTCATTGGAGTCCCATTCTTCTTTTTTGCATGCCTCCAAAGAGCTCCATCCTTAAGGAAATACTTGTATGCTTTCTTCCGAATTCGATGGAAGTCTTCCGTCGACCACGATTCATCTTTTTGGAGAGAACTCAAGTATTTCCCGATCTCCACGAATTCGCCTTCGTAGTCCTCTTCTATGAAAGTAGTCAACACCCGAGCATAGGAACTTGCAAAGAAATCCAGGCCAACATCATCTTCATCAGAATGTCGATCTTCTTCTGCGTCATATCTCGCTCGTGATAGCATGTCTGCAACGACATTATGCTTTCCAGCTACATGACGTATCTCCGGGTTGAGTGATTTGATATATGCAATCCAATGCAACATGGCAATATCCGGTGTATTACAACCAGATATCATACCCAAAATTGGTAGGCAATCTGTCTCAATTATGACTTCTGCTCCAATAAGGTAATCATGATCATATTTGATTGCCGAGACGATTCCCCATAGCTCCCTCTTCACTTGGGCATACCTTCTTTGCCTGTCACTTAACACTTTCGCGCCAAACCGAATTGCATATCGGTTGCAATCTTCATCTTCTTGGTTGATAACCCATCCAATTCCGATTGGACTAGTATCCTGAGTCACGAAAATGGGCTTGCCGTATGAATAGTCCGCTTTCCGTAATGCAGGTGCCTCCATCAATAATTTCTTCAGCCTTCGGATGGCGATTGTATGCTCGCTCGTCCATTCGAACATCTGCTTCTTTTTTAGTAGACCATATAATGGCTCAGCAATGTGGGCGTAGTGTGGAATCTAAATATGATAAAACGCGCATGCTCCAAGGAACCTTCTAACCTCTGTTTGGGTTACACATTCTTCTTTCATGTCTTGGATTGCATTCACCTTGGATGGCGAACGCTTCCGACTGTATGCTCCACACAAGTGACCTACCACCAAGATCTCTGGTTGCCCAAATGCGGATTTTTCTCCCGAAAATGTCAAATTCGCATCTTCAAGCCTTTGGAGCACCTTCTCGCAATCTTTCATATGATCCACAACGAACTTTCTACATCCATCCTTATCTTTTGATTCATCCTTCTCTTCATCCGAACATCCTTTTATTGGGATATCATCTAAGAATGGCATCGTGATATCCGGGATGCAATCCTTCAAGACCTTGCTCATAGCATTCACCATATGAGCCACCGAGTTCATTGCGCCTTGAGGTAAGGTACACATCCGCACCAACACGATTGAAGTTCTCATGGTTGTAATGTCATGACTGTCGACTGCCAACTGGAATTGATCGTAGCCAGAGTAGAGATCGCCTATGGAGTAGATGGACCAGCCCGCAAACGCCTCGGCAAATTCATCCACACTCGGACTGATTCTAGCATTCCGAATTGTCACCTTGTTGACAGGTTGAAGATCTTGAATGAATCGCAACGATCCAATCTTCTTTGGCACCGTGAACCACCTGTTGTATGTATGGCTGGACTAGCCTCAACACAGGTGTCTATCCGACACTTCTCCAAAGGGGTGGTAGGGATAGAATGTTAATACACGCGTATGATAATTACACTTAAGCACAGACGAAGACAAGATTAATCAGCATAAGCAAAACTATATTAATTCTTCGCCCCTTCATTACAAAACATCGGATCCTTTTATAGGCATCCGGCCAGATTACAATCGGTGCTCGGTAGGCAACCGTTAACCGAAACCGAATCGGTTCGGATCCGGATCGGTTACAACTACCGGATCCGTCCCTCCTAATAATTCTATTCCTATTTCTATATTTATCCGATCCGACCTTGCTTTCCCATTTGCCTTCTCTGACCGGCCAACACATGGCACGCCCGTGGGAAAGTGCATTGCACTTCGAACCCACAGCCGGCTTCAGTCTTCCTCCAAATTATCCAGCAAACTCCGCTCAGAGGTTTCAAGTGTTGTTTTGCCTGCGCCGTCTCCGACTTCCGATTGGATTGGCTGCCTTTTCGCATCTTGCTGCTCCGACTCTGCTTCTACCGGTAGTACCGGTGTTTCTTCTGTATCCTGTCCGGGTCTGTCCTGCTCTACCTCCGTTCCGTTCCCGGTATCGCTCTCTCCGGTTTCCACTGGTTGTGTCCTTTCCTCCCCGGATTCGGTACTTCTCTGTCTCCACTCTGCATCATCCCCGGCATCAACCTGCTCTTGCTCCGGAAGTTCTTCCTCGGGTAATTCTTGTCGGGGTACATTGTTGGTTGGGTCTTCTTCAGCCGATCGCTCGCCCTCACTAATGGAGATCGGCGTTGTGTGTCCCTCGGCTTCCTGTCGCAGTCGGTCCTTCTCGTACCCTTCCAATTCTAGTTGGGTTTCGAGCTGCCCGTCATCCAACCTCTCTACTAACCCTCGGATTTCCTTGAGATGCTCTTCTGCTAGAGCATAGAAATCCTCCGACAGTTCTTCCCGGATTTTGACGATACTTTCTTCGTCCATTTTATAGAACCCATCTCCGTTTTTCTTCCGATTTTCTGCATCAGCTCGGAGTATCTGCAGTTCAGCTGCCTGTTGTGCCCATTCCTTCCAGAGTTTCTCCGTGCTTTCATTTATGCTGGCCTGAGCTCGGGTACTCCAGCTTGACATGATGAACTTAATTCGGTCAACCCCTGCTTTAGCCTTTTCCGAAGCTGCTTGTTTTTCCTTCCTTATCCGTTTGATGATGTCGGCCATTAACTGAGCTTGAGTTTCAGAGTCGACTTTTTGCTTGTCACAGGTACTCCGCCATTTGTTGATTTCGAAAGTCAACTTCACTTTCTCCTCATTCCTGCTCTTTGTCAGCTCCCCTACTTTCTGCCGAAGTACTTCCATCTCCTTTCTTTGTTCCGACGTCAAGGTCTTCTCCGCCGATACTTCCTCCCTTGCTTTGGACAATTCCAAGCGGTTTTCCTTGAGCTGCTCTTTCAGCTTCTCTATCTGTCGGTCGTACGTTGCTGCCTGATTCTTGATGTCCGACGTGGCCTGTTTATAATCCTTACATAGTCTGTCGAATTCCTCCGTCTTCTGTTTTAGGCGTCGGTTCGCCTGAGCTCGCAACTGATCATCCCGGTCCTTTTGTTGTCGGAGTTCCTCTCGCAACCGCTCAATTTCCTGCTCCATTCGTCGGCGCAGCCTATCTTTTTCCTTTTGCAGTGTCCCGTTTTCTTCTTGTAGTCGGTCATTGGTGGCTTTGCTTCGGCGAAGGCCTTCCTCCATTCGCCGTCTGTCGTCTTCTACCAACTTCCGCTGTTCTCTTTCGTTATCTCTCAATGCCTCCTGAGCCTGTAATTCTTCTTTCAAAGTTGCTATTAACTTCTCGGTCTCAGGGCCGGTTTGCAAGGCCCTCTCCGTTTCTGGTTCGGCTTGCTTTTCTGATGTCCCGACCGGCTCGGTGCCATCTTGTGCTTGTCGGCTGCCTTCTTTTGCCTGTGCTAGCTCTTCTTGCAGCTCATGTAATTGTGCCCGGAGCATGACCATATCCTTAGTCATCGTCCTAGTCACTTCTTCTCTTTGCTCCTCCTCTTTCTCCATCTGGTCTGCTACTCCCGACAACTGTCCTGACAACCACCTTAGCCATTGTGCCTTTGTTCTGCCTTCGTTGGTGTCAGCAGGCGTGCCTAGCTCCGGCTGTTTTTCCGGCCTCTTCTCTTGTTCCGGCGCTTGTTCCTTTCTTTGTTCTTCGAACTCCGCCGCCGTCGGTTCCGGTACTGCCGTCTTTGGTGCAGACGGACCTTCATCCTGTGTCGCTTCTGTTCCGGTTACTGGAGGCGGTTCTTTTGCCCTTTGCTGAGTTCCGTCCGCTGTTGGGGTCGGTCTTGTCGCTCGTTTCTCCTTTCCTTGCCTGGGTGGTAGTATTAACATCGGTTCGGATGAGTCTTCCTCTGTTTCAGCGTCCTCCGTCGGTGCCACTATTGGTTCCTTTACTGGTACCGGTTCCGATTCGAGCGTTACTGGTTCGGTGTCGGTTTGCCTCTTGCTGGTCTTCTTTGCCACCTTCTCCTTGCCTTTTTCCGCCTTTTTCTTCTTCGTTGTCGGTTGCTGTTGCTGTTTCTGTGGCTGCCGTGATGAGCCTTCCTCCCGTTGCTGTCGGGAGGAGTCTTCTTCCCTCGGTTGTCGAGATGAGCCTTCTTTCCGCGGCTGTCGGGATGATCCCTCTTCTGGCGGCGCTTCTTCTTCCTGTGTCCATCCTGGAGTGTGTTTCTCTAGGATTCGTCGGCGCTTCATGGTTTGCTTCGGGGTAGTCTCCTGCCGACTTCTTTGCTTGTGCTTGATGGGGGACACCGGTGGGACCAACACTGTTAACCATTGGGATATTCCGGCCCATGGCTTCTTCCCTTCCACTAAGTGCTTGATCGCCTCTTTAAGTCCTTCGGTGATGAAATGGAGCCAGTCCACCTGCAGGCCTTCGAATGTCGCGATGACGATCGCTGCTCGGTATTTGGCTATGGCTGCCGGACGAGGGTTCACGAACCCGTACTCCATCAGGGCGCGGGCCACCTCTCCGAACAGCAGGTTCTCTCCGCCCTGTGTGCGATACGCCTTGCTGCTAAGGGAGTATTCGCCGAAATACTCGAAGAATATTTGGCTCGAGGGTAGCTCTATCGTCTGAAGTCCTCCCTCCGAAATCCCTGTGAGCGCTTGTACCGCTCCTTCAGTGACCTCTGCTAAGTCCACCGCTGTTGCCGCCTGCTCTGGTTCCTTGTGTGGTGGAGCGTCAGCGACCCGCAGCAGCCCTCCTAATCCGTTCTCCGTCAGCCATTGTCGCGCTCCGTCCGACAGTGCCATCGCTTCTTCTTCGTCTGCTGCTGCCTGTGGTCTGAGGTCGGGGTGTAGGTGTTCTGCGCGTCGGATCTTGCTGTCTTGAGCCTGCGTTTGCTTGTGGGAAAATTCGTAAAAAGTGAACCCTTCTCCGGTTCTTCCTTTATATAGTGGCGTTTCCCTCGAGCCGCCTTTTCCTGTTTTTCGCGCGTCCCCTGCCATAATTAGAATGTCACTCTTTAATTTTGACGGCTGCACGTGTTCTGCCTTGAATAGCATGTCCTATTTTTGGCGCCTGCGCATGCTGTGTCATGAATAGTATGTCTGTCCTTTGCTGCCGCGTGTCATGCTTGCGCTTCTTTGCCGCGTGTGTCGAATCTCCTACGTGTCTGTCATTATGACTCCTTAATTGATGCGCGTTTTAAATCCTGTACCTCGGCCCCCCACGTTCTGTGCTTTAAATAGCTCGTGCACCCGTGTGACGGTTGTAACTACCTCCTTCATCATTACCATGATTTTCTTGATCTTCTTGACCGTAGCACCACGTCATCATTTTTATTTTTTTTATTTTTTTATTTTTTTTATTTTTTAAAGCATATGCCGCATCATTGTTCGGTTCCCCCCGATGTGTTCGGGTCGGTGCGCACTGTTGTCGGTTCCTCGTCGTTGTTACGCGTCGGTGTCGGTTCCTCGCCATTCGGGTTTTCCGGGTCTTGCTTGAAGGGGTTAGCTGGCATGTGCCCCTTATACGGTTTTAGGCGAAACCCATTTGCCCATTTGCCCACAACTTCTCCTGACAACGTCCCGAGCTGGTAAGACCCATTGTACTCCTTTGTGATCCAGAATGGTCCGGTCCACCGAAATCGCAATTTCCCTGGCATGCTCCCCATCCTTGTCTGGAATAGTAATACAGGTTTCCCGACCTCGAATTCCTTTTCGTTACCGCGCCGATGTCGGTCTACAAAGGCTTTCCTCCTCCTTTGCTCTAGTTCTAGCTGTAGCAGGCTGGCTATTCGATTTTCTTCCAGTTCTAACAGCATCTTCAGCCGGATTCGTTCGGATTCCTTCTCGCTTAACCGCTCCTTAACCTGTATTCTTAAGCTAGGAATTTGGAATTCTACTGGCATGACTGCTTCCAAGCCGAATGCCAGTCGGAACGGGGTCGTCCGGATGCTGGTCTTGTACGCCGTTCGGTACGCCCACAGCACGCTCTGCAACTTCGTGTCCCAGTCGGTCCGGTTCTCATTGACGATTTTTCTAAGGATGTTCTGTAGCGTTTTGTTTGTTGATTCCGCTAATCCGTTGGCTTGAGGGTAGTAGGGAGTGCTTCGTTTGTGTACTACCGCATAGAATGAGGTCAAACTTTCCACCACCTGCCCGAGAAAATGTCCTCCCTGGTCACTGATCAGCTCAATCGGGCATCCGTACCGACACCATATGCATTCATATAAAAATTTGGCCGTGGACGCCGCCGTGTTGTCCCGTACTGCCTTTGCTTCTACCCATTTGGTGCAGTAGTCGGTAGCCACTATTATATAACGATTTCCGGTCCGCATTGCCGGTGGCTTAAAGGGGCCGACAAAGTCCAAGCCCCACTTTTGGAATGGTTCTAATGGCAAGACCGGGTGATGTGGCATCCGGGCTTGCTCCGTGGGTTGGCCCAGTCGTTGACACAGGTCGCATTCCCTGCTATACTTAACGGCATCTCTCATGGTAGTCGGCCACCATAGTCCGCTCTGCCATATCTTCCGGGCTGTTGTTTCGCTGGCATAATGCCCGCCTGCAATTCCACAGTGGGCTTCCCTCAGGATCAGATCCTTTTCATCGCTCCGCACTGCTCGCCTCCATACGCCATCTGCCCCCTTGTGATAGAGGGTGTCTCCTACCAAGCAGAAATGTCTGCTCCGTACTGCCATCCTCTTCCGTTCGTCTCGGTCCAGGTTTTCCGGGGGAACTCCGGTGCTCAGGAACTGATGCATTTCGGTTAACCATTTGTCTTCGTCCGCTACTGTGGTCTCCGTTGCCGGTGCCGTCGTGATCTTAAACAGCTCGGCGTCGGGAAATTCGTCCTGTACGCCGTCCCCTGATTCTCCGGATTCTAGTCTGCTCAGGTAGTCTGCTACCGCATGCTGCACCCCGGGTCGGTGGAAAATGTCGAATTCGAATTCCTGTAATAGCAGCGTCCACCGTGCGAGTTTTCCTGTCAGGGCTGCCTTTGAGACCAGGTAGAGTAGTGCCGAGTGGTCAACGTGGAAAGAGAACTTCCGTCCGAGCAGATAGTGCCTGTACTTTGTGACACTGTACACCATTCCTAATGCCTCTCGTTCCGTTGTAGAGTAGTTCCGTTCGGCTTTCGAGAGTTTCCTGCTTGCGTAGTACACCGGCCGATACCAGTTCGGTTCCGTGAGTTGCATCAAAACGCTGCCGATTGCTACGTCCGACGCGTCGACGAAGACGTGAAAGCTTTTACTCCAGTCCGGCGGCTGCACCACCGGAGCTTGTGACAGCATTACCTTCAACGCTTGGTAGGCTTTCTCCTCCGTTTCTGTCCATTGGAAAGGTACTCTATGTACAGCAGCGTGCAATGGTGTCGCAAAGTCGGCAAGGTGCCGTATCATCCGACTATGCCACCTTATTTGACCAAGGAATCGGCTTAAAGCTTTTGCGCTATTCGGTGCCGTTGCGTCGAGAATTGCTTTTACCTTATCCGGATCTACCGCGATTCCTTCTCGACTCACCACGTGGCCTAACAAATTGCCGCTTGCGACTCCAAAGACGCACTTAGCTGGGTTCAGACTTAATCGGTACTCGCGGCACTTTTCTAAGCATAGTCGTAGGTGATCGAGATGCTCTCCGTGTCGGCTGTAGACGGCGAAATCGTCTAGGAAGACCTGCATAAAACCGGGAATAAAATCACCGAAGATTTCCATAATTATCCTTTGAAATGTTGTAGGGGCTGTCTTTAATCCGAACATCATCACGACCGCGACGAACACTCCCCATTCCGTCACGAACGCTGTTTTTTCTTGGTCGGCCGGGTTCATTCGGATTTGGTTGTAGCCGCTGAATCCGTCCAGGAAGCTGTAAACTTCGTGGCCGGCCACCGCATCTAGCACTCCGTCCGTGAATGGTAGTGGAAAAGCGTCGGTCACTGTCGCGGCATTTAGTTTCCTGTAGTCCACACATACCCGGATTTTGCCGTTCTTTTTCGGGACCACCACTATCGGGCTTAGCCAGGTTGCCTGCTTGACTGGTCGGATAAATCCGACCCGGAGAAGCTTGTCTATTTCCTCCTTCACCTTTGCCGCATAGTTTGGATTCATCCGGTACCGACGTTGAGCGATGGGTTTCGCGTCAGTACTTAGATGAATTTGGTGCTGGTAGAGTTGGGGGTCCAACCCTCGCATGTCTTCGTATGACCATGCGAACACGTCCTTGAATTCCGTTAACAGTGCTACCATTGCCTGTTTTTCCTCCTTCGGCAATTCCTTCGCGACTTTTACCGGTCGGGGTTGTTCTGTTGTGCCGAGGTCCACCTCTTCCAGCTGAGATGCTTTCACCCTTTGGGATATCGTCATTTCTCTTTCTAGGGCTTCCTGTGCTTGGCGTAGTTCCCGGATCGCCACTTTGTCCGGCTCGTCCGGCATTGTGATGTACGGCTCTACCGCTGCCGTGATATCCACCTCAAAAAGTGGGACGATCTGTGGGTGTTCCTCGAGGTACCGATCAACTTCCTCATCCGGTAAGCCCTCCAACATGTTGATGCTTTCGGCATATAAAGGGGTTGCCTCCTTGCTAGTGAGCACCCGTGGTTGCGTGGCTACCCGTACCTTTGTTTTCCCTCGTCGGAACGTGATCATATTCTTTTGCCAGTTTTGCTTGATATGCGCCGTTCGCAGCCATGGTCGTCCTAACAGTAGGGGATATGCGCCTTGTACATTCAACTCTAGTACCACGGCCGATATTCGGAATACGTGGCCTCCTATTGTTACTTCCAAGTCCCGGATAAGACCAGTTGGTCGGACTGAGCTTGTATCCGCCATGCGTAACCAGAAGGGGCATGGTTCCCACTCCTGGATGCCTAGGTCGTCGCATGTCTGTCGACTAATGACGTTCACCCCGGAGCCTCCGTCAATAATTGTTCCTGGAATCTCCTTTCCTTTGACGATTGTCGTGATTGCTGGGCTACTGGTATCAACCACCGCTGGGCCATCCTCCGGGTTGGAGAAAAATGCCGGTGCCGGCGTCGGCGTCGGTTTGCTCACGGCGGCTTGTAAGTCTGCTGTAAACCGCGGCACCAACTGTAGTAACCGTGCCAACGGCAGCACGATCTGACAATCTTGTAGTGCTTGCCATGTCGGGTTTTCTCCTGGCTGTACGATTTCCTCCTCCCTTGGCATATTTTGGTTTCTTACTTCCGCCGCACCTTGTTCGTTGGCTTCTTTGATCCATTGTGCCGCTTGTTTTCTGATTGCTTCCTGGGCTTCCCATTCGGCGGCCTTCCCTTTCGACCGCGTGGTAACCTGCTGTACTTCGGCTGTCACCATGTTGACTGCTGGCTGCTTGTCGGCTGTTTTGCTTGGGCATTGATTACTGTAATGCCCTTCTTTTCGGCAGTAATAACAGTACACCCTGTGCGTGTTGCTGGATTCTCCTTTTTCCCATGTTTGGGGGAGGGGCATTCCCCGGCCGTTGTCCTCGGTTTTTTGGTTCTCCGGTGCCGCTACTGGTTTGTCATTCCTTGTTGCCTCCCGACGCTCCTCTCTACGGAAGAATCCACGCCTTTGGTTCCGTCGGAAATTCCGGTTCCCTGGCCGCCTTTCTTCTCTGCGTCGCTCATATTCCGGGGATTCGTCTCGGTCGTACCGGTCCCGGGGGTAGCTATCCCTTCGGTTCTCCTCTCGGTCGTACCGGTCCCGGGGGTAGCTATCCCTTCGGTTCTCCTCTCGGTCATAGCTGTCGCGTCTTCTATCGGGGTATCTGTCGCCGCGTTCTCGTCGGTAGCGGTCGTCCCTCCGGAATCGATCCTCTTCCGGGTCCCGATTGCGCGGTTCTATGTGTCGGACCGGTGCCGCTTGTCGAGTTAACAGGTTATACTCGCATTGGTTCGTTGTGTGGGCGCGAGAATTGCATATCATGCACTGTGCGCGCAGGGTGCAGTCAACGGTCGAGTGCCCCGAATTTAGGCATGTTGTGCATTGTAGGGCTTGTCGGAACCGGAGGTCCTCCTCCTTCGGAAGCGCCTGGTGTAACGCCCCCATCGGCAAGAAGGGGCTCGTGTTGTCCATTTCCAGGACCCGATCAATGACTTGGTCCATTGTGCTGGTGCTGAAATCGATGATTCCACACATCGCTCGAAGTGGGTCTTTTAACGCAGCCAAAAAGACTGCCTTGGCCTCCTCTTCGGGTGGTGCTCTTGCTAATTGACTGTGCAAGGTCTGGAAACGAATGATAAATTGTGGGACCGTCTCGTTTTCTCCCTGCCGAGTGGTGTAGAATTGTCCGACCAATTCCCTTTGTTCCACTCGTCTATGGAACAAGCGTAAAAACTGGGTTTTCAATGCCTCGAACGTGGCGAAGCTGCCTGGTAAGTGCTTGTCGTGCCACCGGGCCGCCGGTCCTTCTAATGTCATGCCGAATTCGGCGACTTTGGATCGGTCGGCCTCGGGCTCCGTCAGTCTCTGGGACACGTGGTTGGCTTCCCATGTTCGCAGGAATGCATACACATGTGCCTCTCCGTCGGGCTCATCCCGATACTTTGGGTACGGATACGGCATCGTGTCGTCCCACTGATTCTCCTGCGCTGGTTCCTCCGATGTCGGTCTCCGCTCCTGCGGTTCCTCCGCAGGTGGTGTTGGTATCCGCTCCTGCGGTTCCTCCGCGGGTGGTGTTGATAACCGCTCCTGCGGTTCCTCCGCGGGTGGTGTTGATAACCGCTCCTGCGGCTCCTCCGCGGGTGGTGTTGGTATCCGCTCCTCCCTCCTCGGCGATTGCCGGTCACCGAACTCCAGAGTTAGTTCCTCCTCTGGCTCCGATGTTGCTGAGTGATCCGACTCAAAGGGGTTGTTCTCGTGCCTGCTTTTATAGCGGGATCCCACGCTTTCCCCGCTATCCGAATCCGCCTCTAATGTTGCAAATGCCGCTGCGTCCCCGTCGCCGCCAGCGAGAGTCTGTAGTAGTGTCTCCGCTTCTTGGAGGCTGGTTATGCTACTGCCTTCGTCGGAAGCTTGTAGAACCTGGAACTGCAGTGCGTCTTCTGCGATTTGCCGAAGCGTTTTTGAGAATGACCGATCGCGCCGGATCTCGTCGACGGCTTGCTGCAGGGCTTCCCGTCGTCGCTGCCGTTCGGCGTGGCGTCTCCCTCTTTCGGTGATGTGGTCGTTATTTTGTCTAGACATCCATCCCCCGGTTGTCCTCTGCACTCTGCAGGAATCGTGGTCGCCAAAATAGTGTTGTATGTATGGCTGGACTAGCCTCAACACAGGTGTCTATCCGACACTTCTCCAAAGGGGTGGTAGGGATAGAATGTTAATACACGCGTATGATAATTACACTTAAGCACAGACGAAGACAAGATTAATCAGCATAAGCAAAACTATATTAATTCTTCGCCCCTTCATTACAAAACATCGGATCCTTTTATAGGCATCCGGCCAGATTACAATCGGTGCTCGGTAGGCAACCGTTAACCGAAACCGAATCGGTTCGGATCCGGATCGGTTACAACTACCGGATCCGTCCCTCCTAATAATTCTATTCCTATTTCTATATTTATCCGATCCGACCTTGCTTTCCCATTTGCCTTCTCTGACCGGCCAACACCACCTATTAGAATAAGAAGTGTTCGACGGTTCTAGAATTCCCATCCTCACCTTCTCCTTTAAGAGCTCGATCAACTTCGGTAGGTGTGCTCTCGGAACCGGTATCTGTTTCAAATTCCAAGGCACATGCGGCACTGTGAAGATCACCATCGGTTCTACCGTCCTTGGATTAGCACACCCGATTTCTTGTGGGAAAAATGCGAAAGCCTTCCCATGTCTTTCAAGCATTCCACGAAACATCCACTCCTCTTCAAGGAGGAGGAAATCCTCCCTTCCAACTCGTAGCTTTCCCTTCATCTCTTCAGTGAAGACATGTCCAGTTGTATTTGGGTTCCTTAAGCTTGGATCTTTTGCAACTTCCTTAATCTTTTGCCAACTATCTTCCGGTAGCGGAACTGCAACTGGCTTGATCTTCCTATCCACAGTTTTATATTTTGTGTTGACTTCGGCTTCCTCTATCAAGATGCCTCGATGATATTCATCGATGATAGTATACATATTGACGGAGGTAACCGAAATCACATGTTGATGGTTAGGATAGCTCAAGTCCACGACTTCCTCGATTTCGCCGATGGTGTCGTTAAATGAGGCTTCCTCCAAAATATATGACACGAATTCTTCTTCTTCGATTATGCTTTCTTCTTTCAGCACCTCCTCGAAGTCTTGTATCTGACACTTTTCCTTCTTGTTGAGTAGTCTTAGTTTGCATGCGCCGCTAGGTATGACTCATGTTGCTTCTCCTTGCAATCCATGCACTTTGCTTCCTTGTGGGGACTTAAGATTGCTCAGACTATTTGTGCCCCATGCTTCAATAGTCCGCTTTAAAAATCCGAGGATTCGCCTCCAAGGCTATCTCGGTTCCTTTCATATGATTAGCTCACATCGTCAGGAATTGAACATATCTTTTACTATCAAGACTCTTGACGCGCGCGAAGGCTGCTCCATTATCGAACACCTTGGTCTCCATCCGGGACGATGTTATATACGGTTGTCCTAGGATGACAGGATGCGAAGCCGAGTCTTGCACGAAGAAGTGTTGATCAATCTCCACATCCCCGATCGTGACTTTAATGATGGGGCAAGCTTCGTACAAGTCCTCCGTAGCCTTCGTCGCCGCTCAAATCTTCCATCTGTGGTTTGTTTTAATCGGCCATCTTCCTTTCTTGTAGAACTCGGTCGACATGAGGTTTATCTCTGAGCCATGGTCAATCAAAGAGACCACGGTCTCTTTCTTCTCCCCGATCTTCACCGGTGTCTCCATTGTCGCTCTTGCCCAATGAGGCCGAGAGTAATGGCTATCCGTCACCACTTCTTCTTCTTCATCCTCTTCCGATCTTGCCATGGTTATGGTACTTGTTTTCACCTCCTCTTCATCAGATTGTTGCTGCTTCCTTTTAATAAGGTCCACGATAGTATCATGGAACTCCTTCTTCGCGATCCCAAGTAGCTCTCTCAAGGTAAGGTCGACATGACTATCTAAAACCTTCTCCTCAAGGACCTTCCGCAAGTTAGTTGTTTGTTCTTTGTCCGACCTTAGCTTGTAAGTCGGTTCCGCTCGTTCTTTTCCTTTCTTAGTTGATTCTTCAACTTCCATCCGAGCAGGTTGGCTCGATCCACCGGGCTTCATGTTTGTTTCACCAATCTCTTTTCATGGGATAGGTTGGGGCGGCCCTTCTTTCCCCCCGTTCCTCGTGTTAGGACGCTTTGATGTGCCATCTTCTTCACCGGTTCTTTTCCTCTTCTCTTCGACAAGGGCTTCATAGGTGTCACACACAACCTCCGCAAAGCTTGTGTTTTCGTCGATTGGATCTGACCATCTAGTAGCTCGTCGCACGTTTCGGTTAGCAAGTTTTAGATCCTCTGAATTGATTTTGCCTTTTTCTTCGCACTCGAAGACTGTTGGCCAAAACCCAGCTCTTGGCTTGATCATTTTAAGATTCTCTTTTCCAACTCGTATCCCAGCCGAAGCGGCATAGTGCATAGCCTCCACAAGCCTTGCATCGTCTTCTTCTACAATCTTTTTCAGCCCACCTCTTCCGAAGTTCACTCATAGTGGCTTCTGGGTCTCGCTCGAGTGAATCATGTTGCGGATCGCATCTTGCAAGTCAACACATTCCCGTCGTGAGTGTTCGAAGCTATCGCACCACGCACATCTATACGCTTCTTTTCCCTTGGGCTCGCGTCGACCTAAGTTGGCAAGCGATACCGCTTCAAACTTCTTGGAGAGCTCTTGGATTATAGACTCCTCCATTGCTTTCTTGTCGAAATTGTTGATCAGCTTACTAGGCTCAATCATCTTAGGTGCCTTCTTCCACAATTGTGGATTCTCGACCTCAGCTTCCTCTTGCCATTGTCGCCACTTATCAAAATGGCTGCAAGCCTTCTTCACCGCCGCCCAATCCGCTACCAAGCCATTTGGTTGCGTTTCGTCCTCCAAGAAACTTCCCAATTCTCGCCGATCTTTTGCATCCACTGCCTTTAGGAATAGAAAGACTTTATCTCCATCAAGAACTCATTGCTCGACACTCGGAAGTCGGTTGTACTTCTGGTCGAATTTGGCATAAACTCCCGATGCACACAGATTCTTCCCTTTCTTCTCGATCCAATTCATTAACGTATGCCAAGTCATCCATGATGCGTCTTCAAGCATGTATTCAGTGAGAAGATCCCTTTCGAACTCCACCCAAGTTGCATGCTCGTTTTGGATCTCCATCACACGCTCACGGATCCCGGGTTCTACCACACGCTTAAAGCTTGAAATTTGTTTTAGATCATGGACATCTCTTTGTTGCATCTCGTTCCGGTAGGTAGCAAGGAAATTTGTGATGTTCTTGCCACCGAATCTTCCAGCTGTCTCCACAGTTCGGTCAACAGCTTTGTCAACTAAAACCTCCCGATCTCTCTCTTTCAGCATGAATTCGACGACGGACACCATGCCTTTCGTCAATTCTTCTCCTTGAGTTCCACTTGTCGAAGCCATCTTCCTACTTGATATCCTCCTACTGCCTCGTTTAACGTTGGGTTCACCAAAGATGTCGCGAAAATACGACGAGGATACGTGAACATTGAGGCAAGACCCCGGGGCCTTTGACTAGAGGATATCAAAATCGTGTATTTATATACTAAGAATTAACCGAAATGAGAAAGATTAACAAATTTCATTAACAAGTAGAAAGAAAGATTACAATTAATCCCAAGATTGGGATTACAAAAAGTTTGCTAATGGAGATGGTTAGAGTAATAGATTAGAGGAAATTAAGATATGAATTCTATAGAAAATTAGGGTTTTTGGCTTTGATAAGAGATTATGGTTTTATGAGTTGAATAGCTTCCGTATGGAAATTTAGGGTTATGAGTAAGATATGGCTTCCGTAAGGAAATTAGGGCTTTACTTGAGAGATATGGCTTCGATAAGATAGGGGAGCTCCGAAGGAAAAGAAAAACAATATAGTATATATAGAGAGTCTGAGTGTAGGAAAAAAAATGGAACTTTATATAGAGTTCTCCCTTGATCATCTGCATGTCCAGTTTTTGTTGCATGGCCTCTACTTTTAGTTGTTTAGCTTTTTCTTTTAGTTGCATGGCTTTTTTGTTTAGTTGCATGTGACCGTCCACATGACCTTTACTTTTTGCATGCACTCCAACTTTAGTTGCTTGCGTCCACATGGCCTTTACTTTAGTTTGTTGCATGATCCAATCTTCCGTCCGTCCGCGTCCAACCTCGTCCGGTTGCCAGTTTCGCCCGATCACCGAATCCCTTACCGGTCGGTTCCATTTTGCTTGCCGGCCGGTTCCGGTTCCGATTTTGCTTGCCAGCCAGTTCCGGTTTTGCTTACCGGCCGGTTCCTATTCTGGTTTGCTTGTCGGTTTCTGGATTTGCTTACCGGCCGATTTCCGGTTCTGCTTGCCGGCCGGGTTCGGTTCCGGTTTTGCTTAACGGCCGGTTTCTGAATTTTGGGAACTTGGCCACCATCATCCATCAAGACAAAGTGGCCAAAGTGCTCTTAGCACAAATGAAAGAGGAGGGAGCTCAAGGTGCTTATATAGCCAGGGCCTTAACTTTCCTATCTATGTGGGATAGTTCTAATTTCCTTATCTTCTCAAACTTCATTTTCACATAACTTGATATGTATTTCTCCATTTTGTATATAGTAAAATACGTTTTGAAGCTCTGGAGTATATCCATTTTTCTATAGTAAGCTACTAATCTAATCTATAATAATTATTTCATTATTTTTTATTTTTTTTATTTTTACATAGTGTGTGAAGATTCACACGACAATGTGGACTATGACGAGACCTTCGCGCCTGTCACGAAGATGACTACCGTGCAAGTTCTACTAGCCATAGCAGCAGCAAAGGGGTGGCACTTACATTAGATGGATGTAAAGAACACGTTCCTGCAAGGTGATCTTCAGGAGCAGGTGTACATGGTACAGCCCCCCAGATTTCTATCCGAACAAAACACCTCGACAATTTGCCGATTGAAGAAGTCCTTATACGGACTAAAGCAAGCCCCGCGACCCTAGAACGCAAAGATTACACAACAGTTGCGTAGGATGGGGTTTGTGCCATTGAAATTAGACTCTTCTCCATTTGTTCGGCAAGGTCAATATGGACCGGTCAGCCTGCTCTTGTACGTTGATGATTTAGTCATCGTCAGTGCCGACCTTCACGAAATCCGTCGTGTGAAGTCTCTGCTTGCGGCATCGTTTGAAATGAAGGATCTCAGAGACCTTCATTACTTCCTCGAGATCGAAGTGATCCGTACCCCCGAAGGCATATTGATCAGCCAGCGTCATTACGCGTTGAATATGCTCTTCAAGTTCGGGTGTGCAAACTGGAAGCCCATCTCGACCCCTCTGGATAGAAACACAAAGCTTCGCCGAGATTCGGGGAAGGCGTGCGACCCAACACGGTTCCGACAGATTGTCGGAAGCCTTATCTATCTGACGATTACTCGGCCAGATCTTAGTTATCCAGTCAGCCTAATCAATGAATTCATGTCGCAGCCTACGACCGAACACATTTAGTGCCCGCAACAGATACTGCGTTATGTCAGCGGCACGAAAGACATGGCATTGTTTTATCGGGTAGGTGTAGTTGAACAGTTAGTAAGCTACACGGATGCCGATTAGGCCGGAAATGCCCACGATCATAGATCCACATCCGGATACGCATTCTCTCTAGGAAGTGCGGCGACTGCGTGGAGCAGTAAGAAGCAGCCGACAGTAGCACTGTCGAGCACAGAGGCCGAGTATCGAGGTGCGACTATCGCTACGTGCAAAGTCATTTGGCTAAAATGACTATTACGGATCTGCATGTAGAGGTGTCTGATCCGTCGACGATCTTTTGTGACAACCTCAGTAGTATCTACCTTCTAAAAAACCCCATGTTCCATGCCCAGACCAAGCACATTGAGGTGCATTACCATTTTTTCCACGAGCGGGTCCTTTCACGAGAAGTCAAACTAGCGTATGTTCTGACAGATCGGCAAGTTGCCGACATCTTTACCAAGCCTCTTGGTCTCAACAAGTTACGACATTTCTCAGGTGAGCTAGGGTTGCATCACCTCGACACACCGAATTGGAGACAACCAATTCAGATGAGAGCGGAATTGAATCGGAAGCGTTCGATTCACTCGGAATGTTTGATTTGGATACGCCGAATCAACTGAAGGCCATGCGGAGAAAAGGTCAGCGAAGGACGTGCCGACACCGCGACGAGGGAGCTGAGAAGCGCCAAACAAGCAAACAAGCCAACCGAAAGGGTCGAAGCACGTGGAATCGAACGGGTCGAGGAGCGCGAGCGAGGCGTGAAGCCAGAAGGAACTAGAGCGTAGATCCAGAAGAGCAGATGGAACCTCAAGTTGAGCTTGAGGGGGAGTGTTGAGTGACAAGCTCAACGTTGGTGCGTAACACGGTGTGTAACCTAGTGCGTAGACTAGGTGCGTAAAACATTACGCATAACGTTAGCCGTAACGGTGCGAACACCGTGAGGCCGTTAGAAAGATATTCCTTGAAAGGAATAATTTTGGGAGGGAGTGTAGCGGCTCATTTATGAGCGTCAAGTACTGTCAGTACTTGTGTTAGCCCGATTGTCAGGGCTTGTATAAAAGGTGCTCACTCAGCACGGTGTATGTACAAAGAGAGTCACTATTTTGAATTCGAGTTTTCGATTGTCTACTCTCTGTGTCTGTTTCTCCCTCTCCATCTCCATCTCTGCGTTTTTTGTGTTTTACCAAACTGTCTTATTCCTCCGAACTGTGTACTTGTGTTTCACATACATTTCTGCACACACTATTCTTTTACAGACACTACATTTGTAACTTGTTATACAACTTCGGGATGATTGAGTGTAAGTGTGTGGCAACCCCTCTCAATTGGAACCTGAAGTTAACTACGAACTTTGGCACAGAAGAGTATGAGCCGACTTAGTACCGACAACTGATCGGGAGCCTCATCTATGTCATGATCACTCGACCTAACCTGAGCTATTCAATTGGCCTCGTTAGCCAATTCATGCAAACTCCCCGAAATATCCATTTGGATTGTGCTAAGCGAGTGCTACGATACGTGAGTGGAACGATGGACTATGGTATTCTCTACAAGTTAGCCATGCCAATTCAACTCGAAGGGTACACAGATGCCAACTAGGCCGGCTGTTGCTGAGTGCTTCTTGTTCCGTGGTGGAGTAATTCCTTTATGCTGTGGAGAGTTGGCGGCTGGCATAGTAGACTGGGGAATACCGATTTGGTGGTGTTTTCTACATTAAAGCACTACCAATTGCGATATTGGATGTGTCCACTAATACGTGAAAGGGCTCTGTCCAATCCGTGGGGTTGGACTACTGGGGCTTGGGACAACATGACTTTCAGTGATTGGTATGCCACGTCCTCTCATTCTGTCCATTGAAAGGGCACCATATGGACTACTACGTGTAAAGGGGTCGCGAAATCAGCAAGGTATTGGAGCATACGACTATGCCACCGTATTTGGCCCAGAAATTAGCTGAGTTCTTTGGCCGTGGTGGGGGCCGGGGCATTCAAGATGTCTTGCACTTTGTTTGGGTCCATAGCAATACCCTCTTTACTAACAATGTGACCTAGTAAAGCTCCGCTTGTCACTTAGAAAGCACATTTGGCCGGATTGAGGCTGAGTTGTGCTTGCCAACATCTCTTGAGGCATAATTGTAATTGCACAAGATGTTCCACGTGTTGTCCATAAACCGCGAAATCATCAAGGAAGACTTGCATAAAGGCTAGAATGAAGTCCTCGAAGATTTCGGAGATTATGCGTTGAAATGTGGCGGGAGTTGTTTTCAAGCCGAACATCATAACCACGACTACGAATACACCCCACTCTGTTATGAAGGTTGTTTTCTCCTGATCATCCGGGTGCATTCAAATTTGATTATAGCCATTGAAACCGTCAAGAAAGCTATAGCAATCGTGGTCGGTCACTGTATCGAGGATGTTGTCGGTGAATGGGAGTGGAAAGGCATCCATGTCCATGATGGCGTTAAGTTTTCAGTAATCCACATAGACCCAGATTTGTCTATTCGTTTTCGGGACGACCACAGTAGGACTTAGCCATGTGGCCCTTTTTACCGCTTGGATGAATCCTACGCATAGTAATTTATCTATTTCATCTTTTATTTTCACCGCATAGTTGGGATTCATACAGTATCGTCGTTGTTCAATTGGTCGTGCGTCCGTTTGAAGGTGTATTTGGTGTTGGCAGTAATGAGGATCTAGGCCTTTCATGTTGTTGTAGGACCACGCGAACATGTCCCAATACTCTGGAAGCAATCTTATTAAGGCCGATCTGTCACTAGTTGCCAGGTCTTTGGCAATTTCTACGCTACGTGGCTCGGAAGGGGAGCTGAGGTTGATGTCTTCTAAGGTGGAGGATTTTGCACATTGCGATATTGCTAATTCGTGGTCAAGTGTGTCGCGGGCTTGTTGAAGTTCTTTTATTGATGCCAGGTCAGGTTAGTGGGAAACTTCGTGATTGATGGCATTGGCTATGTAGGGTTTGATGGCCGAAAGGACGTCGATTTCAAAAAGCGGAACTATCGTAGGGTGCTCAGCCAAGAAAGAGTTCATCTCGTCATCTGCGAGACCATCTAACATATGGAATCCTTCGGCGTATAATGGGTTGTTGTCAGGAGGAGTCGGGGTCCGTGCTTCCGTAAGAATGTGGACTTTGGTTTTCCCGCGCCAAAATGAGATCATGTTATGCTGCCAATGCTACTTGATGTTGGCGGTACACAACCATGGACGTCCAAGCAGGAGGGGGTAAGCGTCGAGGCCTCTAAGCATAAGATTACAACTGACACGGTAAAAGTGTGTCCTCCCAAGGTAAATTCCAAGTTTCGGATGAGGCCTATCAGGCGTATCGACCGTGTATCAACCATTCGTAACCAGAATGGACACAGCTCCCATTGAGTGATGCCGATCTTGTTGCATGTCGCTTCACTAATGACATTGAAACCTGACCCACCTTTGATAATGCATCCGAGAACTTTGTGACCTTGTATGATGAGTTGTACGACTGCATTTTGTGAATCCATCAGAGGAGGTCCTAGTGTCGGGGCCGTGAAGTTTATGGATGGATGCAACGGATCCCGGTTTGTGAGGGAATGGATCGTCTCCTTGAAGCGAGGTAAGAGGTGGAGCAATTTATGTAGTGGCATTAAGATTTGGGAGTCCGCGAGCGCCTTCCACTCGGGATCGGTATCAGTGTGATCGGTAGAGTTAGGTCGATCTGAGTCTGCGGTTTGTAGTTGGCCATGTTTCCGTTCATTGGATTCCGCTATGTTGGCTTTCATACGGTCTATGTTGGCGTTATTGGTTGCATCCACCCAGTCCTTAGCCTATTGCCGAACGGATTCTCGATGTCCCACTGCGATTGCTACGTGGTCTTACTACGTGTGGTCACGTGCTGCACGTCGACCACGATTGTATTTACTGCCGGTGCTTTTCCGCTATTGTTGGTGGGGCACTGGTTGGCATAGTGGCCTAGTTGATTGCAATTAAAACAGGTACTGGGGTCCCCGTGCTCGAATTGGGTTTGTGGTAGATTTTGTGGTTGATCTTCCCACCCATGTGGGGAATATGCCTGTGGAGGGTTGCCTCGGGCCTCCATTGGGGGGTTGCGCCAGTTATTGTCGCATTGATTATCGCGATGACGATTGTCAAAGTGCCAGCAGTTGCCAAAATTTCGGAAACCACGATTATTTCGGAAGCCACGATAATTCCGTGGTGCATCGTGGCTGTAATCCCTGCAGCATTGGTTGTGATCCTAATAACAATGCAAGTGCTCGTTCGTGTGGTGTGATCTATTGGGGTAGCAAAGGGGCTTGAACAATATTGGTTTTCCTTATTGTAACACGTCGTGTCAGAGGTACCTCCCGTGTGTAATGTGGTCGGTTTTCTTCCCACGTCCATGTCGCGTCTCTGTTCGGTGGGAGTGGTTGCGCATGAATTGGACGAGGCTCAATTTGGTGAACTATGGCCATGTTCGTTCAGTTCAACATGTTATATTCGCACTGCTCTACTGTATGGACCCGTGAATAGCAGATGGGGCAGTCTCGTCGTGAAGGACAGTCAAGGGTGGAGTGCCCAGATTTGGCACATACCGTTCATTGTAGCGCTTGCTGGAACTGCATTTCCTCAGTCATTGGTAAGGCAGATTCAAGCGTGCCCATTGCGAATGAATTGCTATGATGTACGCTATCGAGCACAAGAACGCGGGCAACCACTTGCTCAATGGTTTGTTGTGAAAAATCCATGAGAGCCAACGTAGTGCGTAAAGGCTCACGGAGGCCAGCTAGGAACATATCCTTGAGATGGTTTACTGAGACAGCATGTGCCAGTTGGCGGTAGATATCTTGAAATCAGAGAGCAAACTGGGATACGGTTTCGTTGGGTGCCTGTGCAATTGTGTAAAATTGCCGAAGCAATTCCCGTTTGGGAATCTCTCGGTGGAATAATTCCAGAAACTACGTGCGGACGTCCTGGAATGTGGGGAATTCCTCAGGATCGTGCCAGGAATACCATCGAGGAAGAGAGTGAATTCGGCGATTTTGGAGGCGTCGATCTCCGCGGCAGTGAGCCGTTATGTCGAATTGTTGGCTTGCCATGTGTTGAGAAAGGAGCGGATGTGGGCTTCGGTATCTGGGCCATCTGTGTAGTGTACATAGGGGTGATACGGTATTGTATCAAGATCTGGGTTGTCCGGAATGGCCGGGAAAGGGTTGCGCTCCGGTGGAGGTGAGACTTCCAGAGGACTTGGAGGGGTAGCAATATTAGGACCAATATGTAACTATGAGACTGGGATTATTGGTGGTCAAGATTGGGTTTTCGTATTGACTAATGGCGAGGCTCACGATTCGGGGGACGAATGTTGTGTGTGTACGGAATTGGTCGTCTCCTCGGCAGGCTCTGTGCGGCGAGACGGTGGCCGAGAGCGAGTACTTTTGTTGGGTGCCGTATTGGCGGTTGGGATTACCCACACGTGAGTTCGCTGTGCTACACAGTGTTGTCGTGAAGATTCCAGGCCAAAAGCATAGGAATGTGGGTGTGCACAAGTGCACCCCCTTTTGTACTAACTTGTGTAAGTACTAGGTGTTGGTAGGTTTTCTGGATTACTAGGAAGTTAGGCACCTTTAGGGGATTTAATGTCGCGTGGGTAGGGGCGCGGAAAGAAATGACAGAATATCAAGAGGGGGGGGGGGGGGGGGGGGGGGTGTAACGGATGCACCTTGTGCTATAAAAGGTGGGGCCTCAAACCGGTGTTGGGGGTGTTTCCCGGCTCTAACCGGTTGTATCCCCTGTGCTTCACGCGCGCATCCTAACTACCAGTGATAACATATTTCGTTGTTTCCGTTGCCTTTCTATTGTGTCGTTCTTGTGTTGCCATTCTCTCGTACTACATTGAGTCTGACACCTACGACCACCTCCTTCCTACTCCTCTTTGTTGGTTCGCCGTGTTTGTGTGTATACGACATATGGGCCCCTTCCTCTTTTCTCAATTCCTTGGTTCAAGACCCTCGTGGTCCTGCCCCGTTTCCATGTGGAATACCGTGACATCATTAGTGAACTCGACGTGAAGGGCGACAAAGGAATCCCAAGATGAGAGGGAGCAAACTCACTGAAGCAATGGTAGTGGTTGTAGACCGCCTGGTTAGCGCTCGTGAGGGCACGAGTGCCCTTGACAAGGCCATAGAGGCAATGATCGACAAGATAGGCCGGTTCGGAGGGAAAGATGCCATGAGTTACTTGGAGGCCTACACGTCCAAGATGCAGATGAGGAACATTCCGGAGGATAGACGTCTAACCGGGTTTCCTCAGGTCATGACGCCGAGCACCCATGTGGAAGTGCTCAAAGTACAAGCGGGCTGCCCAGATTGGGCGGACTTCACGGAGTGGATTCTCGAACGGTACAACTTCGATGACTCGCTCCAGATGACGAATAATGCTTTCATGGATTGGGTTGATAGCCCTGGCAAAAGTCGGAACACATCGGCGCTCCTTCAAGAGTTTGAGTCGCAGTTCGCACAGCTCTCCACACTGGACCAAACCGTGCTTGACACGAGCAAGGTCCTGCTCTTTGTTAAGTCGTTCGACTTGCTCGACCGCAGTAATGTGTGTCTTCTTTTAGAGAAGAACGACAGACTCACGATCGACTGGGCCATGGTCAAAGGGGTGTCTAGCCGGATTGACAAGCATAGAGACTGGAAAGAAAGGGGGTCCTCGACAGTCGGACCGACTGTCGAAACGAGGGCCGAGCTAGCGCCAACCTAAACAGAAGAAACGAGAAGGTGGCTCAAGTTAGGCCCAACCCCGACCAACGTAATCGCTAGACCTTCCGGAGGCGCGGCTCTAGAAGAGCTGACAAAAATGGTGTGTGATCGCCTGATCGCTCAAGCCCGAAGGGACGACGAAGGTTGGCCCTGTGAAGGGAGGCCACCGGCCAACCAGAGGTGCATATGGTGTGATGCCCTCGACCATGCCTGTAGAGATTGTGCCAACTTCGGTGAAGCAGTCAGGAGCAATGTGGTGTACATTTGGAATGGCAGGGTGCACGCGAGCGACACACGGAGAATGCTCAAACTAAACCCCGGATGAGGCAACATGAAGAGGTTGATGGAGGAAGTCGTGGTGCGGCACGTCGAGGCCATCCACTACTCGACCTCTGCCAGCATTCGCGTAGGTGGAAAGGTGGTTAATGCGGATACAAGCCCCGGGTTTTGGCCAGTGGTACTTGAAACCTTCTCCGAAAGGAGGTTGAAGAAGGAAGAAGCCGACCGCGTGGAAAAACGAATACGCGATGTCACTGGATGGGGCGACCAAGTTGAGGAAAATGTCGGCTTTGTGGAAGCCACATGCTAGAACTACGAGGTCCTGGTCGATGATAAGTAGGACGGAAAAAACGAAGGAGCGGGCCCTTCGGAGAGGTATGACACCCAGAGCGAACTCGTTCAAGAGAAGGCCAAGGTCTTGAGCTTCCAGTTAAGCTCAAAAATCGAGAAAACAATGTATCTGCGAAAGGTCCTGGAGGAGTAAGTCCTCAATAGTCGCGTAGAACTCACACTAAGAGAAGTGCTAGGCATAGCAAGGAGAGAGTTCCATGACAGAATCGTGGATCTCATAAAAAGGAAGCGTCTCCCGACGGAGCTGGAACCAAAGAATCTGGTTGAGGTAAGGGCGGCGTTGTTTGACGAAGTGGCCACGGAGGATGAGCTTGCGGAAAGCCACTATGCAAGGCCGCACTGGGCAAGAGCAACGACGGAAACCCTGGCTCATATCGGGGATGTGAAGGAACCGATGGTAGCGTTGATCGACCACGGGTCGGAAATTAACCTAATGTCCATGGACTTCTACAAGAAGGGGAAATGGCCGATCAACACCAAGCATGGGTGGAAGATTCACGCGGCTACGAAGGCCACAGAAGAGTTGCGCGGGGCATGTCCGAATGTCAGAGTAAGTTTCAGGAATGTCGAGATAGAACAACACTTTTTTGTGCAAGAGATGTCTTCCCATCCCGTCATCCTCGACGAGCCATACATCGCGTCAGCTCGAATGAAGACCAAAGTACTAGACAATGGTTTGTCCTACGCAAGGGTAAAGAGTCAGGATGGTTGTCATTCCGTCCAGTTTTTGACAGTGTGGTAGAATCATGAGCGTAATTGGAACACCCTCAGCAATAGTGGCTGAGAGGATTTTTAGAAAGGACTATCAGGGCGTGGGGCCGTGGTACTCCAGAAAATTGGAACAAACCCCACACTTGTACAATAGGTAGGAAAGTTTTGTTCTCCAATAACGGAGGTTGTACCATAACCGACATTAGTGGTCGAGAAACGAAACGAGCCGAGGCGCGCTTGAAGGCGTGCGGAGCCTTGGGCCACGACAAGGGGATCGATGATGTCGTGGAGGCAGTCTCATTCGATGAAACCCTTGGAGAAATCGAGAGGGTAGTCGAAGAAGCCTAAGTGAAGACCAGGTCATACCGGTTAACTCAGTCGAGATGTACAAAGTCATTGCGGACTTCAAAGGGGAAATCGGGGTGCACTGGACCGCCCGCCTGGACACCAAATACAAGACTGTGGACCAGAAGGTGAAGCCAATCATGGCTTCGTTGTCGGAGGGCAGCTAGGAACAAATGAAGAGGGTCGCTTCTGACCCAAGCTTGCAGGACCCGGCCGGGATAGGGCACCGATTCACTGACAAGACGCTACGGGAGCTCAAGATCGGTGAGGGAGGCTTTCTACTACCCGCGGAGGAGGACCGATTTCGGAGGATGCTTGGGAGGCCTTCACATTCTCGCCGGAGGAGATTGGGTGCGTGGACCCGACGATTGTAGAGCCAATGGTTATGTTCACAGTATCGCATGTGCCATGGAACCTCAAGCCAATTCTGGTACACTGAGCTCAAATCCCAAAGTTGATGGAGCTGTTGAAACAAAAGATCGTGTTGGGCATTCTCGAGCCGTCGAGTGCCCCATATTCGAATCGGTGGTTCACGGTGCCAAAGAAGAACGACATGTTACGCTTCATTTAGGACTTGCAGCCGGTCAATAAGATGACCATTTGCATTACAGGAGTCGGACCGTTGATTGATGAGTTTGCGGAAGCCTTCACTAGGAGGTCCATATACTCAGTCTGAGACCTATACTCAGAGTACGATCAATTCCAACTAGTTGTCGAAAGCAAGGACATCATGACGATGCAAACCCCTCTCGGCCTAGTTCGGATGTGTACCCTACCGCAAAGAGGGACCAACTCCGTGGAAAACATGGTGAATGTGATGAACAAAGTACTGAGGGACTGCATCCCGGACATCACCATGTCGTTCTTGGACGACATCCCGATCAAGGGATGTCCGGTGGAAGATAAGGATAAATCAGTTGGGCCAGACGGATGCCAGAGTTTCGTGGAGGTCCACATCGACGACTGCGAGAAGGTGCTATGGAGGCTTGAGAGTGAGCGGCTCACCTTCTCCGGAGAGAAGTCGGCTTTTGGGCAATCCAAAATCTTAGTGGTCAGCCACCTGTGTGGACCGTATGGTCGAAGGTCGTCCCCAAAAAAGATAGAGGCCATCTTGGTAATGAAAGAAGTGTGCAGATTCGTCACGGAGGTCTAACGCTTCTTGAGAGCATGCGCCTTCTACCACATCTGGATACCACACTACGCGCATGTCGCCAAGCCACTCTACGGCTTGCTGAAGAAAGGCAGGAATTTCGAATGGGCTGAAGAGCACACGGAGGCGATTCGGAAACTAAAATAAAATCTTACAACTGCACCAGCTTTACTGAGAGTTGTGTACAAACCGGACACTCCGGTTTACATCATGGTAGACACCAGCCCGACCGGAATCGGATGGGCCGTAAATCAGGAAGATGAGACCGGCACGCGTTTCCTCATCCGGTTCGGCGCCAAGGTATTGAGGAAGAGACAACCAGGATACGCCCAGGTCAAGTGCAAACTATGAGGTATCGTTTCGGCAGTTAAGGTCGACAAGGACTACTTAATCGGGACAGAAGTGATTGTAGAAATGGACTGCCTACCGATCCTCGGTATGCTTTCCGGATGCGCAACTCTTGACCTGGCCATGCTTAGATGGATTGCGTACATCAAGTCCCTAAACCCGGAAATACGGCACATTTCGGGAAAAGACAACGCCATGGCCGATATGCTTTCCAGAGCAAGGTTTGAGAACAAGGACGACATGGTGTCGGAAGACGAAGAGGTCGGCGGGAACTTCTTCAAATCAGCACGGATGAAGGTAAATAAGAGAAGCACTCCACCCCTGAACGAGTTCGACGAGGATGACTCGATGGGGAGTGGCTTCTAATTGGAAGGTTCCTAAGAAGGATGATGGTAGACACATCATGGACAAGGGAGGAAGTGAGTCGACCCTGGAAGAGGGCGTACAAGTACTTCCTACGAAACGGAAAAATTTGGAGGCATCCGAAGAAGAGCAACGACGCGCCACTTCGGGTAGTAACACATACCAAGGATCAAGCGAAGCTAATATTGGAGTTCCACGATTCGGGGTACATGGGCCACGTTCGAGAACCTAAAGGATAAGTATCGGGGTACATGGGCCACGTTCGAGAACCTAAAGGATAAGTATTGGTGTCCGGGAATGTATAAAGCCGTACACCACTTCGTGTCAACATGCGAGAGCTCCAGATGCACTCATTGGTTCGACACCGCGACGAGTGGCACCCGACTTACCCGCCGGCCATAAACTTCAAGTGGATGGTCGACTTGGTGACGATGCCGATGGGAGTAGGATAGATGCGATACCTGCTGCTAGCAAGGGAAGATCTGACAAACTAGGTTCAGGGCCGAGCGTTGACAAACAAGACCACCACGGTCATCTGCAAGTTTCTGATTGAAGATGTCGTCTGCCGGTATAGGTGCGTAGGAAAGATTGTGGCCGATCGAGGACAGCTGGATGCGGAGGAGGCCAAGGAACTATTTCACCGACTAGGGGTGAAGTTGACCCTCACAACGGCATACAACCTAGAAGCAAACGAGAAGGTCGAGTGGGGTCATGGACCGATCGTAAAGGCCATTGTACGCGCATGCGAAGGACGAGTTGACAACTGGCCGAGACTGCTCCCTTACACGCAATGGGCGGACCAGACTACCGATAGTTTGGTGACCGGGTACATGCCTGCGGAGCTCATCTTTAGGCAAAAACCCATCATGCCGGTGGAACGAACAATTACCTCCTGGATGGCGGTCAATTGGGCCGATGAAATGAGCCAAGAAGAATTGTTGGCGGCACACATCCGACAAATCGAGCAAAGGCTGGAAGATGTGGAAGGGGAGACAACGAGGGTAAAAGAGGCACGAAGGAGAAACAAGGCTAGGTTTGACAGGACGCACTGACTCTGGCCAAAGAAGATCGAGGAAGGCGACTCGGTGCTGGTCTACGACATTAGTCTCGACAACCAACATTGGTCTACACGTAAGTTCGCAAAACGGCGGTTCGGGTTGTACGTGGTGACTTGCGCAAGAGACAACGCGACATACCATCTTGGAAAGCTCGACGAAACCTGGATGACGACACCGGTAGAAAGGAAGCGGATAAAGGCCATCAAAAGGCGGAACGAAGCAGAACCGGACCTAACAATGGGAATCGAAGGCGACAATTCGGACTGAGAGGACAAGTAACGGCTATCCATGGAATCCTCTACTAAACTCACTATGTGGCACATACGAGACGATGTGCAGTTTGGTGGGGGTGGATGTCATGAAGATTCCAAGCCATCGGGGGAAACGTTGCCAAAAGCATGGGAATGGGGGTGTGCACATGTGCACCCCCTTTTGTACTAACTTGTGTAAGTACTAAGTGTCGGTAGGTTTTGTACATTACTAGGAAGTTAGGCACCTTTAGGGGATTTAATGCCGCGTGGGTAGGGGCGTGGAAAGAGAGGATACAATATCGGAGGGGGGGGGGAGTCATTAAACGGGGTATAACGGTTACTACTTGTGCTATAAAAGGGGGGGCCTCAGACCGGTGTTGGGGGTGTTGTCCGCCCCACTCCCCCCCCCCTCCGATATTAAATAGGGAGAAGAAGCAAAGGACATTGTCAAATAGGGGGAAGGAGCTCGCTCATCCATTCTCTGCGAGACCTCTACGAGCAATCTCTAGAAGCAACCCTCGGCTCGTGTCATACGCCCGCACGCTCCCAGCCAGAGGTCCTCTTTTTGGTGTTTTTGTTCTAGAACTCGAAGCTCTATTCCCGGCTGTGACCAATTGTATCCCTTGCGCTTTACGCCCGCGTCCTAACTACCAGTGATAACATATTTCTTTGTTCTTGTGTTGCCATTATCTCATACTACATTGATTCTGACACCTACGACCACATCCTTCCTACTCCTCTTTGTCGGTTCGCGGTGTTTGTGTGTACGCGACGCACGAGCCCTTTCCTCTTTTCTTGATTCCTTAGTTCAAGACCCCCGTGGTCCTGCCCCGTTTCCACGCATCCGCGTGGAATACTGTGACAGCGTGAACTAGGTGTGCCAAATTGTGTTGCCTTCCTCTCCGGAGGCGACACCTTCAATTCCTAACCAAAATCGGACCCTACAGATTATGTAAGAGGATACCTTTGATTATGCATACACAATAGGGAGAGATAGGTTACTTAACAATTATTGAAAGTGAACACTGACACAAAATAGACCCAACACTATTTAGATTACGGAAATGAGTAGTGATTACAGTTACATGGCTATCTACCGGAATGTATTAGATACACTGTAGTAGGATTAATTGCGTAGTACCCTAAGACTTCTCTCCTATCAGTCTCTCTCTGTTCCTTCGATTTGTTTCTCCTTATATAGATGTTCGTCAACGCGCTCCTCCTTCCACGTTTTCGGCTATGTTTATTTTGGCTGCTTTTGATTGCTTTCGGTTGTTTACCTATTGCTACCTAATTCCTATTACGATTCTCATAGTTTACAATTTTGACCGACGAACACCGGGTCATTTGAAACAGGTAATATGTCGTATTCTCTTTTGCCATAGTTAGTGAGATGCAGAAAAGTACCCTAATTTAGCATGATTTCGAAAATGTACAATGCATGCGTACCTATTTTGCGAATGCATGGTGAAATATAGAACCAAATAAAATCCAAGTATTTGGTGAATTGTATACGTCTTGTTTTCGTGTCAATTTGTATATCTTGGAGTACAATTGAATACTAGGTTGAATATTAAACATCTTTATTTGGTATCCATATTCAAATTGTAGAGTAAAACTACATAAACCCTAAATGTTAATATGTGGTTTAGGGTTGAGGAAAAAAGTAGTCCCCCACTTGTTGGACGGGTATATCGATAGTTTCGTTGTATAATGTCATATAATCCATCACAATGTAATTGGTAAGAGAAACAATTATGTACCACGTTCATTTATACTATTTGAAACCAACAGACTTGGAACGTAGCAAACTGAAGACCATTTATTATCAAGAACATTCACAAGTTCATGTATGTAATCATGCTAGGAGAAATGAGAAAGTATAATATCATGTTAATACCCCAAACTGGAGAAGATCATGGTGACCAATCATATGTATATACAAATTACAATTCAAAAAATGATTAAAAAGTGAAATTATGAACTAGTGAATAAAATTAAACAGTAAACGATTACTTTTGTTCTCATATACAAAAACAATATCAAGTTAAGGTATACATTATGCCTCAAAAATCCTCAAAGTATACATTATGCCATCTAAATCAATGTATAAGCAAATATGGCACACTAGGCTCTTCAGGTGCTGATTGTTCTAGACTATTCTCATTTGTGTCATCTCCACGCTCTCCTGAATCTGATGTATGTTCAAATTGTGTTACATCTTCTAGGTCCACAAGCTCCCCTACTTCTTCATCAATAGGTTCCATTGGTTCTCGTGAAGTCATTTCGAACATCTTTGTCTCATTGATGTGCTTAGCTCCGACTTCTTGATCCTGATCTAGACAGTCCCAAAATCCTGTGATCCTCATTTTGATGAAGTTAACTTGTGCAGGGTCCTTCTCTAAAGCAACACAGTTTCGAAACATCTTCAATGCACAAGCTGTTGTAGTACCTAATGGCCGCATGAACACAAACAAGTATATATAAGAATTAAAGCCTTAAACTTGATCGACAGAAATCAAAGTGAATATATTTTATATACCTGTGCCAGAGAACAAGTCTAGGACCCAATCATCTAGATTCGAGAAGAGCTCTAGGAGGCGGTTGATCAATCTTCAAGGTTTTTGATAAGGATTCACCATACTCTTATCACCTGAAACATGCCTTAATTTTTTTGTGACAGTTGGGCACATGATATAATTTACCACGTTACGCTCGTTGACATGTGCTCTAGACTTCTTCTTTCTTATTGAATCATAGTAACCCACACAAAAATGTTCGACCGCACTAACCATTCGATCGCTAGGGCTACGTGTAATATTTGCTTTAATCCTACAGAGAAATAAAACCATGTGTTAGGGGTATGAATGTCAACATATAATAACAAGTATCATAATGATTAAAAACAAACTGTGACACACCAATGCATGTGTTCAGTGGCATGACAACGTGACTTCAGAGCTGTTGTGTTTGACAGTGATTGCCCCATGCTATGGAATATGATTATCCTCCACAAGGGGGCCAATGTCAGTTTGGCAAAATCCTTTACCATCTTCTCGATTTGGGGGTACTTGAAAGGCACATCATCATATGTTCATCCTACAATTCGAAATCCATATGGTATGTCGGCTATCAGCAAAGTGTAGTGCCTTCTCGGCAACATATCGAGTATTTGTGATACTTCCCCATTAAATACACTATAATGTAACTGTTTATAAGGATCGGACCTATGCAAAAAACTCTTCACAGTCTCCGAATCCTCAGGCAGTTCCATCTCTTTCCCTTCGGTCATTCTCTTCTCATACTTTGCACGTTCTAAGCGTGTGTTAAAGGCAGTTGGAATACCATCATTATTGTCGTTGGTCTTTTTAGATTTCGATGGTTTCTGCAAGTGTCAATGTTGTTAGGAGAGAACATTAGCTTTCAATGTATTAACATTCAAATGACACATACCCATTCTCTAAAAACAATAAAATATTCCTCCAATGCCTTGTAGGAAGAAGTTATTGGGCATGCTTGCTCCACTTCTTCCCATGTCGGTAAACTCAATTTTTGCATCATCAACTCCTGAATCTTCATGTATACCTTGTGACTATACAATAAATATGAAATTAAAAATTAAAAATCAATAATAATAGAAGAATATCTTGAAACATTGTATACTATAAACCCTTACTTTTGCAATTCAGTAACCATCTCGTCCAAACTAAATTCCTTGGCAACAACTCGAGATAGCACTGATATTAATAGCCTATCATCTTTAATACCTTGTAATGACCTCCAAGGTAAAAGTTTCATGTCTTCTGCTAACTCCTCGATTACCAAGTCGTTTTTGCCCTTTGACTTTGATTTGATCTCAACTTGTGGATCAATCCTTCCCTTCTTTGACCTTTGCCCTTTGAACTCTTTCCGCTCCCACATGCTAAATATTTTTTCCTGGAGATCCCACACCTCTTTGGTCCCAAAGGCTAGTTGAAACTAGGAATCATATTTTCGTAGCCCTTCTAATTTTGTGCTCTCATCCACTGCAATCCCCACTTCCAGTAAACACTAGCGATGCAAACCAGGCCACAACCTTGGGCCAAAACGATTTAATGCATCTAGGTACTCATGATGAAAAAATCTAATCCTTTCAATGCATGACATTTTTTTCCTATAATCATTATCATTGTTATGGTCCCATGCTAGTAGCTTCGCCTCCTCATGAGTGAGTCCTGCATATACTTTACATTTGGCGTACTTAAAGAAGGGGGTGAGAGGGTATTCTTTCATAAGTTGTCTACGAGCTTCGGCCGAATGCGATCCTCCAATTACATAATATGTATAATCATCAACAGAGCTATACTTGAAGTCTGCTATTGTTGGACATTGATCTTGATCGACCATTACTAAAAATGGCACGACAGTAGCATGAGGATTCGTTTTCATTTTGCTCTTCAAGTTTTGCACATGGACATCGTGCATCTCTCTAATTTCTAGGGGACGTCTTCCAGTCAAGGGATCAATTGGGGGCCTCTAGATTGAAGTAATTGGCAAATGAAACAGCTGCCCCTTACGCACAAGTTTTGTCTTAACAATATTTTCTCTTATTTTATTTTGTTTAGACGTCAATACACCGGAAGATAGTGGACATCCCGGAGCCACGATGTCGACTTGTTGCTCTTTTTCTTCCTCCACGAATTCTGTTTAGACGTCAATACACCGGAAGATAGTGGACATCCCGGAGCCACGATGTCGACTTGTTGCTCTTCATCATCGGGTCGTGGTCGTGGAAGATAGCCCTTTTTTCCACCAAAATCCAATGCACTGCATCAGATTTTGGTTGAATGTCCCTCCTTTCAACCAAAATCCGATGCACTACATCGGATTTTGGTTGAATGCCTTGATTGTGACATGACTTCTCCTTAACCATCTAGTGAAGTTTAAGTGCATTTTAATTCAATGGTGTCTTTGCTTAACAAAATATTTGGGGATTATTTCTTATTGTGAAAATGAATCTTTAAGGCATCTTTTAGAATCTTAAAAAATGTAAAGAATATTGCTAACCTAGCAATCTTCTTTCCCTTGTTCATGATGCCTGGCGGAGGTAGTGCTTCGGAGTGCTTGATATTAGTATGTGCTCTGAGCTCGATGGATTCTTTGTCACGATAATGAAAATGAAATTTGAAACTTCATTATATATAAATGTTTTTTTTTTAAATAAAAATTATTTTTTAATTTTTTTTTTTTGAAATTTCTCTTCATAAAAAGTGTTATAGTGTAACCAATAACTCATGTCTAGTTCTAATAGTTATATAGTAAAGATTCAACGTTCCTTAATCTTTTCTATAGAGGAGTTCGGTATATAGCCCTTTGATGGTAGTGCCACAGGGTTTGTCTTGATAGTTTTGAGAATGCCTTCTTCTACAAGTAGAACGTCTTTTTTTTCTATTGCCCTCTTTTCTTTGTCCAACAACTCATATTTCTCAATAGAAGAGTACGATTACAAGAGATATTCGAAAGGCTCGCGTAAAAAACAGAAAAGTGAGGCTCCTAGTACCTCGAATTCTCTTTTTTCAATTGATCCTGTTGATGGCCCTCTTCATGTAAGCTTAGAAGTGAAGTCCGATACTTCTATAGATAACAGTAGTATTAGTAAACCACTTGTATTTAAAAGAATCCCTCGACAAGTTAGTGAAAAGATATTTAATTTTTTATGTTATGATCGTCAACTTCTTTGTGACTTCAACAAAACATATTGTGCGAATCTCTACCTTTCAATTTATGGAAAGTCGAGGTTACGTGAAACACGACAAAAATATTTGTCGCTTAATGTGGAAGAGCAGGACACATTTCTTCTTTCTCATATGCAGCTAAAAATGGATCACAACGCAGGGTCTAATTCTACCCAGGTTGAATATTTCCTTGGACTATATACTAAGTGTTGTCGAGCCGCTTTTAAAATCGCTCATAGCATTGGAAATATGCGGCTGCAACGAGTTCAAGAGCGTCTTCTAAAGGGATCGTGGATACCGTTGGATCGAAATGGTTCTAGATTTAAGGGTCAAATTGGGCAACACACAATTAGGTGGATGGAAGTATATTTTTCAAAACAATGCGACAATATGCCTACGACAGGAAGACTACATTTGTCAGATAACTTTACTCGAAGGGAAGTTTACCAATCATACAAGGACGACATGTTAGTAGATGATGCACCTTACATAAAGTATAATCATTTTAATCGATTGTGGAGGTTACAATTTAACAATGTGGTTATCCCACGAAAGGTACGAATGGGAGTCTGCTCAATATGTGCAAGTTTAAAAAGTATGCCAAGGGTGGAAAATCAGATGTAGAGATAAGGAATTACAAGAACCTATTAAAAGAACATCGTCAAAGTCAAGCATTGGAACGTTCTAAGGCTATGCATCACCGACAAAAAGAGCTTCAATCTCCTGAAAAGTATAGTGCATGATTATTGATGGCATGGATCAAAAGAAGACTTGTTTGCCGCATTTCCAACGACTCCCAAAAGATATTGTAGATGAGTGCCTCGTGCAAATGCATCTAGTAGGGTGTTTGACATATTGTCAAACAATAAGGCCACAAGTATTCTTAACTTATCCTAATATCCACAACGACCCTAATCTCATTGTCACCGTCATGCACAGAGTATTGCAATCATGGTCAGGCATAGTACCACCAGTTCTATACGTGCAACTAGACAACACAGCAAGAGAGGATAAAAACTCAACTGTCTTCGGATATCTAAGCGTGCTAGTAGAGAGGGGCATATTTAAAAAGATAAAGGTCAACTTCTTATTAGTTGGTCATACCCATGATCACATAGATCAAATGTTTAGTAGGTTCTCAAAGAAACTAGCTCGTTGTAATGCTTTCACACTTACCACGCTATCAAAATTGATAAGTGAAGCATATACACCAAAGCCTAAAGCACATCACTTGAATGAGGTGTACGACTTTAAACATTTCTGCATGGATGGTGATGGGACTAAATGAAGGGTGCTTGCACCTCTTAATAATATAAGTTTCAACCATGTCTTCCTCATAAAACAAACCTCGGCCCACCTCAAGATGACGGTGTTGTTTGCAAAACAATACTCATCTAGTACACAATGGGAGCCCCAAGAAGATTGTAGGCTCCTACTTCATATCCCAGATGCACCACTGCATGGTGCACAACAAATGCCATATGATGATCATAAAAATGTGGCACCCAATAGTTCTATTGATGAACAAAGGGCATATTGGTTGCGATGTCTTGAAGAGAAACAAAAGAATATTGATCACACAAAGAAGTACGCCGGTGATGAGGATGTTGAATGGTGGGAGATCTTCTTCACCCATCAACGCACCATTTTAGATAATTACATCGCCGGATTTTGGCCAGTTCATAACCCATTCACATGGAATATTGGGGTGGCATCAATGATATCACCGACTCTTCATCAACCATCGAATAATATAGAGCTTCATAATTTAGTCCGACCACAACAAAGAGATATTTACGTGGGATCACGAAAGTCACGTATTGTTGAGGCAAGATGGCAAGGTAATTTGCAAGAACTACAAGTTGGAATGTTGGTCGCAACATTAGCTGGGGATGATAACTTGGGCCATCCATTTTGGATTGCAAAAATTATTGAATTAGCGAAGGATGAAGAAGGCAATCAGACAAAGTCAATTGTGGTCCACTGGTATCACAAATCTTCACCTTATGCAT
The DNA here is from genome assembly GCF_043228905.1 of Azolla caroliniana. NCBI lineage: Eukaryota > Viridiplantae > Streptophyta > Polypodiopsida > Salviniales > Salviniaceae > Azolla > Azolla caroliniana. The sequence goes on from NW_028230438.1 coordinate 15,971,387, forward strand.
TTACGAGAAAGTATTCTTTAGAGATGGTTAAGGATGTTGGATGTTCAAACAGAAAGAGAAGAAGAAAGAATATACTGAGCACAGCTACTCTCGCACTAGACCGTGTTGACATACTAGTATACGACTTCTCATTGACAAAATTAGACCATCTAAGACAAGCCACCATCAAGATAATAAAGGAGAAAATCCCAAATATGGTATCAAACAATATACAAAGACTAACTAGAAGCAATTCTCATAACCACAAAGATGTTGGCTTGGAATTCGACGAAGATAATGCATTGATTGCCACTGATGATGAGGATGAGACGTCAGAATGCTCTTCCAGTCCATCAGACATGTCTTAAAATGTTGACTTGGTTCAAGCTCGGGATCGTTTTACTACATGATCTGAAACTTTGTAAATTACTTTCAGATGTTAAAGCACGAATATGTATAATTATAGTTGGTAGTCATGTTGTACATTCTTTTGTAATTTTGGCGATGTATATGTTAGGCATTTTACTTATGTCTCAAAGTGGTAGCCATGTTGAAATTCAATATATTTTGCCACATTTTTTGAAAAGCTTTACGCATGCATCACGTCTTTTTGTAAACTTCGTGGTTTTGTGCCCTTTTTCGATGTAGTGTTCTTAAAATGCGATATATTACCTGTTTCAAGTGACCCGGTGTTCACGGATGATCGACCTCGGGATTTGTCTTCTCTCTTGGAAATGGATCCATATCCTTGAGTAGCAAGAAGCAACCAATTGTTGCACTTTCAAGCACAGAGGCTGAATACAGGGGCATGGTTGTGGCTGAATGTGAAGTCGTATGCCTCAAGAGGATTTTGAAGGATCTGGGCGTTCCCATCAAGGATCCTACTCCCCTTTACTGCGACAACATGAGCAATATTTATTTGGCTTAGAACCCGGTGTTCCATGCATGCACGAAGCATATCGAAGTGCACTACCAATTCATTCAATAGCGCGTTTAAACTGGAGATGTCTCCCTTCAACACATCAACATGAATCTTCAGACAACCGATATCTTCACCAAAGCCCTAGTAGCCAACAAGCTTCGGCAATTCATGTTAGACCTTGGACTAACAATCCTTGACTTGCCTAGCTTGAGGGGGAGTAGAAATACAAACCAAACATTGTCTGAGCCGGGTACCGACCAACGCGGACATCAACTGAAAGGAACCAACCCGAGTTGAGCTTGAGGGGCGTGTTGAGAATCAAGCTCAACCTAGTCTAGTGTGTGAAAACTCAAAGGTCAAAAGTCACACCACTACTCTCTACACATTAACTATGTGTCATAGAATCCTATTCTATGACACATAACTAATGAGTTTCCACATCCCCATGACAGATTAGCTTCGGTAGTTAATGAAGAGAGAGGGTAGCTATATAAAGCACTGTCCTCCTACTTTGTAAGGAGTCGGTTAATCTCCATTGTAATATACAATCTTCTTGAGTATTTCTATTTTCTATCTATCTTGTGTTCCTCTTCTCAAAAACACACACACATCTCTAACAAATTCTGTTGCACAAAATCATACCACGATTCTTTACTTTATTTATCTATCTTTTATATCCTTATCTCATGCTTACATTAGGATCTAGCTCTAACAATTGGCATCCGAGCTTTTCTTCTAATGTTTCGTTTGTTAATTGACTTTTTGTTGGATGGTGATCGATTGATGTGTGGTCAATATTGATCCAGAAAGGCATTAACAAGCGAACTTCAATAACTCTTTCTTCTTCTTTTTCTTCAGCGGGTGAAGTTTCGGAGAGCGACGGGTGAATACGAGCTGGGTTTATCCAACACTTGTCCCTCTCTGGCGCATGGTGGAGGATGCGCGGTTTGGTGGGGGTGGATTTCCTGGAGAAAACCGGCCTTAGGTGGAATCATGGAATTCGGCGCGTGAAACGACACTTACATGTGTGCACTCAGCCCAACACATTGTACATAACTAGGAATAGGCCGGCGTGATGTGTATATCCTAGGGAGAATATGTTAATAGGTTAGTAAATCGAAGCAGATCTCGGTCCGAAGGGATAGAGAATAAAGGTGATGTGACCAGGATGTAACGGTCCCTCCCCGACAACCTATAAAAGGGAAGGGGAGAAGACAGAAAAGTTATTGCGTTTTGGTAGGGACAAGGTGCTGTCAAACTAGGAACTGAGCTCTCTCCTCCTCTATCATTGTTATCCACAGGGTTTCTGAGTTGGTTGCCTTTGCTTCGCGGAAGCCCGTGTGCCTTCCGAAAAAGGCTCTACTATGTGTGTGGGTGGGCGAGTGATTGTTTGGGTTGGGTCTGTCGTTGGCTATCCGGTTGTAATCTTGCAAACACTGTAACCTTTACTGTTATTGGGATCGAATCTCTTGTTTCCCTCTCTCTTTGTGTTTCTGTGAGTCTCTCTTTTACGCGAGTGTGCATCTTGCTCGGACACGCAGTAGTGGTTCATTCAGCCGGCAAGTGTTGTCAGTTGCAAATGGGCCTAACCGGCCCAAAGCTTGCGCTCTTCTCCCGCTCCGCCTTCTTCTCTCTCTTTCTCCTCGGTTCAAGGCCCCTGCGGTCCCGCCTTATTTCCTACGCGAAAGAGGAACAACACGACACCGTGCTCTCCCCTCGCAAGGAACCGAGGAGACGGTTCACGTGCAAAGAAAAGGGGTAGAAGAAGATACCGGAATACGACACTGGCAGAGACGAGTCGGATTGGAGTAGGTCTGACTCCGGACAGAGCAAAGAAGGACCTTCCAAAGAGAAGTTTGAATCGACCATGACGGCCAAGAAATCGGTAGAGCAAAAACTACACCAATCCACCCGCCAGAAGAACCTTGTAAAAAGGTATGGGTACAATGAGTATATGGCGCATCATGATGCGTACAAGGTGAAGGTGGCAACTATGTGTGAGCCGGAGAGCTATGCAAAAGCGGTGAAGGATGCAAATTGGTGTGCCGCTATGGAGGAAGAGATACACGCAGTGACAGAAAATGAGACTTGGGATTTAGTGGACGTACCAAAAGGAAGAGCCGATCGGTTGTTGGTGGGTATACAAAGTTAAATACAACACCGACGGCTCCGTCAACAAGTACAAGGCCTGGTTAGTATTTTACTTTATGTTGATGATTTCGTCATCGCCGACGTCGACCTAGACGAAATTAGCTGTGTCAAGTCCCAACTTGTGGCACATGAAGGATTTTGGGGATCTTCATTACTTCCTCAGGATCAAAGTGATCCGCACCCCAGAGGGCATACTGATCAGTCAACGGCATTATGTGTTGAGTATGCGCTTCAAATTTTGTATGACGGAAGGCAAATCCGTTTGAACTCCTCTAGACTAGAATGTGAAGCTTCGCTTTGACTCCAGAACGGCATGCAACCCAAAAATGTTCTGACAAATAGTCAGAACCCTTATCTATCTAACCATCACCAGGCCGGACCACAGTTATCTGATCAGATTGATCTGTCAATTTATGGCGCATCCGAATCCTGCAATATGTTAGTGGCACTAAGGATAAGCGGTTGCTATATCGGACCGGTGTAATCGGACAGCTTGTCGGCTACACAGATGCCTATTGATCGGAGGTCTACATCCGGATATGCGTTTTCACTTGGAAGCATCGTGGTCGCTTGGAGCAGTAAGAAGCAATTGAGAGTTGCATTGTCGAGCATAGAGGCCGAGTACCGAGGAACGGTTGTCGCGACATGCGAAGCCATATGGCTCAAGAGGCTCCTAAAGGATCTGCAGGTGGAGGTATCCGATCCGACGGATAACCTTAGCAGCATCCAATTGGCTAGAACCCCGTCTTTCATGCCCAGACTAATCACATCGAGGTGCACTATCATTTTGTCCGAGAGCGCATTCTGTCCGATGAAGTAGAACTGGTGTATGTTCCGACGGATCGGTAGGTGGCCGATATCTTCACCAAACATCTAGGCTTAGACAAGTTGCGGCAATTTTCCAGTGCATTGGGTGTGCAATACCTTGATATGATGAACTTAAGGGTGAGGAATGAAAGGAGGGATGAGAAAGACGACCGAAAAGCTGAGTCGAAAACCGATTTCGACTTCGGCCCAACTGAAGAAGTCAGAGTGCACGAGACGGTGAAGAAGCCGAGACTGGACGTAAGGGGAGCCACCGGAACGGAGAGCCTAAACCGAAGCCAACTGAAAAAGGGGGAGGCAAAGCCAGAAAGGCCAAGAGTAGGACATGGGCAGATGTGGTCAAGGGCTTGGAAGAGGACGAATTGGAGGCAACCAATTTAGACAAGAGCTAGAATGAATCGGAGTCACCCGATTCGGAAGCAGTGGTTGATTCGGATGAGTCAGATCAACTGAAGACCAAACGGAAAAGAAAGCAGCTAAAGTTGACACCGACACAGATGAACCAGATAGATCGAGGAGTGTGAGCAAGGTGGGAGGACGTCATGTGGAACCGGAGGAGAGGACCGACTACCACAGACATAGACACTGCAATCCGACCTCAAGTTCAACTTGAGGGGGAGTGTTGAGCGGACAAGCTCAACCAAATCCGAATCGGCTGAATAAGCTTGAGCCGGATCGGTGTCCAGAACATAGAACCATATCAGTGTCCAGATGGCATCTGGAACAAGAAGTCGGATCAGAGAGACAGACCAGATTGTAATCGGTAGGCCGTTAGCGGCCTACGAATCTAGCCTAATACATAGGTAGATTCCTTGAAGTCAATGTTAGTTGCTCGTATGAGCATTGAAGTACCTGTCAGTACTTCTATCGGTCCTTTCATGGACTTGCATAAAAGTGTTGACTGAGCACATTGTAGGTACAGAGAGTTATCTTTTGAATCGATGTTTTGCTTTCTGCTCTCTCTCGTGGACTGTGTATTCTAAGCTTCCATTAAACCTATGTTTACTCTTTGTTGCTATCTAGTGTAACTGTTATTGTCAATGCTTCCGCGTGTATTCATTTACACACTTAAGCAAGTGACAGATTTGACCTATAAAGATAATAAATCCATTTTTGTTCATTTGAATAAATTTCAAGGTTGTTTTGATCAATTGTCTAGCATGGGTATGAAGTTTGAAGAAGTTCTTGTTTTATGGTTGCTAAATACTCTCCTTAAGTTATGGGAATGTTTTAGGGTTTCTCTAACTAATGCAACTCCTAAGGGAAGTGTGACAATGGAATATGTGAGGAGTGGATTTCTAAATGAAGAAATGTGATGGAGGATGCAAGCAACAACATCATACTTGGAAACTTTGGTTGTTGAAAATAGAGGAAGAAGCAAAAACAAAAATGATGATCAAAACAACAAAGGTAAAAGTAGGAGTAAGTCAAGGTCTAAATATAAAGATTTAGATAATCATTTTTGTGGTAAGACAGGTCACATAAAGAAATATTGTTTCAAATGCAAGAAAGAGAACAAAATGTCAAACTACAAGAAAGAGAAGAAGAATGGAAATGACAATATTGAATATGTAAATGTTGCTTTCTCTAATGATTTACTTATTGTATATAATAACAATGAAATTAACATAACCAGCCATGAAACCACTTGGGTTCTTGATAGTGGTTCCTCACACCATGTTACATCTAGAAGGGAATTTTTCTCATCTTACACACTGTTAAGAATATGTCCCTCTTATGGGAGGAGCCGACTGTTCGACTGAGCAAGAGTCGACAATCGAAGACAAGGAGTTGCCGACAAACGAAGGCATGGAAAGTCGACTGAGGGAGAGTCGACTTAGAGAGCTAGTAGTAAGCGATCCAAGTCAAAGACACGAACGACTAGTCAGGCCGACCGGATGGTCGAAGGCAAGGCCGACTAGTCGGGCCGACTGGACAACTAACATAGGAGTTAGCTAGTTGAATCAACTAGTCGACCAATCAACTGATTAACTGCTATTGTTATTACTATAGTAATAGTTAATAATCAAAATAGAGACTATATTGGTAAATATCCCATACGGTGTATAAGTATAAATACACTTAGGGAAACATAGATGTAGAACTGAGAGAACAGAAAGTGTAGAACATAACGAAGTGTTGCGTAGAGAGTGTGTGTGAGAGAGCGCAGCTGTAGAGTTCGTCGAACTTGCCAAGAACCCTAAGTGGTTATCCTCTGAATTTCAGAGAAGAGTTGTAACCGTTTTCTTGTATTCTCTGTTGTATAGTGGATCTCTATTCTCGTGGTTTTCCCCATTTAGGGTTTCCACATAAAAACTGCATAGATTGTGTATTTTGTCCATTTTGTTGTTTTCTGTTTCCAAGTTGTGTATTTCTGTGAATCTTTTAGAGAGATTTACAATCCCATCTCATCAAAATGGTATCAGAGCAACATGGGCAAAGATTAAAGGAGGTGTGAGTGGCTTACCAGGAATGATGGTCCTGAACTCACACAACTACGCAGTCTAGAAGGTCAAGATGGGGAAGATCTTCTCATTCTCAAACATCTGTATGAGCCCATCGATAGAGAGTAAATACCCACTGGGGTATTAGAGTCTAAATGGAAACTCCTCAATAGAAAGGAGGTGGCCACCATCAGACAATGTGTAGATGTTAGGGTCCTTCAGCATGTGGTGAATGACACAAATGCCCACGAGATGTGGCAGAAGTTGTCAGGGTTGTATGAGTGGAAGAATGCCATGAACAAGACATCTTTGATGAGGAAGATCGTATGACTGAAGTACAGGGACGGAGAGAGCATAGTGGAACACATCAACACATTCATGGGGCTAGTAAATCAACTTGTGGCAACTAAGTTTCCCCTCGATGATGCTATGCAGGCCTCGTTGCTGATGTGTACCCTGCCGGACAGTTGGGAGAATCTGGTGGTGACTCTCAATACCTCGTGTCAAAAAGAGAACTTGCCTCTACAAGTGGTAAAGCCAAGTATCTTGAACAAGGAGACATGAAGGAAGGACAACGGTGTCCTATCCCAGTCGGAGTCAAATGTGACTCAACATACTAGCAAAGGAAGGAACAGACAAAGAAGTCCACAAAGAAGGGACAAATCCCAAGCTAGGTCCAAGTCTAGAGGTAAGCTCACATATTTCTATTGTGGAAATCTTGGGCACTTCCAAAAGGATTTTCGACACCTTAAGAAGGACAAAGGTGTTTTCCTCATGTTGCAGGTATATAAATTGTGTATTTGAGGTTATACTTGGGATTTATGATGTTTCAATCAAGGCTTCCAATTTGGTAAACTTGCAAAAAGTGGAAGTGATTTAGGTCAGTAGATTAAGTCATTGAAATGTAATCCATTAGGGAGGGTATGAAAGAACTTGAAGCTTCCTTCGGATGCAGCAAAATCATTTATTCTAATCTTTTGGCCTATAATTTCGTAGTTCATGTAATATGTGTCTATTCTACAAATTTGATGATGGATAGGTTTTGTCCAAACTATGGGAAACACATTTAATTCTATGGCATGGTATTATGTTGTTTTATACACGATCTTAGTTGACTAGATTGATTTTGTAAGTTTTTGGTATGCTAAGGAGAGCATTCGAAGTTTGTTTCCTTTGTTTGGGCACAATACATACAAAACAAATTAAGTTCTTCTATGTTGTTTTGAACAACTTGGATCTAGCCATGGTCTACCTGGAGTTTTCACTTCTTTGAAGGTTAGTATCTGAAATTTCATATATTCATGGAATTTTTTTCATTGCTTTGTTATCCATATCCTCATACTAAATGATTCGCCTATTCAGGGAGCATTAGTGGTTCACTTTCAGGATCTCAATGCTGAGAACTTAAGATGTTTGACAATTCCTAATGTGAGAGCTAATGGAGATTTTGGAAAGTTTACACATACACATTATAGCCATGATGTTGGACAAACCATGATGAAGATCAACAAATGGCTTGAACTAGAGGTTTTCTATTATGCTGTGAATGTTATGTAAGATTGTTCCTCCTTATGGGGGAGTCGACCGAAAAGCCGAAGTGAGATTCGGCTGGCCGAAATGCCGAAATCGGCCAAAGAGCCGAACCATAACACAATTGGCCGAAATCATGCCGAACAGCCGAACCGAGATCGGTCAAAAAGCCATAACGTGCCAAAGAGCCGAAGAGGAGTTTGGATGAATATATATAATATAGAAAAGTTGGGTTAGTAGATATATAGGCATAGTGGCATCAGTTGCCTATGTATGTGGGATAAATCACTAAGCGTAAAAATAGTGAGAAAAGTGTGTGACGGGATATATATAGTGAACTGGAGTGAGAAAGTGTATTATTATATATTGAGACCGTGAGCATGCAAGAGAGTGAAAACGTGTTGCAAGGGAAGAGTGACACAGAGAACAATAGGGAGCTAGCATAGTGGTGGCTGTGACTAAGAGAGTGGGTGGCATAACTCTACAACTGAGTGTGAGAGGAAGCAAAGAAACGAGAGTGTAACATAGAAGAAAGAGAGACTGAACAGAGAAGCCTTGGAAGCTTCAAAAGTGATAGATACCTACGTGTTAGGGTTTGGTGCACTCAGTTGAAACTGTGGTTTCAGATAAAAACTTGAGAGTACATACATACCATATTAGGTTTTATCATTCTATGCTTGTATTTCTTCTTGTCTCATAGTAGAAATTTTTGTTCACCGTGGTTTTTACCTGAAATCAAGGTTTTCCACGTAAATCATGTGCTCGTTGTTTTTATTTTATTTGTGTCTCGATATATTTGTGGTTTACATCTGAGTGTAAAACCTTTCAAATTGGTATCAGAGCCTAGGTTCTAGATGGAAGGGAATGTGAGTGGCTTTCCGAGGATGATTGTCCTAAACTCATAAAAATACTCAGAATGGAAGATCAAAATGGAAGATGTTCTGATAGTCAAAGATCTGTATGAGCCTAAAGAAAAGGAAGACATACCTAGAGGGGTAATAGAATCTGAGTGGAAAACTCTACATAGAAAGGTAGTGGCAACTATAAGATAGTGTGTAGACATTAGCGTCCTACAACATGTAGCAAGTGGTACCAATGCCTTCGAGTTATGGCATAAACTCTCTGCCCTTTACGAAAGGAAAAACGCCCTAAACAAAACTTCTCTGATGAGGAAAATAGCGAGACTAAAGTATGTAGATGGGGAGAGCATTGTAGAGCACATCTGTACTTTCATGGGACTTGTGAATCAGCTAGCATCAGTGAAGTTCCCATTAGATGATGTTATGCAAGCCACACTACTACTATGTACTCTACTAGACAATTGGGAAAACTTAATAGTGACACTCAGTACCTCATGTAAAGAAGACAGCCTATCTTTACAAGTAGTAAAGACTAGTATTTTAAATGAAGAGACAAGAAGAAAGGATAAAAGTGCCTTGTCTCAATTGGAAGCCAATGTGACACAAGAACGTAGTAGAGGAAGAAGCAAACACAAAAATCTTGAAGGCAGAGATAAGTCTTATGCTAGGTCGAAATCTAGGGGAAGACCTGTTGGGAATCAATGCTTCGATTCACCTTCTTCCTCTCGGCCACAACCGAGTAATCGCGGATCAATGCAGCAGAAAATAGAAACCAAAAGAGAGAAACACACGAGTACACAGGGATTAACGTGGAAAACCCTAGATGGGAAAAACCACGGGAGTACAAGACTCCAAACAACACTATACAAGAGAAGTATACAATGACGAGCTCCAAGGCGACGACCTTGAGCTCGCTGTCCTCGCCACAGGCGGCGGAAATACACAGAGGCGTCGTCCTCTTCCTCTCTCGCGCTCTATCTCTCACTCTGTCTCACGGCTGCTCCCTCTTCACTCCTCTTGAGTGGAAAAACAGAAAAATGGTAAGCAACAACAACACTGTTTGCCCTAAGTCATATTTATACTTATATGACTTTGGGCTATTTACAACTGTAGCCTCAGGGGCCCATAGCGAACATATTCACGGATATGTCCCTGCATCCGGATCGCTCTCCGGGTACATTCGTCATCCGGTACCGAAACCGGGGTCTTCGTCATCCGGATCCGAAACCGAAACCGGGCTTGTCGGCATTCATCTCCAATATCCGACCATCCCATGAGAAGGGACCGTAATCCCAACAAACTCCCCCTTCACTTCGTCATGGGATGTCTCTCCAATCCGATCCTCTTCCGGCATGCTTCCAGCTTGTCGGGTGTGAGGACCTTGGTCAGCATATCCGACCCGTTCTCGTCCGTGTGGATCTTTGTCAGCACGAACTCCTTGTCTTCTATCCTTTCCCGGATCCAGTGATATCTTCGCTGGATGTGCTTCGTCCGGGAGTGATAGGCCGCGTTCTTCGCAAGGTGGATTGCACTCTGACTATCGCAGTAGAGTCGGTACTCCTCCTGTCGGATACCGAGCTCTCTAATGAAGTCCTTCATCCATATTATTTCCTTGCCGGCTTCAACAGCCGCCATGTACTCCGCCTCCGTGGTTGACAGCGCAACCGTCTTCTGCAGCCTCGACTGCCATGAAACAGCTCCCCCTGCATACGTCATCACATACCCTGATGTGGACCGGCTGGTATCTGCATCAGCCGACATATCCGAATCGGTAAAGCCGTCGAGTTCGGGCTTTCCGGAGCCGAATCGGAGGCACACGTTTGCCATGCCCTTCAGGTATCGGAGTATCCACTTGGCCGCGTTCCAATGCTCCTTGCCGGGATTGCTCATGTACCGGCTCACCACTCCGACTGCATATCCGATATCCGGTCTCGTACACACCATGGCATACATCAAGCTCCCGACGGCTGAGGCATACGGCACTTTCATCATATCCTCCTTTTCAGCCTTTGTCTTGGGACTTTGCTTGCTGGACAGCTTGCAGTTTGCCGGGAGGGTCGATCCGACCGGTCTTGCTTCCGACATGTTGAACCGTTTAAGCACCTTTGTCACGTACTTCTCCTGTGACAGCCACAACTGCTTCTTGCTCCGGTCCCGGATGATGTGCATCCCTAGTATTTGTCTCGCCGGACCCAAGTCCTTCATTGAGAAGGTTCGGTGAAGAGCCTTCTTCAGCATCCGTATCTTGACCTGGTCCCGTCCGACGATCAACATGTCGTCCACGTACAGGAGGAGTATTAGAAAGTCTCCTCCTTCGAACTTCTTCACAAACACGCAGTGGTCGGACTGCGTTTTGAGGTACCCTTCGTCGGTCATGAAGGAGTCGAACTTCCGGTACCATTGCCGGGGAGCCTGCTTCAGTCCGTAAAGGCTCTTCTTCAACCGGCATACCAGGTGCTCCTTCCCTTTCTTCTCGAATCCTTCCGGTTGCTGCATGTAGATCTCTTCATCGAGGTCACCGTGAAGGAATGCCGTCTTCACGTCCATCTGTTCTACCTCGAGGTCCATGCTTGCCGCTATGCTCAGCACCGTCCGGATGGAGGTCATCTTCACTACCGGGGCAAATATCTCGTCGAAGTCGACGCCCTTCTTCTGCTGAAACCCCTTCACCACGATCCTGGCTTTGTATCTCGGGGGGTTTCCGGCATCTCCCGGTTTCAGCTTGAACACCCACTTGTTTCGAAGTGCCCGCTTTCCTTTCGGCAACTCCACAAGTTCATATGTGTGGTTCTCATGCAGGGAATCCATCTCGTCCTGCATGGCACTCAACCACCTGCGGCTCTGGGTGTCATGCTTTGCTTCTTCAAAGCTCTCCGGCTCCCCCTCGTCGGTTAGCGGCACGTGCTCTGGTTCCGGAAATCTCCGGGGGGCCCTTCTCTCTCTTAGAGGATATCTCCGTTCCGGAGCTTCGGTAACCGGTTCTTCCGATTCTTCTTCATCCGAATCCATTTCGGGATCGGGGCCGGTTCCGGTATCGTTTTCATCTTCTTCGGCCGGTTCTGTTTCTTCACCGTCTTCGGCCGGATCCTCGAGTGCTAACCGGTCCCTTGCCGGTCGGGACTGCTCCTTGTAGAGTTGATCCTCACCGGTCGACTTGGAGCTCTTCATCTTCTTCTCCGACTCCCAGTCGGCGAGTGTCTTGTCCTCCATGAAGATGATGTCTCGACTCCTGAATATCTTCTTGTCGACCGGGTCCCATACTCGGTAGCCGAACTCATCGTCGCCGTAACCGAGGAATATGCATGGCCGGGTCTTTGGATCTAGCTTTCCTCTCCGGTCCTTTGCCACATGCACGTATGCGAGACACCCGAACACCTTCAGATGCCGGTAGGATACTTCCCTACCGGTCCACACTCTCTGCGGCGTGTCTCCGTCCAAAGGTACTGAGGGTGATCTGTTTATCACGTATGTCGCCGTCGACATCGCCTCAGCCCAAAACCCCTTGGGTAATTCCGCATGCGCCAGCATACTCCGGACCCTCTCCATTATGGTCCGGTTCATCCTCTCAGCCAGCCCGTTCAGTTCCGGCGTCTTCGGCACAGTAAACTCGAGTCGGATTCCCTTCGAGCGACAGTACTCCTGGAACTGCCCCCGGTATTCCCCTCCGTTATCCGCTCGTATCGCTTTCAGCTTCTTGCCGGATTCCCTTTCCACTCTCGCGTGGAGTTCTTTGAAGACGGACAACACTTGGTCCTTTGTCTTCAGCGGTGCCGTCCACAGCTTCCGGCTGTGATCATCAATGAATGTTACGAAGTACTGGGCTCCGCCATGTGACTTCGTTTCTACTTGACACACATCAGTGTGCACCAACTCCAATGGTGCGCTACGTCTCGTCGGTGGCCTTGAGTGGAAGGAGGTTCGGTTCTGCTTACCGGCCAGGCAATCGGTGCACTTCTCCAGGTGCACTTGCTTCACTGGAATAAGGTTGTCTTCTGCAAGCCTCTTCATCCCCTTCTCACTCATGTGGCACAGTCTTTTGTGCCACAGCTCACCGGCAGTGTCGGTTGCAACATTCAGCTCTTCCGGACATAACCGGGCATTCATCAGGTACAGTGTGTTGACTTTCCGGGCCCGAGCCACTATCAGGCTCCCCTTGCTGAACTTCATTACGCCGTTCCGGATGCTACCTGTGTAGCCTTCATCGTCTAGCCTCCCGGCCGAAATCAGGTTCAATCGAACCTCCGGAACGTGTCGGACATCCTTCAGCAGCATTTTGCATCCGGTCGGGGTTGTCAACCACACGTCTCCTATGCCGGAAATCCGGCACGTACCTTCATTTCCCATCCGAACACAGCCATGCTCACCGGCTGTGTAGGATGAGAAGTATCTTCTCTTCGGGGTCAGGTGGAACGATGCTCCGGAATCGACCACCCAGGTCGTCTCATCGCCGGCAACGTTTAGCTCACCTTCTTCGGTGATGAGCATGATTTCTTCCTCACTTGCCGCGAGTGCCGTTGTTCCTTTCCGGTCCTGTCCTCGCCGATCCGAACCATTCCGGTCCGTGGCTCCCCGGTATGCACCGTTTCTCTCCGGTGACTTCTTCGAATCGGTGTTGTCGGTTCCATTGTCTTTTCGGTAATGCCGACAATTCTTTCGGAAGTGCCCCGGCTTCCCACAGTGGAAGCATGTGGGCCTTCCTCTTGACTGCGACCGGGTCCCCGACTTCTCCCGTCTTTGCGGACTCCGGTTCCATTGTCTTCCCCGATCCGATTCGGTAAACAACATCTTCGGGTCGGAGGCCGGTTCCTTATCTCTCCGACGCGCTTCTTCATTCAAAATACTTGTCTTTACCGTTTGTAAGGACAAGTTATCTTCGGTGCAGGAGGTGCTGAGAGTCACCACCAAGTTCTCCCAGCTTTCTGGCAATGTACACATCAGGATGATGGCTTGCATTGCATCCTCCAACGGGAACTTAATCGCCGCAAGCTGGTTCACGAATCCCATGAACGTGCTTACGTGTTCAACCATACTCTCGCCGTCCCGGTACTTGAGGTTCACTATCTTCCTCATCAGGGAGGTCCGGTTCAACGCATTCTTCCTCTCGTAGAGGCCCGACAGCTTCTTCCACATCTCATATGCGTTGGTGTCGTTCGCCACATGTTGTAGGACGCTTACATCGACATATTGTCGGATCGTCGCTACGGCTTTCCGGTTCAGGAGCTTCCACTCCGACTCAAGTACCCCCTTCGGTATTTCCGACCTGTCAATCGGTTCGTACAGGTCCCGAACAATCAGAAGATCCTCCATCTTGATCTTCCAGTCGGCGTAATTCTGCGCATTCAGCACCATCATCCCCGGCTGCCCGCTGCCGCCGCCTTCCATTTTCTGCAGAACCTCGCTCTGATACCAGTTTGTTGGGAATCAATGCTTCGATTCACCTTCTTCCTCTCGGCCACAACCGAGTAATCGCGGATCAATGCAGCAGAAAATAGAAACCAAAAGAGAGAAACACACAAGTACACAGGGATTAACGTGGAAAACCCTAGATGGGAAAAACCACGGGAGTACAAGACTCCAAACAACACTATACAAGAGAAGTATACAATGACGAGCTCCAAGGCGACGACCTTGAGCTCGCTGTCCTCGCCACAGGCGGCGGAAATACACAGAGGCGTCGTCCTCTTCCTCTCTCGCGCTCTATCTCTCACTCTGTCTCACGGCTGCTCCCTCTTCACTCCTCTTGAGTGGAAAAACAGAAAAATGGTAAGCAACAACAACACTGTTTGCCCTAAGTCATATTTATACTTATATGACTTTGGGCTATTTACAACTGTAGCCTCAGGGGCCCATAGCGAACATATTCACGGATATGTCCCTGCATCCGGATCGCTCTCCGGGTACATTCGTCATCCGGTACCGAAACCGGGGTCTTCGTCATCCGGATCCGAAACCGAAACCGGGCTTGTCGGCATTCATCTCCGATATCCGACCATCCCATGAGAAGGGACCGTAATCCAAACAAGACCTACATGCTTTTACTTTGGCAAGCCTGGTCACTTCCAAAAGAATTGTCAACACCTTAGGAAGGACAAAGGCATGGTTGATGAGGTCGAACCTAGAAAAATATCTGATGATAAAAACACCTCAGCCATTGCAACTAGTAAAGAAGAGATGTTATTAATTTGTGAACAAGGTAGTGTGAACCTTGCAAATGTTGAGTGCTCTTGGATAGTGGATTCCAGTGCAGCATTCCACCTGACTCCCAAAAGAGAATGCCTCTCATCTTACACAATTAGTGACTACGGCTATGTAAGGATGTGAATGCAAGATTATGGGCATAGGAAATGTGTGTTTGCTAACATCTATTGGATGTAGGTTAATGTTGAAGGATGTACATCATGTTCCGGATGTCAGATTGAATCTAATATCGGCTGGACGTCTAGACAACGAAGGCTATAGTGGTTGATTTCGTAATGGGTACATGGAAGTTATGTAAAGGGAGTCTAATTGTGGCTCGAGCTCTAAAATAGAACACATTGTGCGTAATGCATGCAAAATTGTGCCGAGATGAAGCAAATGTAGTGGGTGACTCAGATGGTGAGTTTTGGCATAAAAGGCTTAGGCACATGAGTGAAAGGGGAATGCATATCCTTGCTGAAATGGATTTTCTACCAAAGGTGAAAGGAATGCACCTTGAAAAGTGTGTGGACTACTTGGCTAGAAAGCAAAATAGAACAACCTTTCACTCTAGGCCTCTGATGAGAAGAGAGCATGCCTTAGAATTGGTTCACACAAATGTGTGTTATGTGGATGCCCCCTCATACCGTGGTGGACAATACTTTGTCATGTTTATTGATGACTTCAACAGAAAGGTGTGGGCTTTTGTGTTGGTGTCCAAAGACCAACTGTTGTCGGTCTTCAAAGAGTTTCATGCAAGGGCAAAAAGAGAATCTGGACAGAAGTTGAAAGTTGTCCGAACATATAATGGTGGCGAGTATAGACTCTAGAGGCCAATTTGAGATGTATTCTAAGACTCAAGGCATCAAACTTGAGTATATGGTGCCGAAGACACCTGAGCTGAATGGTCTTGCAGAGAGAATGAATCAGACCATAATGGAAAGGGTAAGAAGCATGTTGTCACATGCAAAATTGCCAAAGTTGTATTGGGTTGAGGCAATGTTGACTGTTGTCTACCTTATAAACAGGTCTCAATCAGTGCCTCTGAAGGGGGATGTCCCACAGAGAGTGTGGACAGGAAGGAGTGTGTCCTACCAACATTTAAGGGTGTTTGGATGCTTGGCTTATGTGCATGTTGTTAAAAACCAAAGGTCAAAGCTGCACAACAAGTCCAAGCCTTGCATATTCTTGGGGTACTCAGAAGTTGAGTTTGGGTACAGGATGTAGGATCTCCTTGATAAGAAAGAGATAAGAAGTCGTGATGCTATATTCATGGAAGACAAGACAATTGAAGATTGGAGACAGCAAAGACCAGAGTCGTCTTCCTAGCCGACTACTATTATGGAGTTGACACTAGTCGATCCCATTTCCACACAACCGACAACAACCGGTTGATGAAGTCAAATCTGAGTCAGCCCACACACAACAACAAACTAATGCACACGAATCTGAGTCGGTTGTTGAAGGAAGAAGATATCCACAGAGACAAAGGAAGACCTCCTCTCGGTATCCAGCCAGTCAGTATATTCTCTTGACTGATGAAGGGGAACCAGAATGCTATGAAGAGGCCATGACTGATGTACATAAGGAGAAATGGTATAATGCCATGCAAGAGGAAATGGATTCCTTGCATGAGAACCACACCTATGAGCTGATGGAGCTCCCTGATGGAAAGAAGACACTCAGAAATAAATGGATCTACAAACTAAAGACTGGAGAAGACAAAAGTACACATAGGTATAAGGCCCGTATTTTAGTGAAAGATTTCCAACAGAAAAAGGGTGTTGATTTTTATGAGATTTTTGCTCCAATAGTGAAGATGACCTCCATCCAGACTGTTTTGATTATAGCAGTCTGTATGAATCTGGAAATTGAACAGTTGGATGTTAAATGCACATTGAGTTGGAAGAGGAAATTTATATGCAACAGCCGAAGGGCTTTGAGGTGAAAGGAAAAGAAAATCTTGTATGCAGGTTGAGGAAGAGCTTGTATGGACTGAAACAAGCTCCTCGACAATGGTATAAGAAGTTTGAGTCCTTCATGTTGGAACATGGATTCCACAAAACACAAGCCGATCATTGTGTATTTGTGAAGAGGTATGATGAAGGTAATTTTTTGATCCTTTTGTTGTATGTGGATGATATGTTGGTTGTTGGACAGAATGCTAAAAAGATTGCAAGCTTAAAGAAAGCTTTGAGCAAAGCCTTTGCCATGAAAGACTTAGGACCGGCAAAAATAGATTTTGGGACAGGACTAAAAACATGTTATGACTGTCACAAGAGAAATATGTGATGACAGTTTTGCAAAGATTTAACATGTACAATGCAAAATCTATTGGATGTCGATTGCCGGTGAATTGTAAGTTAAATTCAAGACAATGTCCGAAAACTGAGAAAGATAAGACAGAGATGAGGAGGGTGTCGTATGCCTCAACTGTTGGTAGCCTAATGTATGTTATGGTTTGCACAAGGCCGGACATTGCATTTGTTGTTGGGATAGTTAGTCGCTACATGAGCAATCCTGGAAAGGAGCATTGGGCTGCCGTAAAATGGATACTCAGATACCTCAAAGGCACTTCAAGTGTATGCCTTAGATATGGCTCCAAGAAACCTATGCTTAAAGGTTTCACAGATTCTAATATGTCGAGTATGTGATGACTTATTCAAGGGGAGTTGTGTCATGGAAATCAATGTTGCAAAAGGTGGTGGCTTTGTCAACCACGGAGGCTGAATATATGGCTGTAGTGGAAGCCGGAAAAGAATTGATTTGGATGAGAGATTTTTTAAGTGAACTAGGAATTAAGCAAGAAAAGTTCTTACTTCATTGTGATAATCAGAGTGTTATCCATATTGCTGACAATGCTGCCTATCACTCTCGTACGAAGCACATTCAAAGAAGGTATCATTGGTTGCGAGAGAGAGTGGAAGAAAATTAGTTCATCCTAACGAAGATCCATATTGACGAAAATGGATCAGACATGCTTACCAAAGTCTTATCTATGGAAAAACTTGTTGCATGCAAGCGAAGGATTGGTTTAGTTGACTCTCCCCTTACAGGAGTGAAGGGGGAGTTTGTTATGTAAGATTGTCACTCCTTACGGGGGAGTCGGCCAAAAAGCCGAAGCGAGATTCGATTGGCCGAAATCAGCCGAAGAGCCGAACTATGACACGGCATGGCCAAAAAGCCGAACCGTGCGGAACCGAGATTGGCCGAAAAGCCAAAACATGCCGAATAGCCAAAGAGGAGTTCGGATAAATATATATTTTATATAAAAAAGTTGGGTTAGTACATATATAGGCATAGTGGCATTAGCTGCCTATGTATGTGGGATAAATCAGTAAGAGCAAAAATAGTGAGAAAAGTGTGTGAAAGGATATATATAGTGAACTCTAGTGAGAAAGTGTATTATTATATATTGAGACTGTGAGCGCACGAGAGAGTGAAAATGTGTTGCAAGGGAAGAGCAACACAAAGAACAATAAGGAGCTAGCATAGTGGTGGTTGTGACTGAGAGAGTGAGTGACATAACTCTGCAACTGAGTGTGAGAGGAAGCAAAGAAACGAGAGTGTAACATAGAAGAAAGAGAGACTGAACAGAGAAGCTTTGGAAGCTTCAAAGTGATAGATACCTACATGTTAGGGTTTGGTGCACTCAGTTGAAGCTGTGGTTTCAGATAACAACCTGAGAGTACATCCATACCAAATAAGGTTCTATCATTCTATGCTTGTATTTCTTCTTGTCTCATAGTGGAAATTTCTGTTCGTCGTGGTTTTTCCCTGAAATTAGGGTTTTCTACGTAAATCGTGTGCTCCTTGTTTTCGTTTTGTTTCTGTCTCAGTATTTCTGTGGTTTACATTTGAGTGTAAAATATTTCAGTGAATTGGGAAGATATAGAGAAGATGCTTTCAGTCGTGCAATCAATTGGAGAAATTTTAGAATGTGCCAATGACAAGCTTGACAGTAGATATGATACCAAAAGAAATCTACAATTGAGAACTTGTGCTTGTGAGAGAGGAGATCCATCCTGATCCCTCGAGGGTGGATATGATATCATCTTGATGTCAAATGCTTTTTATTCCCTTCTGTCTGTCTCTACCAAAGTTGTACAAATTGATTGTGAAGGTAAATCCCATGCGTTCCTTTGCTTTCTAATATTTGTAAGCTCTCTTTCACACCACAACAAGATTACAAGGTGAAAAATGTGCTGGTCCAATCCAAAATTTTGTCTTAACATTTAAAGTACCCACATCACCATTGTATGCTTAGGAAATGGGGATACCCTTAGCAGAAAAGTATTTTGGGTAGACGACATGTATCTTTTTGTAGGCATGACTTTATGTTTGCTTAACTGTTTATGTAGAGAAAAAATAGATGACAAAAGGTAAAGAGAGAGTATGCTACTACTATTACTACTTGTATAGTTTTTCTTCTGCCTGGAAGTGCTGAAAAGCTAACTCTAGTTTCGGGTGTATGTTAATTATTGACTTGCAGGTTTGCTCCATACCTCTGCCAGCCTGTTCTTGGTGGGCTTAATGAAAGCGGGAAAACTGTTCATTTGTGAAATAATAGACTCCCTTGGAGCCCAAGTGAGTGCACATGCTTTTCAATATGATATTGTGAGCATTCCGTTAAAGAAAAAAAAAAAATCATCGTGTTCATTGAATTATACTTTTCAGTGGCATCTATTTGATGCTTGGTTTCTTATGTCCAACTATTATGTGATGTTCGATTCAGAGAATTGGCAAAGGATTGTTTTGTTGGTGGCACCACTGCTCAACCCTTATATGTTGTTCATTTTTATTTTTGGATATTATGGTATTTTGTGACGCTTTGTTAGTCCAGATCCGCTGGTCAAGGTATTGCAGTTTACTCGAATCTAGAAAGGTAGAATGGATTGAGTATAATACTTGTATTTGTCACTTTCAGGCATAGTTCCTAATATTCGCATACGTCCAATTTACTGGACGTACGCGAACGTCTGCAAACGTACGCGTATGATACGCGATATTCGTTTGGCTTTTTTTTTTGACTTTTTTTGGGTTTTTTTAATTTTTGATATTCATAATTCTTTGTGAATAGAAGTGACATCTGACACACATACACACACACACTCTCTCTCTCTCTCACGAGAACTGAAAGATTTTTTCTCTCTACAAAATCTAGATATCTAATATACATATTACACACTCCCTCACACAGACAAAACCCATAGCTCCTCTCTCTCTCTCTCTCTCTCTCTAGAGTCTAGATATACACTCAATCACTGTCTCCTCACACATGCAAAACAGGGCTTCTCTCTCTAGACCACACACACACACACACTCTCTCTCTCTCTCTCCCCCTCACACACACACACACAGTATGTACACCATATACACCATATGTATATATCTATGTACCGCGTATGGATTTCAATCATACTTGGAGCCTTTTCACGTATAAGTATGATACGAATATTGGCGTTTGAGTATGACACGAATGGGACGTATGGCTAGAACTATGCTTTCAGGACAGTTTTCAAGAAAGGTTGTTGTGAGATAACCAAAAATTTAGAGGTGATTTGTTGTTTGCTTTGCAAAGTAATCTAAACCACTTTGGATGCACTTCTCGTAAATCTCTATTGGAATGCTCCCCGGATCATAAAAGTATCACATTGTTGCAATTTGAAAACCATATTTGGATGGCTTATAAAAGTTCATCCAAAAGTATCACACTTGGGATGCACTTCCTGTAAATCTCGATTGGAATAAAAGTAGCACATTGTTCGAATTTGAAAACCATATTTTGGATGGTTTATAAAAGTGCATCCAAAGTATGATACTTTGGATGTAGTTCTCGTAAATCTGTATTGGAATGCTCCCCGGATTATAGAAGTATCACATTGTTCCAATTTGAAAACCATATTTTCAATGCTTATTAATGATTGGAACCAGGTTGTCATCTTGTCCTTTAGAACTAGGTGCAATTTAAGGAAATTTGGAGAATCCAAACCAGCGTATGCTCCTGCACTATTAAAACATTGTGTAGTTATAGATTCCATAGCTGAAAGCCATTTTGTGTGAGTTTGTATATGATGTACAGATGTATGTTCCAAAGAGCAGCGTCATGTATTCTCAAGTTCATAGGCAGAGAGATGCCAACACCATTTTACTTATGGTTTGACATATTTTCTTCACTGGGGTATTCCTTCAGTGGCATTTTTTCTTAGAGATCTGTACCAATGATTTCGCATTTCTGTCTCCTTTGAAACAGAAAACGATAAATGGAATTAATGCATTTTTCCATTGACTTTGTTTATGTTAAAAGACTTATAAAAATACATTGTTACATATCTTCACTATTTATAAAAAATGCATTTATTACAATTTTTTCAAGTATGTTGTTGTGATGTAGTGCGTTCATAGGAGAAGTGCCAATCTCCAAATTTATGAAAGATTAAAGCTTAGGTTGAAGGCAAGACTAGGACTTGTGATAGAATGAGAGTGAACGTGACACAATTAGCAAGAGTTGTCTCTTGCAACTCTAACATCAAGGGTTAGAATCTTGCCACAAAAGGAATGTGGACTTCAAAGGGTTAAGTGATTTTCTCACATTGAGCTCTTGAGTAAGAAAATTTTCACACATTGGGCTCATATTGCCACAAAATTTTCGGAACATGAAATTGAGCTCAGAGTAAAAAGGTAAGAGGTAAAAATCAATTTTGAATAACGGAGTCAAACTTGTCATGTCAAGCTCAAAACCTCACATGCTACCAACCATAACGAAGGAATTGTGTGTTTGAACATGTGCCCCCTTGAATGCTCACGTCCACTTTGGGTGCTCATGCAGCCCCTTGAATACGTGCAAGACCAAAGGGATCGGCCTCATGTGTGGGGGAAGACAAAGAAGAAGAAGAAGAAGAAGAAGAAATGACACACTGCAAGCGAAGAGGAGAGGCAACCACCATTTGTAGCTACTATAACAACTGCCTATTGGTATCTCATAACATCAATAGGGTTGTTGCAAGTGTTGCTCGCCACATCGATCACTTGCCCCCACTTCATCACCCTTCTTCACTTCCACCTTTAAAACTCAACCTTTTTCCCCCACTTCTTTTCACATTTAAACTAACAAAAGAACCCTCCCACACACACTTCATTTTCCCTTAACACTTTCACATTTAAATTACTCACAAAGGGCATATTCATGGTTTTGAAGAAATAAACTTTTTCCCCAAATACCCTTCCACCCACCAACATTCACTTCCTCATATAACATTACGTATTTATAGGACTTAATGTACAACTGCAACCCCAACTTGCACCAACTCGTCATCAATATCAAAGTTCACATAGCTATCTTCAACACATTAATATATAAATTTATATATACATCTACAGAACACAAATCGCATGCAAATGAAAACACAAACCTACTTCATACATAAACAAGCACACATGCACTCATGCTTATATATATATATATATATATATATATACATAGATTGAAATATTCGCATTCGTGGGGCCTACCCCACGAATCCATACGAATAGGAATAGGAATACATATAAATATATTCGTTTTCTATTTTTTTTGAATTTTTTAAATAAAAAATAAAAAACAGTTTTTCTTCATCTGAGCGAGTGAATGAACAGCGAGCAGTGAGCGAGGAAGCCTCAACCTACTCCCTGTCCGCCCTCACTTCCCTCTACATCTTGTTGTCGGCCAGAAAATTAGGGTTTCGGCTGAAAACCCTAATTTCTGTCATAAACCTAATTTAGACAGTAGTACTTTCTTTTGAGCCCCCGTCCTCAACTCCCTCTCATGCTCTATTCTAATCCTACATCCTGTTCTCACTGAAACCCTACGTCCTCAACTCACACTCTCACTGAAACCCTAAGTTTAGTAGAAGCCCTAATTAATTGATTATTAATTAATTAACTTAATAACTAATATTTTTGAATGAATTAAGATATGCATTAGTAAATTAATTAATGTATTAGTGAATGAATTAATGTATTATTGAATCAATTAATGCATTAGTGAATCAATTAATGTATTAGTGAACTAATTAATTATTATATTAGTGAGTGAATTAATTATTGATGTATTTGTGTATATACATATATGAGTGATATGTGTGTATACACATATATTTATATATCATATATGTATGTATGTATGTATGTATACATCTAAACGAATGGTTTTATAATATTCTTGGGGCCATTTTATATTCTCAAATATAGCGAATATTGCGGATGTAGAATACCACGAATATTACGCATGGATCAATCTATGTATATATATATATATATATATATATATATAAGGATGCATGATACATCCACATTCAAAGGAAAACCATATACACACTCACACACTCACACTTCCTCTCACACATAAGTACTCTAGAGAGTTTCCAAAAACATAATTATCCTAAAAATTTGGACATTAAAACTAAAGACTATGAGAATTTCAAAGCCACCTACACAACTAAAGTCACTCCGTCCTCCCAAGTGGTCCTGCTCAAGTTTGGCATGCACACACTTTGTCCTTTCGCAACAACGTACATAGAACTTAGAAGAATACAAATAATGATTAACACAAACACAATACCCATGCATACATATATCAACATATGCATACACAAACAACTAACAAAAAATGATTACTTATACACATTTTACTATATATATGCCCTACATTTCCACATACATTCCTCCCGCTCTATTACATACACTTCAATGTATACATAACCATGTACATGCACATATTCTAATAGATATTGAAACCTACACATAGGATTTGACATACACATAGAGACATGGTCACATTGCCAAAGTCTATCAAATCATCCAAAGAAAGTTGGGTACAAGTGACAATGATGAGAGTCCTAAATTCATCATTAGAAATGAAACCCATCTTCCCTTGTTCAAGTCCTAGATAGTCTCGATCATGTTAATTTTTCTGACATGTTTGGTGAACCTGACATAAACGAGTGATAGGGGAGGATGGGTACTCATAATGGAGACTTTACATCTATAATGGCAAGGATGATGATGCAAATGAAGAGATAAAAGGAAGATATGAATGTTGTACAATGTGCCATCAAAAGATTGGTTTATACTTCTTGATTTGAAGGCAAAATTATCTCCAATTTTGTACATATATACAATAACAGGATGCTTCAAGAGGTTGGGCACAATAGTGAATCATGCATATAATGAGTTTTCATCGAATGGTGGTGTTGACATTACATAAAAAGATAGTGGAGCTTTAACAAGCCCATACATCATGGTGTTCCTTTCAGAGGGCATTACTAGAGGAGTTTGAAGATGAAGATATGACACAAACAAGTCATTACAAATTTGACAAATGGGTTGCATCAAGGAAAACACACAAGTGTGATTTAATTCTAATGACATTCCTTGAGTTTGAGTTCCACTTTGCTCAATTGTTGGAACAAGATCAAAGATTGGTGGGGATGAACAAGGTGTTGATGTTCGTAAAGTCTGTTAATAGTGATGAAGGAACAAAACATGGTATTCAACTCGATGACGATGATGGTGCTACAAGGATAATTTAGAACTGGGATGATGTAAAAAGAAAATGTAAACAATATGACAAGTAAAAAATCAATTTCGCATTAGGTGCTATAGATATGTGTGTGTGTGTGTGTGTGAATTAGATTACTTGTATAATAATCAACAATGTAGTACTAACTCATGGTTTAGGGAACTTAACAAAGAACGTTATCATTGGATGAGTTGAGACAAAAAGAGTTACTAAAGGATGGAAATTATGAAACATATAATAGCTCAATGGCAACATCCAGTACAAGTGGGTTGGCATTCATGTCTTCCATGTAAAGCTAACGTGTTTATCTAGTGAGTACTTATGGTTGGGATTTTGCCAATAGGAAATGCCTTGAAGAAGAGGGATATTATTAGTGGAATGTGTTGTTTTTTTCAGTGTCAACGGGATATAGTTGATCGAACATTGTCTTTGGTTTTGAGGCAAGGTTAATTTGGACATGTTTATTTGTAGCATAGGCTTCTATAATTGAGGTCGGAAAAGAGATACAAAAGAGGTCGGAAAAGAGATACAAAAGACATGTTTATTTGTATCTGTTGGTGAAAAGAGATACAAAAGTTTGTATCTATTGTAACCACTTGTTGGCGAAGAGTCGGAGTAGAAGGTCGTTGCCTCTGTGTCTCCGTTGTATCCTACCTCTCTTCCACGGCGATTCAGTTCGGAGTCAGTGGACTCCCGTGGTTTTGCCTCTCGAGGTTTTCCATGTTAACATATTGTGTCGACTCATTCCTATGTAAGTGCATTAATCTCTATTACTGTTCTGTTTCTTCCATTGTGCGTTTGGAACTCAGTTGTGGCCAAGAGCGATTCCTCCCAACATCCACATAGCACACATCTATGTGGACAAGTTCTAGGGCACATTCTCTTCTCATCTGAGGCCTAGAGTGAAAGGTTGCCATGTTTTGCTTTCTAGCCAAGAAATCCAAACATTTTCTAAGATGTATTCATTTCACTTCTGGCAGGAGATCCTTTTCGGCAAGGATATGCATTCCCCTTTCGCTCATGTGGTTGAACCTTTTATGCCACAACTCACCATTTAAGTCGGCCACTACATTTGCTTCATCTTGGTACAATCTTGCATGCATTACACAAAGTGTGTTCTGCTTTTGTGCTCGAGCCACAATAAGACTTCCCTTAATGAACTTCCAAGGACCATTATGAAAGCTACCACTATAGCCTACGTCATCCAACCGTTCAGCAGATATCAGATTCTATCTTACATCGGGATGTGGTGTACATCCTTCAACATTAACCTACAGCCAGTGGATGTTAACACGCGCACATTTCCTATATCCACAACCTTGCATTCATCGTCATTTCCCATCTTTACATAGCCATAGTCACCGGTTGTGTAAGATGAGAAACATTCTCTTTTGGGAGTTAGTTGAAACAATGCACCAAAATCAACTACCCAAGAGCACTCAGCATCTACAAGATTCACACTAGCTTGTTCACATATGAATAGCATTTCTTCCTCCTTGGTTGCAATGTTGAAGTGTTTTTCTCATCAGAAATTTTTCTGGGTTCAAGATCATCAACAATTTTGATGTCCTTCTTGAGGTGTCGACAATTCTTCTGGAAATGACCAGGTTTCCTACAATAGAAACACGTGAGTCTTCCTCTGGATTTTGACCTAGCATGAGACTTGTCCCTATTTTGAGGACTTCTATGTTCACTTCTTCCTCTACCAAGGTTTTGTGCCACATTTGCTTCCGATTGAGACACACCATTCTTATCCTTTCTTCTTGTCTCTTCATTCAGAATGCTTTTCTTTACTACTTGTAAGGACAGTTTCTCTTCTTGACAAGAAGCACTAAGTGACACTACTAGGTTCTCCCAACTGCTCGATAGGGTGCACAACATTAACAAGGCCTACATCGCATCATCTAATGGGAACTTCGTTGATGCTAGCTGGTTTACTAGCCCCATGAAAGTACTGATGTACACCATAGCGCTATCAACATGTATGTATTTTAGCCTCACCAACATTCTCATTAGGGAAACTTTGTTGAGAGCATTTTTCCTTTCATACAACCCAGAGAGCTTATGCCACAAGTCGTAGGCATTTGTATCATTTGCAACATGTTGTAGGACGCTCATGTCTACACACTATCTGATGGTTGCAACAACTTTTCTGTTTAGGATTTTCCACTCAAACTCTATTACCCCTGTTGGTATATCCTTCCTATCTATCAGCTCATACAAGTCTCTAACTATCAGAAGATTCTCCATCTTGAAATTCTTCCAATAAGAATAGTTGTGAGAGTGTAGGACTATCATTTCTAGAAAACCACTCACACTTCCTTCCATCTAGTACTTAGTGCTCGGATACCTAATTGAAATGTTTATATTCAGAGATAAACCCTAAAATTCAGATCTGACCCACAAGCATAAAATAAAGACAAACAATTTATGAGGAAACCCTCAATCAAGGAAAACCACAGGGCTCTCGGCTAGCAAGAAATTCCACTGTGAATCAAGAGTATACATAAAAGATTACAAGATTCCCTAGCTTGCTAAGGGAAGATCCAAATCTCTGAGAATACCACAACACTATAGAGGGAACGAAGCTCACACAATAGTGGTATATGAAATGACAAAACCTGTTTAGGTATAGGTGTAGTCCCAAGTTGTCGTCTGAAACCTTGGCTAGGGTTTCCACCAAATCCAACACAACCTTATTGTTCTATGTATGTCTCTTCCACCACAAACCGTTTTCTTCTCATTCTCTGTTTTCTTCTTGTTCTTTGTTTTCTTCTTGTTCTCTATAGAACCTTGAGCTCAATATCGCTCACGCGCTCTCACAGTCACAACTCTCTCTCTCTCGCATAGAGGTAATACTATGTAACCCTAACTACTATGTATG
The DNA here is from genome assembly GCF_043228905.1 of Azolla caroliniana. Taxonomy (NCBI): domain Eukaryota; kingdom Viridiplantae; phylum Streptophyta; class Polypodiopsida; order Salviniales; family Salviniaceae; genus Azolla; species Azolla caroliniana. The sequence continues at coordinate 15,998,718 of NW_028230438.1, forward strand.
TATATATATTTGACCTCTTGGCCGACTTCGGTCAACCGACTCTCATTTGGCCTCTCGGTTGATTCCGATCAGTTGACTCTCATTCGGCCTCCCGACCGATTTTGACCAGCCAATCCTCATTCAGACTCTCAGTTGATTCACGAATTTTCAACCGTCTTCCCCCCATTACGAGGGACACGCTTACATAACACTAAAAAGGAGAAGCACCCTCTTCAAGCTAGATAGTTTACTCCGTTCCTCTTCTCTCCTAAGCCATCTAAGTTATCCATGTTTATTCTCCATGTATAACCAATAATTCTCTTCTAATACATATAGACTTATTTTATTCATATGCTTGCTTAATTACATGTATTTTCTTCTTATATCTCACAATCTCCTAGTTTTTGTCACTAATTAAACATGTATTATGAATTACAAGTGACTTACTACTCTTCTAGCTATGTGAGAATAACATAAATCCTCACAGCTTTGGTCATGTGTGATCATTGAAAACGTGAATGATGTTGGCATGTGAAGAGATAAAAATGTATGAATCGGCAAAACATTATCTTCATCATTTCGGTCTGCCTTCACTTGATAGGATTTACAGGACTTTTGATTAGGATGTGGATGTTTCCTTCAAGTTTCTTTCTTTTGTAATTGATACCATTCAAACTACATATGAACAAGGAAAGGAGAGAGAGACAGACAGATAGAGACAGAGCATAAAGTGAGAGCATATCGACAAAACTTGAAGGGAGTACTAATGTGATAATTTTCTTTATTGGAGAAAGTGGAAAATCTTTCCTTGGTGGAGTGTTTAGCTTGCCTATTTCGGTCTGCCTTCACTTGATAGGATTTACAAGACTTTTGATTAGGATGTGGATGTTTCCTTCAAGTTTCTTTCTTTTGTAATTGATACCATTCAAACTACATATGAACAAGGAAAGGAGAGAGACACACAGAGAGAGAGAGAGCATAAAGTGAGAGCATATCGACAAAACTTGAAGGCAGTACTAATGTCATAATTTTCTTTATTGGAGAAAGTGGAAAATCTTTCCTTGGTCGAATGTTCAGCTTGCCTATTTGCAATTCAACATGTTCCACTACACATGTAGTTAGTGGGGGACCATACTTCATTGTGACACCCATTGTAAGTAGTGTTTCTCATACACATTTATTAATATAATTGTGTGTTTTCACCAAAAATAAGAGAGGATAAAGTTTATTAGGAGTTTTTGGTACACATAAAGCGATGGTTAATCACGTTAATATATATTACAAAAAGCCTATCATTGGAAAAATACTTCTGTGTCTCTATTGAAACACTAAGGGAAAATGATAATTTGGACTTCTAGGGATGTTAGAAATATGTAGGCCCTTCCCCTAAAACATAAGAGGCCAAAAAGAGCAGTTCTAGATCCTTCCCGAATCGTGTACCATAGCTAGATCAAATTTGTGTGGAAGCAAAATGGTTGGATGGGTGTTTTGGGTGATGACTGCTCTCATGGTCACAATATTGTGGCATGTATACCAGCAACTAGTAGTGGGCACTTATGATGTTGTAGGTAAGAAACTAAAGAAGAAGGTTCACCACAGCACTTCAACCATATTGATGCTATGTCTCCTTTTGCCCATATGCATTTACCTTTCATGGGCACCCTCAAGCTGCCATGTCCGAACCGCATTGGCCATTGTCCTTCTTTGGACTGCCCCTTCGAAGCTTATTCTCCTCGTCTTCTTCTCCACCGAATTCGATTCGCTCCCATGGATTACATCGAGCTTCTCCCATTTCCTCATTGCGCTTCTCCTTCCAATACAGATCATGGGCCCACGGAATGCGCATAATCAGAACTTCTTCTCGATATCGCTTCCAAGTGCTGCACATAACTCCATTAAAGCTCTGGTGCTCCTGGGGGTAATGAATATATATCCTCATTTCCATGCTATCCCCGAAGCTTTGCTCTATCTCCTCTATTGCATTCATTTCTACTTAGGGATCATGTTGCCCATGGAATCATTGGGGACAATCGTGGCAAGCATCTACCAAGTGGAAGTGGCGGAGCAATTTGACATGCCCATAATGGCCGAGTCGCTCGAAGAGTTTTGGGGGAAGCGATGGAACCGAATAGTACATAGCCTTCTGAAAGAGACTGTATACAAGCCCATCTTAGCATTGAATGGGAAGAGAGGCTCCACAAATGCGGAAAAGAAATGGGTGGCCATGGTGTCCACTTTCGGGGTCTCGGCCGTGATGCATGAGATTATATTCGTGGTCGTTAGCCGATCGCCACCAACGGGTGAGATGACTGCCTTCTTCCTGCTCCATGGCCTTGTCACGTCGATTCGCAAGCCGAATCTAGGTCACATTGAGTTGCCCAAATGGATCAAACATGTAACCACATGTTGCTTTCTCTACATAACCGTGTCCATCTTCTTCCTTCGCCCACTTCGCCGAGTGGGTACGGACCAGCAGGCTATAGCTGAGTATCATCACTTTCAGTCTTCCATTCTCTACCTCTCCCACAAATTGGTAAGCTGGATTTCCTCATGGATCTGAGTATTGACCTCCATTTTATATACATTGTTGTATGATATGCCATAAACGTGTATTACTACCACAAGACCATCATATTTTTTTATGTATCTAACATAGCAATTGGAAAAATATCATAAATTCCTTCATGTAAAGGGAATTAGTGATGGTGAAGTGTTGTGTCTGGTACCATGCCTTTGGGTTGATTCAAGATAGGTACATCATTGGCAATCATTAACCTCTACCTTGGACGATTTTCGGATCTATGCCTAGATCAAGTTGGAAACCTTCTTATTACGAATGTGCAAGCACGAGCCAAGCAATACAAACGAGGTGATGCTAATGCCTGCGAATCAAGTTGAGGGTAGTTAAGGTTTTGACCCACAAAAGAGTACACCAATGGGGGATGTTTTTTAGGTCTATCCCAATCTTCTAGATTAGGGGTCCTCACTATCTTCGTCTTTTAGGATCGTGAATCCTCATAGTTAGAAAAGTTTAGGGAAACCTAGAAATTGTAGACAAGACCACTAGGGAATATGATCACCTGGGAATTTGTCCCCCAACTAAAGTTGCAAGCTAGTGAAGTGTGATTTTGTTGTATTTAGGTTGCATAAACTAATTACTATAATCTTAGGCGGCTTCCGACAATGACATGAAACTTACTTATGTTAAACTAACAAACTACATGTCATTGTCGATTCGCTACACATCATGAATATCAAGGTGAAGAAGTTAAAGAAGGCATGATTAGTGAGAGAGCAAAGATTAAAGATGAGACCATGAATTAGTATTACATGTTAATGGCCCATGGGGAAGTAGATACATAGAATGGCTTAAAGACGTTGACATTGATCTACCTATGATCAAGTGTGGAAGAAAACCCCCATTTTATATATATTATACACGTTCAATTCACAAGTCAAACTCTATAATCCTTCACCTTGTGTGTGACCAATTAGCACAAATCAACACAATTACAATGCAATATCACATGCTTGATTTAAATTGTTTTCATTTTCGTTTTTCTTCATCTTTAAGTGTTCCTTACCCTTTCTAGTATTCTACCGCTTGACTAGGGATAATTTTATAATACCCTATACACATTCGTCAATGTTACCCTATACTAAGTAAGTATCATTGATCTGTTCCCTTTATGTATACAAGAGGGTATCAAAAAATAAGCAACAATTTGATGGAGCGAAAACTAAAACATGAAAACACATGGTTTCATGGTTCAATGCTTAATTTGTTTGGTTCAATTTGGTTTAAATTCTGAAATGGGAAAACATTTTTGTTTGGATTTGTAGGGCTAAACCAATTCGGTTAGTTTTCATTTGAAATTGCATATTGTGGTTTATAGGTTGGGAATTGGAGCTTAATTGCCTAAAATGGGTTATAAGATCACTTGATATTATAGTTTGTACACTTTCTCTTTCATTAACTTTATGAACCTCTTGTCAATCATCAATGTTGTTTTTATGTAATAAAAGCTTTAAAAATGTTGTTTTGCCTATTTTAAGGTAAGTGATTTTCAATTGTATATTTTATGCGCGTTTAGGTTTGAGGATCTCCTACATCTTTTGGTTTGAATTCTTTTCGTTTATGCATTTTAACTTGATGATTTCAAGGTTCAGTTCGGTTTGAGACTCTCCTATTAGATAGGGAATACAAGAAATTCCTTACTTTATTTGTGTGGGGTTCATCAAACAAGCATCAAAGATTAATAATAATCAAGACAAAGAAGTTGTGTTAGCACGACCAAGTTGTTCTTGTCTCCAATGTGCAACTCGTGCACCCACTTTAACATCACAAAAAAGAATGGTACACTTGATTGTACATCAAATGTGTTTTGTTTGTTCCTTTCTTTATTTTGATCTGACTCTTTATGGCATCACTTTTTTAGGATATGGATGTCGTGGTATTTCCATGGCCACGATAGAAATGTGTCATTGTGTAGATCCTCTAACTAATGAATTAATGCCAAACCATGAGCCATCATAACTCTATCTTCAACATTGAATGATCATCACTTAGAGCATATACTCCACTCTCAATACACAAGCAAATATTTCTTTGATATATCATTAGAATTTGTAGCTACCTATTAACTTTTGACTTATTGTCAAGTTATGATTTTTATCATGTTTCCTTTATATATTCCTTCTACATTGTGAGTATTTCAAATTAATTTTCCAACACATTCTTTTATATAAAAGCCCAAAACTCAACTAGATATTTACCAACTCAAGCTTAACATATGAAAGCAAAACAATTTATCATTATGGTTCCAAGGAATTCACTATCATGTTGTAATGACTCCACATGAATAGGCACTCTGTTTTTGCAAGTCACATCACATGTTTGTTTCTTTTTCACACCACCATTCTTTGACGTTGTCTCCCTAGTTTTCTTATGATTTCTACTTGAACGTTGCTTTGCAACTTCATTAATCCTAATGTATACGATTGCATTCCTCTTCCCAATCATTCATGTTTAGATATTTTCTTTGTTGTTCTTCATCTTTGTTTTTATCATTTAAAATTATGACCATATTCAATGTTCTTTTTGTCAGGGTCGTAGCCAAAGACAAGTTTAAAATGAAGACAACAATGAGAAGTAGAAAATACGAAAGGAAGTAGAGAGAAATAAGATGTTGAAAATGTATTAGCAATGAGTACAAGGTTTATAATAGCAATGAGAACAAGGGTTACAAGAGTATGCCGAAGACTGGCATTGAACCGGAATGGTTCATCAATACTTCGATACATGTTTATATAGCATGCTTTGGATTCATGCATGCTTGCCACCTCACAAGCACGCATGATCACCATTTGGCATTCATGCAAGCATGCCACTTGGTAATCATGCATTAGCATATGCGGTGGCAATGTTTCATAATATTATATATTTTTCATCCTGATCTAATATAAGTGGTGCGAGATCAAGCTCCACTTAGTTTAGTTAGTTAGTCAACCATGTAACTTTGTAGTTACCTAAATAGAATCTAGTTAGAAGTGTTGACTATAACGCCTTAAATAGGACCTTGTACTTAAGTGGGATATTCTAGATCCTCCACTCCTAAGTACATTTAATATAGGACTTACACTTTTGTACCTATATTATACTCACACATGTGCACCCTTGCACATGAGATCTATATATACCTCATTGTGGGTATTTTTGTATTTGATGATGATAATGCTAATTTAATATAGAGTTAATCATCCCCCATCTTGTGTTGTTCATAAGTGTTAACTTCTTCTCTCTCTCTTTTCCTCTCACACACATACACACAGATATCAGTTAATCTTTTGCTTATCAACTAATCACATAATTAGGTACTAATTAATCCTTGCTTAATTACTTACCTAATTCTTAACACGGTATCGGAGCGTGTGGTTTAGGACATCCACTAAGCCCATCCGCCTCTTCATAATTGTCTGTTCGAAACGCCGATGAAAAATTCCGGCTATTCGCTACGTAGCACGTGTATGTGATCGAAGGAAGAAAAGCAAAAGACGAGAAGACACTAATCAACATGAACACACAAATGGGTAGCTCACTCCCTACTGAAAAGCTAGACCGGAACAATTATTCATCTTGGTAGTACATGATGAACCAATACCTTGTCGGCCAAGGGTATTGGAGCTACATCAATGACGCTCAAGCAAGAAAATTGACCCGACCCAAAGAATGCCAACTACTCAACATGGGAGCAAGCGGCTAGTTGAGTCATGTATTGCTTGGCAACATGTGTCCATGACCACATGATTAGCCACATTCGAGACGCAAGATGCCCAAAGAGGCGTGGGAGAACTTAAAGAAAATGTTCGCCGCCAACACAACCGCCTGAAAGCTTCAACTCCGACAATAGTTGAACAACATTCGGCAAAAAAAACATGTTCGTGTTGGACTACACTGCCAAGATCAAGAGCATTTGCGACTGGCTTGGCTCCATCAAAATAAACATTGACGAAGATGAGATGGTTCAAGTATGCTTGGGCGGCCTCACACAACCATTCGACTTGTTGAGGACGGCAATCTTGGCGAGGGAAAACCCTCCTTCGTTCTTCAACCTCCAATCAATGTTATTGGTCGAAGAGAACCATGTTTGAACCAAGATGAAGACGTCGGAAGGACAAATGTTCTTCTCAAGCTCGGACGGTGGTTGAGGACGAGGTCGCGGAGGAGGAGGTCACGACGGTAGAAGAGGCCAATTCGGCCCATCACACGAAGGGAACTCAAACCTTCGACAACAAGACGGAAGCCATAAGGGAACCTTCGGAAGAAAGGGGAGCTTTCATGCCGAACAAGGTCGACAAATGACGCCCGCAACTTGCAATTATTGCGGAAAAATCAGCCACCGCGAGGAGGAGTGCCGAAAAAGAAGAAGCGAGTCGGCTTCGACAAGTCAACAACTCACGAATTACGCCGCCAACTTCGAATATGACGACTACGACGGACTATTCGTAATGAGGCATAGAGCGAACTCTATGTCGGCCTTCGACTCCGGAAGCACCTCCAACTTGGAAGACATGTGGTTCATCGATTTCGACGCCTCACATCATATGAAGTCACACGAAGAATGGTTTCGTGACTTACGAACGCCGAACCGACCTGACTTCATAGAGACGGGAGACGACGCCACACATCCCATTTGACACATCGGCAATGTCCCATTCAGGAAAGAAGGTGAGCAAACTTGCATCAAGAATGTCTTGCATGTGCCCACAATAATGAAGAATTTGGTCTCCGTCGGCCAAATTGTGGAGCAAGGCATGCAAGTCCGCTTCAACAACGAAGAATGTTTCATCGAGAAAGATGGACGACTCATAGCCAAGGGATGGAGAGATAGTCGCATGTTCATCCTCGATTCATAGCCAAGGTGAAATCGGCAATGTATGCTAAAGATCTCAAAACCGAGACAAGCATCGTGTTGTGGCACAAGAGAATCGGCCACATAAATCTCCAACGGCTCTGAGCTATGCAATCAAAGGGAGTCGTCATCGGACTTCTGTCATTCGAGTCAAAACGAGTCGACCGAGTATGCGAAGTGTGTCAACTCGGCAAACAACATTGACTCCCATTCCCGAAGGAGAGCCACGCGAGCAAAGGCCTCCTCAACATCATACACTCGGATGTATGGGGACCGGCTCAAAGGCCGACAATCGGCGGATGCCGATTCTACGTCACCTTCATCGACGACTACTAACTCTACGTGTGGATATTCCTAATGAAGAAGAAGAGCGAAGTGTTCTCCCACTTCCAAAAGCTCAAGGGCCAAGTTGAAAAAGAAACCGGTCGGCACATTCGATGCCTACAATCAGATGGAGGCAAGGAGTACTTCTTCGATGAATTCACCTCCTACCTCTAAAGTAAAGGCATTCGGAGAGAATTCTCGTGCCAACACACACCCCAACAAAATGGAGTAGCCGAAAGGAAGAATAGGCCAATACTCGAGGTAGCACGCGCCATGATGCATGAGAAGCACATGTCGAATTTCTATTGGGCCGAAGCGGCATCCACGACTGTCTATCTCATGAATCGATGCACCACTAATGGAGTGCATGAGCTAACTCCATATGAGCTCCTCGTCAGAAGGAGGCCGATCCTGTCATACCTCAAGGTGTTTAGAAGCATATTGCAAATGTACATATCCCGAACTAACAATGACAAAAGCCCGACGCGAAGTCGGAGGAATGTATCCTCATAGGATACTCCTTCGAGAAGAAGGCATACAAGTGCTACAACCCTTCTACTCGAGTGGTTCGGGTAAGTCGAGACGTACTCTTCGACGAGTTCGCATCCTTGTACGCACCAAAGACAACTTCGACTCCGACTTTGCTGAACCCGGAATCCGCCGAACAAGATGTAGAAGATGGAGATCGCTTCGAACACATGTTCAAAGAAAGCCGATTACGGCAAGGCCTATTGGGCCACAAGAGCCCCCACGCGACCCAAGCACGTCGCGGCCAAGTACGAACTTGGACAAAGGCGAAGGTAAGATGCCCAAATACGAATTCGATCACCCCGACGACAGTGATTTGGATGTGTCGGCTCCCTCACTAGACAATGAGTTCGGTGTACCCATCATGCGGACACATGGAGCTAAGAAGGCACTCACATCGGCGAGCGAAAAACTTTGACGCTCATCTAGAGCAAAGAACCGCATCACTCGGCTCGGCTACAACGAGTACTTGGCCCATCACTATGCCTTCGCGATGAAGTTAGCGGCCGAACAAGAGCCCAAGAGCTCCACCGAAGGAGCTCGTAACCCATGATGGGTGGAAGTAGTCGACCTTCACCCACACACTACAAGCCTTCGTCACCGGCTTGAGGGGAAGGACCTGAGATTGGCTCGGAAAGGCCGAAGAAAGCCAAAGGTTGGACGGAAGCACACGAAGCCGACGAAAGCCAAAGCAGATGTCAGACGCCTCATACTTGAGCTTGAGCGGGCGTGTTGAGAGATCAAGCTCAACTTAGTTTAGTTAGTTCATCAACCATGTAACTTCGTAGTTACCTAGATAGAATCTAGTTAGAAGTGTTGACTATAACACCTTAAATAGGACTTTGTACTTAAGTGGGATATTCTAGATCCTCCACTCCTAAGTACATTTAATATAGGACTTACACTTTTGTACCTATATTATACTCACACATGTGCACCCTTGCACATGAGATCTATATATACCTCATTGTGGGTATTTTTGTATTTGATGACGATAATGCTAATTTAATATAGAGTTAATCATCCCCCATCTTGTGTTGTTCATAAGTGTTAACTTCCTCTCTCTCTATCTTCCTTTCATGGTTGTTTACATACCCGTATTTAACGTTTAAATACGTATAATACCTCATCATTTGTATAGTACGTACTATACCTCAATGTTGTTCAATCAAATATCATGTACATTTGTCCAATACGGTATTTAACGTATTTATAAAAAAACAGGTATAATACGTATTTATAAAGAAAATATAAGTAAAACCCTAACAAAAGGCAAAAGAAAAAAAAGATTTTAGTGAAAAAGAAGCCAAAGGAAGAAAGAAGAATAGAAGAGACAACGATGAAGAAGATGAAGAAGAAGAAGAAGAAGAAGAAGAAGAGAGAAAAGAAGACTTGTCTTGAGTGTGATAATCGCAAAAGATAGAAGAAGAAGAAGAAAACGAAGAAAAGAGAAACCTATCATGAGTGTGATAATCGTAGACGATTCCTCAATCTATGAAGGCATAATTGTAAATAATTACAATTTGAAGTAGAACATCGTGATACACACTTACACTGATTTATAGAATAAGGGAATGTCGACATCCATATTACTACAAGTATTTTAGGATGTGAAATGTCCAAATGTCTTATATGCATTTTAGGATGTAGAACTAACTATATTGTACATCACAAAATTGTGTAAACATAGATGTTTTTTACAAGATTGTAGATATTTTTAGAAAGGTAAATAATTTTCAAATTCTAAAAGTATTTAACGTACTATACGTAAAATACGTATTATTAGTATTTGACATATTAAGAAAACGTATTTAACGTATTTTTAAATTGGGAGGTACTATATGGGTATTAATACGTTAAATATGTATGGTATTTGTATCATACCTAACATAGCTTGCCTCTCATATACATACACACACATATCACTTAATCTTCCGCTTATCAACTAATCACATAATGAGGTACTAATTAATCCTTGCTTAATTACTTACCTAAATCTTAACAATAAGAATTTATAACATTATATATGTAATATAGTGGTTGAAGCTACACATCATCTTAGAGGAGGTCATGGGTACGAATCATTTTTATGAGTCTTGGAGTTTTGGTATATGTTCATGTCACATGACATTATCCCCTTCCTTTGATGACGAGTTCCACGAGTCGCGATGCACGAACTAGGAGTTGGCTTATTCGGATATCGTTGATGAAATTCAGCTACAAATTCTTTGGTATTATTGAGATTTTCAGCTGGCTCTCACGTTCAATCCACAGGTTTATAACCCAACCAATCAACAAAATAATACAATTTGTTCGTCAGAAGTTTAGAGTCCAAAATGGATTTCTCTTCATATTTTGGGCCTTCATCAAGCTCAATAGGAGGTGGAGGGGGAACAACGCGATCTGGAATAAAGTTTGAAGCATAAGGTTCCAAGAGTGAGACATGGAACACTGGATGAAGATGCATATGAGGAGGGAGATCAAGATGAAAAGCAACTTCATTGATTTGTTTAGTGATTAAATATGGACCAAGACGTTGATAATCCAACTTGTTACAAGGACTAGTGGTCTTCACATTACATCGTAAGAGTGATACACGATCTCCAACTTGAAATTTGGGTTTTTCCGGTGATGAGTTGGCTCGATGGCGATCTGCAAATTTCTTATGGGTGGCTTGAGCATGATGTAAATGATGAGAAAGAGCAATATGAATTTCTTGGATATGACGTAGGCGATCCTCCACAGTAGGGTTTTTCGAGATTTTTGGGTGGTCAAGCATTGTCCAACAGGGATGAACACCTATGTTGGCAAAGAAGGGAGTAAGTTTGGCAGAAGAATGGACTGGATTATTGTAAGAAAACTTCGTAAAATGTAAATAATCTACCCAATCATCCTGTTGATAATTGATGAAGCAACGAAGGTATTGTTCCAAGGTTTGATTGGTACGTTCGGTTTGACCATCAGTCTCAAGATGATACCTTGAAGAGAGTTTACAATCAATTTGGAGGAGCCCAAACAAGTGTTTCCAAAATGTCGAGATAAATTGTGGTCCTTGATCACTAATGATATCATCTGGAAGATCGTGATGCCGAAACACTTCACGCATAACCAAATCTGATGTCTCTTGATTATTAATAGTCTTTGTGCATGGTAGAAAATGTCCCATCTTACTGAACTGATCTACAGCAGTAAGGATGGAATCAAAACCTTTGGAAGACGAAAGATTAGTAATGAAATCCATAGATATAGACTTCCAGGGACCATCAGGCACTTGAAATGGTTGGAGTAAACCATACGGTCGATGCCGATGACACTTGGACCGACAACATGCATCAAAACTGCGAATGTAGTCCTCAACATAATTACGAAGACACAACCACCAATATTCTAGAAACTAATTCCAAAGTTCTTTGAACTCTAAAATGTCCAGCCATTGGCATGTCATGGTAGTGTTGTAAAATAAGGAGTCGAGAACGACCATTAGGGACATAAAGTAAATTATCATGTCAACTAAACTGATTATAATCTTTACAAGAATTCACGGACCTTGAACAAAAAACATGATCTGGAATGATATGATTCAAGATATCTTGTGCAAATTTGTTTGCTTCAAGATCAATACGAATTGTAACTTAATAAGGATCGAGTTTGTGGGCGTCTTCAAAGCATTAGCGGCCATTACTTGTAAATGATTAGGACCAAGGAGGATTTGCTTTTGATGTTCAAAAGTAGGTTCCCCTAAACAGGGTGTCGTGTAGGAATGCTGAGATAGCACATCTGCCTTTCCCTGGTGTATTGTGGGGCAATACATGATCTGGAAATCAAAGTGTGTAAGAAATTGTGCCCAATGAGCCTGTCGACGATTTAAAACTCGAGTATTTTGGAAATACGTTAGGTTATTGTGATCATTATAGACAATGATTTGATGGAGAGAACCTTCCAAGAAGTGGCGCCAATGCTCAAAAGAGTCTACAATAGCCAAAAGCTCCTTGTCATGAATCTCATAATTAATTTCCGCAACTTCAAATTTCAGCGAATGAAAAGCAACTAGATATAATAACCTATTTTCTTTGGGTTGTGAGAGGACTCTCTCGAGTGCAAAATCTAATGCATCAGCTTCCAAAATAACTTGTCTTGGTCAGCATGGATCAAAATAGGAGTTGATGTGAACACACGTTTCAAGATTTCGACTACCTCATCCGAACTATGATTCCATATGAATGGTCGGTTTTTATGTGTTTAAATTGTGTAAGAGGCAAAACCTTCTTACAATAAAAATTTGCAAATCCCAAGAAACACTGGACATCATGCACAAATTGTTTGCACCTTTTTTGCATCCATAGATATTCCTTTTAGTGATACTATGTAACCTAGGAATTCCACTTGGTTGAGATCAAAACTACATTTCTCGAGTTTAGCATAAAGACCATATTCTTGTAATCGTTGTAGAACTTGGCGTACATTCTCATCATGCTCTTCTTGAGTCTCTTGGAAAATATCAAGATATTGTCCAAATAAATGATGGTGAATATATCCAAGTAGGCTCGGAAAATATCATTGGCCATATGCTGAAAAACCACAGGAGCATTTGTGAGACCGAAAGGCATAATTGTATACACAAAATGCCCATATCGAGTGCGAAATGCAGTTTTCCATTCATCACCTAGACGAACTCGAACTAGATTATCTAAGCACCTCTAAGATTGATCTTTGTAAAGTATTTGGCTCCAATCAACCGCACCAAAACTGTTGGTATTAAAGGTAAGGCATACTTGTTTCTAATTGTCGTTTTGTTTAATCCTCAATAATCTACGACCAAGCGAAGCAATCCATCTTTCTTCTTGACAAGTAGGAGATTTGGAATGACGAATAAATCTAGTAGCTAAATTTTAATTGATATAGTTGCGAAGAACCTTGAGCTTTGCAGGTGACAAACTATAAATTGGTCCCCAAGACGAGTCTTTTCCTAGTTGACGATGTGAAGAATAGCGTGGAATATTGTTCGGCCACAACCGACTCTTGAGTCATAGAAATGGGAATGAACCACATAAACGGGAAGTAGAGAGTACACAGAATATTTACGTGGAAAACCCTAATATGGAAAAACCACGAGAGCCCACAGACTCCAAACTATCACTATATAGGAAAAGGTACAAACAGAGACTCAGAGGCAATGACCTCGAGCTCTATATCTTTGCCAACGGGTGGTTACAACAGAGTATCGCTCTATATCTTACTCTCTCTCTATACAACAGTTATCTCTACAACAATATGACAACCTTCTCACATCTCTCCAAAGTGATTTCCCTAAGTCATATTTATACAAATATAGCCTCAATAGGCTTACTCAAAACATATTTACAAATATGTCTTCACTTCCAGTTCACACCGTGTCCATCCGATCCGGTTTCTGGATCTCTTCTAGTACTCATTGGGTCCATCCGATCCGGTTTCCGGATCTCCTCATTCATAACCGGATCCCATCCGGAGGGACTGATTTCCCAACAATTAGCATATCCGACATGTTCTACACCATGTGGATCTTTGTCAGAAGGAACTCCTGATCTTCTTCTCTCTCCCGGATTTAGTGGTACCTCTGTTGGATATGTTTCGTCCGGGAATGGTAGGCTGCATTCTTTGCAAGGTGGATGACACTTTCACTATCACAGTAGAGTTGGTATTCCTCCTGTTGGATCCCTAACTCTCTGATGAAGTTCTTCATCTAGATTATCTCCTTGCCGGCTTCCACAACTGCCATGTACTCCGCCCCCATGGTTGACAATGCAACAGACTTCTGCAGCCTCGACTGCCACAAAATAGCTCCCCCTGCATAAATCATGACATATCCGGATGTAGACCGGTTGGTATTCGCATCAGCTGGTTGACAATGCAACCGACTTCTGCAGCCTCGACTGCCACAAAATAGCTCCCCCTACATAAATCATGACATATCCGGATATAGACCGGCTGGTATTCGCATCAGCCGACATATCTGAATCCGTGAAACCATCGAGTTAGGGTTTTCCGGAGCCAAACTGGAGGCACATACTTGAGGTGCCTTTCAGATTCCGGAGAATCCACTTAACTGCATTCTGTCATGATATGGCAAGACTTGAACCCATGACCTTATGGTATATGGGTCGAGGTCTTAACCATCACACCATCTATTGTAATTCATAGGATATTATTTTCATTTATGCTTTATTATAAGAAAGTAATGTATATTCCAAATTTCTCTAGAACATTCTAGAAGTTTCAGGATTACTCCTGAGAACACTATAAAAGAAGGCACTAGGCATTATGTTGAACCAAATTGGTTCAACGCCAGTCTTAAGCCTCTTAGCCATTTTGTACTTATCCTTCACATAATATATTGGCTATTATCATCATCTCTCTCTCTCTCTCTCTCATCCTCGTTATCTCTCTTTTCTCTTCTCTCTTTCTCTCTCTCTCAGGAGTCTTACGTAGTCCCGTCCTCTTAGTACTAATAGTACTGCTCTTCTTTAGTACTAATTCCATCTCTGCTTTAGTACTATTCCTGACACATTCTAGTGCTCTCTTCTGGAATTGCTCATGAACCGGCTCACAACTCTGACTGCATATCCGATATCCGGTCGGGTACATACCATCGTGTACATCAAGCTTTCGACAGCAGAGGCATATGGAATCTTCACCATATCTGTCTTCTCCACCTTTATCCTCAGGATTTGCTTTCCAGATAGCTTGGAGGTTGCCGGAAGTGTTGATCCGACCGGTTTCCGATCCAACATGTTGAACTGTTGAAGCACCTTTGTCATGTACTTCTCCTGTGACAACCACAACAGCTTCTTCGACCAGTCCCGGAAGATGTGCATTCCCAATATCTGTCTTGCCAGACCCAAGTCTTTCATTGAGAAGGTCCGGTTCAGAGCCTTCTTGAGCATCCGAATCTTGCCTTGGTCTCGTTTGACGATCAACATATCATCCACATATAGAAGGAGTATCATGAAATCTCCTCAGTCAAATTTCTTCACAAACACTCAGTGATTGGCTTGTGTTTTGTGGTACCCTTGGTCGGTCATGAAGGAGTTGAACTTCCGGTACCATTGCCGGTGAGCTTGCTTTAGTCCGTATAGGCTCTTCTTCAGCCGGCACACTAGGTGCTCCTTCCCTTTCTTCTCAAATCCTTCCGGTTGATGCATGTAGATTTCTTCTTCGAGGTCGCCATGTAGGAATGTCGTCTTGACGTCCAGTTGCTCTACCTCGAGGTTCATGCTTGCCGCTATGCCCAATATCGTCTGGATAGAAGTCATCTTTACTACTGGGGCAAAGATCTCATCGAAGTCCACTCCTTTCTTTTGCTGGAAACCCTTCACCACGATTCGGGTCTTATACCTGGGTGGATTTCCGACATCTCCCGGTTTCAACTTGTACACCCACTTGGTCCGGAGTGCTCTCTCTCCTTTCGGCAACTCTGTCAGTTCATATGTGTGGTTCTCATGTAGTGAATCCATCTCATCTTGCATGGCACTCAACCACTTGTGGTTGTGGGTGTCTCTCTTTTCTTCTTCGAAGCTTTCCGGCTCCTCCTCATCGGTTAGCAACACATGCTCTGCATCCAGAAATCTCCGGGGGGCTCTTCTCTCTCGGAGAGGATATCTCTGCCTTGGTTTCTGACTATCGGTTCCCTTGTTTTTTCCTCTTCCCTCTCCGATTCGGGATCTTGTTTGGTTCCAGTGTCTTCTTCTTCTTCTTCTTCTTCGGTCGGTTCAGTTTCTTGTTCGTATCAGGACGGTTCGTCGAGTGTCATCCGATTACCGGCTAACATATGGTTTTCAATCGGGTAGGTCCTTGTGTCCTCAAGCCAATTTTCATTGGATGATTCGGACTTCATCACCTTTTTCTCTGACTCCCAATCGACAATGGTCCTGTCTTCCATGAAGACTATGTCCTGAGTCCGGAACACCTTCTTCTCAACTAGATCCCACACCCGGTAAGTGAACGCATCATCACCATATCCAAGGAATATGCATGGCCTGGACTTCGGATTCAACTTTGCTCTCCTATCCGTTGCAACATGCACATATGTGAGACACCCGAACACCTTCAAATGCTGGTAAGACACGTCCTTACCGGTCCATACTCTTTGGGGTGTGTCGCTGTCATCAGCGCCTCAGCCCAAAACGTGTTGGGAAACTTTGCATGTGCCAACATGCTCTGAACTTTGTCCATCACGGTCTGGTTCATCCGTTTGCCCAACCCGTCCGATTCCGGCATTTTCGGCACGGTGAATTCGAGCCAGATTCCCTTCGACTGGCAGTACTCCTCGAATTGCCCCCGGTATTCTCCTTCGTTGTCCACTCGAACCGCCTTAAGCTTTCGACCGGTTTCCATTTCCACTCTCGCGTGGAACTCCATGAAGATGGATAACACTTGATCCTTCGTCTTTAGTGGTGAGACCCACAACTTTCGACTGTGGTCAGATATGAACATCATGAAGTACTGCGATCTGGCATGTGACTTCGTGTGCATTTGACACACATCGGTATGCACCAACTCTAGTGGTGCACTCCATCTCATCGGTGGTCTTGACTGGAAGGAGGTTCGGTTTTACTTGCCGGCCAAGAAATCGGTGCACTTCTCAAGGTGCACGTCTTTCACCTCCGGAATGAGGTTGTCTTCGGCAAGTCTCTTCATCCCCATCTGGGTCATATGACACAGTCTCTTGTGGCACAACTCACCGGCAGTGTCGGATGCTACATTCACGTTTCCCGGCATATCCGGGCATTCATTAAGTATCCCGTGGTGAGAATTTACCGTAGTATTCTATACACGTGGATAAGTGTGAGGGTTAAATGAGAGTGTAATGAAGGGGAGGATTACTTTTAATCCCCTCTTTGCGTAAGTTTTCCAGAGATATTCTTGAGATCTAATGGCACTCTAAATTTAGGTTATAAGCAATAGGGAAATTTCATATGTGGTTTTTCTTGGATTCCTCCAATAAATTTTGTTAGGAATTGATCGGCCACAACCAGTTACATGTTTGTATTCATGTGCGGAAACCAAGAACTAGTACACAGACAGAAAAACGTGAAGACATAGAGACACCGATATTTTACGTGGAAAACCCAAAATGGGAAAAACCACGGGGGTCCACAAACCTACAGAAAAAATAAATCACTATAGTAGAGAGGAAACTTACAAATACGAAACTCGGAGGCAACGACCTTGAGTTCTCCTTCGTCTAATAGACAACTACAGAGTTCCACGCTCACTCTCTCACTCACGGTTACAGAGGCAACTACCTCGTTCTAACTTTACAATAATGATCAACTACACATCAATAAATTTTGCCCTAGTTGCTTATAAACAAAAGCAACTTTTTGGCTATTTAACGATTTCTATTATAGTCTTCCGAAACGATTTCTATTTTCAATTTCAGTTTCGGCCTCGGTCTTGGCCTATCGACCTCGGCCGAGATAATAGAACCTTCGTCAGAATATCCGATCCATTTTTGGCTGTGTGGATCTTCACTAGAGCAAACTCCTTTTCTTCTACTCGCTCTTGGAGCCAATGATATCTTCTCCGGATGTGTTTGGTCCTCGAGTGGTAGGCAGCATTGTTCGCAAGGTGAATGACACTCTGGTTATCGCAATGGAGTTGGAATTCCTCTTGCCAAATTCCCAGCTCACCGATAAACTCGTTCATCCATATGATTTCCTTGCTGGCTTCCGCTATGGCCATATATTCGGCTTCCGTGGTCGATAGAACCACGGCTTTCTGTAGCTTCGATTGCCATGAAACAACCGACATGTCCGAGTCAGTATAACCTTCCAGTGTGGGGTTACCCGAACCGAAACGAAGTCACACATTTGACATGCCTTTTAGGTACCGAAGTATCCACTGTATGGTAGCCCAATGCTCTCTTCTGGGGTTGCTCATATATCGGCTAACCACGATGACTGCGTATCCTATGTCCGGCTTGGTAGATACCATCGCATACATCAGGTTTCCAACTGCCGAGGCATAATGAACCTTTGACATCTCGGCCGTCTCGGTTTTCGATTGTGGACATTGTTCTTTGCTTAGCTTGCAATTCGTCGCCAGTGTCGAGCCAACCGGTTTTGTGTTTTCCATGCCGAATCTCTGGAGCACCTTTGTCACGTTGTCGCATTGTTACGCGCGTGCGTGGAGAAAGGTGGGACCACGGGGGTCTTGGACTAGGGAGTGATGGAGCGTAGGAAGTTGTGCTTCACTGTTTCTGGGGCATCCCAGAAACACCTCGGAAGCAACCGAAGGGAGAGAGAGAGAGAGAGAGAGAGAGAGAGAGAGAGAGAGAGAGAGAGAGAGAGAGAGAGAGCTTAACACCGACTCACGCACACACACGCACACACACACACCCTTATGTACAGGAAACGCAGGAAAGGGCAAGCACCCGACACCAACGAAGACGCGAATATACACAGACAGACGCAAACGCATATATGTATATAAAAGAATACATTCCCGGCTTCGAGCCGTTCCAAGGCAGGTTACAGTAGTCGTCAGCTGCCAAGCCGCCGTCGGGGAGCTCACGGGCTCGTCGCGCCGAGCAGGGTCTTGCGCAGGAGATGAGCTGAAGCAAACCCTAAACGAACACGAAGGAGAAGAAGAAGAAACTAACTCTAAACCTAACGGTATACCCTCTAATGAAAAATGGGCAACCCTTTCACAAAGGGTGTTCCCTTCCTTTTATAGAACAAGGAAAGGAATGCGTTACAATGTGGGACAAATCCTGGCGTACATGGGATCGTCTGCCCCGACTTGACTACTCTTCGGCGCCATAAAGGCGCCTCGATATTCACATTAAATGTACATGGGTGTGTACACACGTTGCACCCCACCGATGAAGCCAATGTTTCCCGGTTTCCGCCTCTGGACAAAATTCTTCACGACATCCGCCCCCACCTAACTGCACGTCCACCGGTATGTGCCAAATCTGGTTGAAGGGTGAGAGATTTCGACCGGTGAGAAACCGGTCTCCCGTGATCCGCATCTCGGCTCGCTGGCGGTTTGATCCGTCGGCTTCGAGTCTTCCTTCGCGCTCGCCTCCCTGTAGGCTCGTTCGACTCGTCGATGGGTCCTCTGCCGCGATCTTCGTAGTACGCGTACTTCCGTTGGCCCTTGTTCGGCCGTATGAACGCCCCGCTTCCCGCCGTATGCCCGATGTCCTCCGCTCGAGGCATGCCCGTAGTGGCCTGCTTGGCCTCCGTTGACCATTCGTGATGTCCTGGTTGTCGTCCCATGTTGTTTCGCGTGGCCACCGCCCTCTCGCCGCCACCTTCCTTCTCCATGGTCTTACATTGCCGCGTCGGCTCTAACCGCCATGGTCTCCGGAATAGCGTGGAAGATCCCTTTCCGGCCTTCTCCGCGCTAGTCTTTCCGCTCCGGCACCTCTGTGTGCTACATACCCTCATCCGTTGATTGGCACCGCCTGTGTCGCACTCTTTCCTGGCCAGATCGTGCATCGCCGCTCACCCGCATACCAGCGTCCTTTGCATCCGAGGAACACCCCGTAGTAGCCCGCTTGGACCTTCTGTCTTCATGCTGCTGCAATAGGTCCTGAGTCTTCCTCTTGCCGTCGTCCCCTCGCCCCACCTGCTTGTCACCCCGGGCTTGCCGTGTCAGTCTTCGCTACTTCGACGTAGCGGCCGAGATCTACGAAGCGAGTGTGGAGGATCCTCCTCCGGCCTCTCTTGCCATTCCCTGACTCCGACCCTGTGCAGTTCACTAGGCACTTGCCACCTCATTCCCGGCACCTTTCTTGTGCCGTCTTCCGCTTCCGTTGTTCGGCCCTGCCCGCACCGAACACCGTCCAGTAGTCACGCTTCGATCCGGCCCGCGATGGCCACTTGCGAGACTCTTGTTCTATCCTAGGTGTGCCTTTCCGGCCTGACACACCTCCCCGTGTTCGCCTCTACCGGCTCCTTCCGAAACCATGACCGGCCGGTGAGGGTTTTCGCACTTCGTCTGCCCGTCTTACCGGCTCCCTATCCGCTACCTCGTGTTGTCGGGTCCCGTTCCCTACCGCCACCAACCTTCTCTCTCGGTCTCACGTTGCCACGTTGGCCAAACTGCCAGAGTCTCCGGATCAGTGTGAGGGTCCCATAAGACCGGACTCCGTTTCTATGCTTGCCGAAATTCGGGTGTCTTTTGTTTGAGTCTCTCCCGGACTCTCCTCGTGTCTTCTGCGTAGTCGGGTCCCGTTTCCCGCCGCCACCAACCCTCTCTCTCGGTCTCATGTTGCCACGTTGGCCGAACTGCCGGAGTCTCTGGTTAAGTGTGGGGATCCCGTAGGACCGGACTTCCTTACGCCCATTGCCTTCGTCACCTCGCCGCCACCGTAGGTCTTACGTCGACCGCGTTGACGACTGCCGAAGTCTCTAGAACCGGTGTGAAGGATCCTCCATAGGCCGCCGATTTGTCTTCCGACCCTGTCCCGGGTCGTCCTTTTCCGCATGTCGAGAGGGTGGTTTACTCCGCACCCTCTCCCGTGGTACCAACGTACCGTGTTCTCGGCCTCTTCGTAGGCCTGCTCTCTTCCTCCCTCCCGGAATGGTCATCCGGGAGTCCGCTCCGCCCGGTTCTCGTCCGGGTCCGTTCGTCCTTCTTCGGATTGCCGAGTCCCGTTCTCCTGTTGCCACCGATCTCTCTTATAGGACTCACGTCGGCACTCGGGCCTGTAGCCGGATCGGTGTAAGGAATCCCATAGGACCGGCTTTCATTCTCTTTCTAAATCTCGACCTTCGCCCGGTCGATCTTTCTCCCCATGTAAAAGAGGGCGGCTCGTCCCGCACCCTCTCCCGTATCGGCACCTTTATGCCAAGTCCGGCCCCGATCGAACAATCCGCGACTAGATTCTGCTCCATCCACATCAAAATGCTGATCTCCTCGTGCCGCGTCCGTCTTCGGCCTCCTCGCAGGCCGTTTCCCATCCGTCTTCGCTGGCATCGTGCCAGGACTCCTCGGTACCGCCATCCATCTCCTCGGTCTTACATGGGCATACGGGCCCGAATGCCGAGTTCTCCGGAATCGGGTCCGTGGGCTTTCGTCCGCTCCTTCCCCGTATCGTCTCGCCGGTGATTCTTGGCCTTTCGCCACCGCCTTCCTCCACTCAGGACTCACGTGAGCACTCGGGCCCGACTGCCATTGTCTTGGGAGCAAGTGTGGGAAGACACAAAGAATCGCCCGTCCATTTTTCGCCTTTGTCCGTAGCCACCGACTCTTCGTGGTCGGCGTTCATCTTCTTACCGATCGCACAAGCCCCGTCTGGGCTTGCTTCTCCAATGAAGGAGATCTCGGGCTAACACGCCCGAAACCACTGGTCCCATCGTTCCGGTTCCGTGATATGTATCTCGGCCTCGTCCTTGGCTGTTCTATCTCCGCAAGTTGAGAGGGCGTTTTGTTCCGCACCCTCTCCCGTGGTACCGTGGTACCGATCTTCCGTTGTTGCGTGGGGCAAGTCCATCTCCTCGGTCTCGGCTTCCAGCCCCGATCTTCCCTCTTCCTCGAGCATCACTTTGAGAGCTGCATACGCCTCCGCAATCCTGGCCCCAACCTCGACCCTCGTCGACTCTCTTTGCCGTTCGGCCTCTTCCCGTTGTGATGGCACACCGTCACGTCCCTTCCTCTTAGCCTTCTCGGCTCGCTCATCATCTAGCCGTTGGCACACCCTTCCGACCTTCGGCCAGTCCTCTGTAAGCCCATTCGCTCCATCATCGTCTTCGAGCTCAATCCCGATGGCTTCCCGTTCCGCTCAGTCGATCGACCCGACGAACAAAAGGACTTTGTCTGCCCCCACCAAACCTTGTTCCCGCTTCGAGAGCCGAGCAAGCCGTCGCTCGAACTCTCGGAACGCCTTGGTCGTGCCCCGGTGGGTCTTTGCCGATGCCACCCACTGATCAAAGTTGTATCGTCCCCAGCTCTTCCGCCATCCTCCGTATGCCTTCAGGAGCGCCTCTTCGAAGGCCTCCCACGAATTATGAGCCTCACGGAGCTCCTTTATTTCCGCATGCATCCGGACAGCCACGACCTGACAGAAGAACTCCAGCCTCAACGCCTCGTCTACGCCACGCTCCTCAATTTCCGCATTGTAGGTTTCCAAGTAAGATGGGACTTTGTCCCCGTTGAAACGACCGACTCTTTCGACCACTCGCTCAACCGCTTGTTGCGCTGCTTCTCGCCTCATCACCACTCGTGCCGACTCCAACACCACTTCGGCCACCATCTCCGCAAGGTCGTCGTCTTCCGACTCCATCCTCCCTTGCCGCCTTTCACGTCGGGTTCACCAAATATGTCGCGTTGTTACGCGCGTGCGTGGAGAAAGGCGGAACCACGGGGGTCTTGGACTAGGGAGTGATGGAGCGTAGGAAGTCGTGCTTCACTGTTTCTGGGGCATCCCAGAAACACCTCGGAAGCAACCGAAGGGAGAGAGAGAGAAAGAGAGAGAGAGAGAGAGAGAGCTTAACACCGACTCACACACGCACACGCACACACACACACACCCTTATGTACAGGAAACGCAGGAAAGGGGAAGCACCCGACACCAACGAAGACGCGAATATACACAGACAGACGCAAACGTATATATGTATATAAAAGAATACATTCCCGGCTTCGAGCCGTTCCAAGGCAGGTTACAGTAGTCGTCAGCTGCCAAGCCGCCGTCGGGGAGCTCACGGGCTCGTCGCGCCGAGCAGGGTCTTGCGCAGGAGATGAGCTGAAGCAAACCCTAAGCGAACATGAAGGAGAAGAAGAAGAAACTAACTCTAAACCTAACGGTATACCCTCTAATGCAAAATGGGCAACCCTTTCACAAAGGGTGTTCCCTTCCTTTTATAGAACAAGGAAAGGAATGCGTTACAATGTGGGACAAATCCCGGCGTACATGGGATCGTATGCCCCGACTTGACTACTCTTCGGCGCCATAAAGGCGCCTCGATATTCACACTAAATGTACATGGGTGCGTACACACGTTGCACCCCGCCGATGTAGCCAATGTTTCCCGGTTTCCGCCTCTGGCCGAAATTCTTCACGACAACGTATTTTTCTTGTGAAAACCACAACAATTTCGTTGTTCGATCCCGAACAACGTGCATCCCCAGGATTTGCTTTGCCGGACCCATATCCTTCATCAAGAATGATCTGCGCAAGGCCTTCTGCAACACTCGGATCTTCATATGTTCCCGTTGGACAATCAGCATGTCCTCCACATAGAACAGGATGATGGAAAATAATCGAACCTTTCCAAACTTCACCTCTCGGCCACAACCAAGGAAAACACACGAATCGTTGTTGCAGAAAATGGGAAATGCAAAAGTAAATGAGTGGACACACGATTTAACGTGGAAAACCCTGTACGGGAAAAACCACGGGAGTACAAGACTCCTAACCAAAGCTATGCACAGAGAAATATACAATGGCGAGCTGCAAGGCGACGACCTTGAGCTCGCTATCCTCGCCACAGGCGGCGGAATTACACAGAGGCGTCGACCTCTTCCTCTCTCACACTCTATCTCACTCACGGCTGCTCTCTCTTCACTCCTCTCGAGTGGAAAAACAGAAAAATAAGAAGCAACATAAAAAACTATTTGCCCTAAGTCATATTTATACACATATGACTTTGGGGCTATTTACAACTATAGCCTCAAGGGCCCTTAGCAAACATATTCACGGATATGTCCCCGCATCCGGATCTCTCTCCGGGTACATTCGTCATCCGGCTCCGAAGCCGGGGTCTTCATCATCCGGTTCCGAAACCGAAACCGGGCTCGTCGGCATTCATCTCCGACATCCGACCATCCCATCCGAAGGGACCGTAATCCCAACAAACTCCCCCTTCACTTCGGCATGGGATGTCTTTCCAATCCGATCCTCTTCCGGCATGCTTCCAGCTTGTCGGGTGTGAGCACCTTGGTCAACATATCCGACCCGTTCTCGTCCGTGTGGACCTTCGTCAGCACGAACTCCTTGTCTTCTATTCTTTCCCGGATCTAGTGATATCTTCGCTGGATGTGCTTCGTCCGGGAGTGATAGGCCGCGTTCTTCGCAAGGTGGATTGCACTCTGACTGTCGCAGTAGAGTCGGTACTCCTCCTGCCGGATACCGAGCTCTCTAATGAAGTCCTTCATCCATATTATTTCCTTGCCGGCTTCAACAGCCGCCATGTACTCCGCCTCCGTGGTTGACAACGCAACCGTCTTCTGCAGCCTCGACTGCCATGAAACAGCTCCCCCTGCATACGTCATCACATACCCTGATGTGGACCGGCTGGTATCTGCATCAGCCGACATATCCGAATCGGTGAAGCCGTCGAGTTCGGGCTTACCGGAGCCGAATCGGAGGCACACGTTTGCCGTGCCCTTCAGGTATCGGAGTATCCACTTGGCCGCGTTCCAATGCTCTTTGCCGGGATTGCTCATGTACCGGCTCACCACTCCGACTGCGTATCCAATGTCCGGTCTTGTACACACCATTGCGTACATCAAGCTTCCGACGGCAGAGGCATATGGCACTTTCATCATGTCCTCCTTCTCAGCCTTTGTCTTGGGGCTTTGCTTGCTGGACAGCTTGCAGTTTGCCGGGAGGGTCGATCCGACCGGTCTTGCTTCCGACATGTTGAACCGTTTAAGCACCTTTGTCACGTACTTCTCCTGTGACAGCCACAACTGCTTCTTGCTCCGGTCCCGGATGATGTGCATCCCTAGTATTTGCCTCGCCGGACCCAGGTCCTTCATTGAGAAGGTTCGGTGAAGAGCCTTCTTCAGCATCCGTATCTTGACCTGGTCTCGTCCGACGATCAACATGTCGTCCACGTACAGGAGGAGTATTAGAAAGTCTCCTCCTTCAAACTTCTTCACAAACACGCAGTGGTCGGACTGCGTTTTGAGGTACCCTTCATCGGTCATGAAAGAGTCGAACTTCCGGTACCATTGCCGGGGAGCCTGCTTCAGTCCGTAAAGGCTCTTCTTCAACCGGCATACCAGGTGCTCCTTCCCTTCCTTCTCGAATCCTTCCGGTTGCTGCATGTAGATCTCTTCTTCGAGGTCACCGTGAAGGAATGCCGTCTTCACGTCCATCTGTTCTACCTCGAGGTCCATGCTTGCCGCTATGCTCAGCACCGTCCGGATGGAGGTCATCTTCACTACCGGGGCAAATATCTCGTCGAAGTCGACGCCCTTCTTCTGCTGAAACCCCTTCACCACGATCCTGGCTTTGTATCTCGGGGGGTTTCCGGCATCTCCCGGTTTCAGCTTGAACACCCACTTGTTTCGAAGTGCCCGCTTTCCTTTCGGAAACTCCACAAGTTCATATGTGTGGTTCTCATGCAGGGAATCCATCTCGTCCTGCATGGCACTCAACCACCTGCGGCTCTGGGTGTCATGCTTTGCTTCTTCAAAGCTCTCCGGCTCCCCCTCGTCGGTTAGCAGCACGTGCTCTGGTTCCGGAAATCTCCGGGGGGCCCTTCTCTCTCTTAGAGGATATCTCCGTTCCGGAGCTTCGGTAACCGGTTCTTCCGATTCTTCTTCATCCGAATCCATTTCGGGATCGGGGCCGGTTCCGGTATCATTTTCATCTTCTTCGGCCGGTTCTGTTTCTTCACCGTCTTCGGCCGGATCCTCGAGTGCTAACCGGTCCCTTGCCGGTCGGGACTGCTCCTCGTAGAGTTGATCCTCACCGGTCGACTTGGAGCCCTTCATCTTCTTCTCCGACTCCCAGTCGGCGAGTGTCTTGTTCTCCATGAAGATGATATCACGACTCCGGAATATCTTCTTGTCGACCGGGTCCCATACTCGGTAGCCGAACTCGTCATCGCCGTAACCGAGGAATATGCATGGCCGGGTCTTTGGATCTAGCTTTCCTCTCCGGACCTTAGCCACATGCACATATGCGAGACACCCGAACACCTTCAGATGCCGGTAGGATACTTCCCTACCGGTCCACACTCTCTGCGGCGTGTCTCCGTCCAAAGGTACTGAGGGTGATCTGTTTATCACGTATGTCGCCGTCGACATTGCCTCAGCCCAAAACCCCTTGGGTAATTTCGCATGCGCCAGCATACTCCGGACCCTCTCCATTATGGTCCGGTTCATCCTCTCGGCCAGCCCGTTCAGTTCCGGCGTCTTCGGCACAGTAAACTCGAGCCGGATTCCCTTCGAGCGACAGTACTCCGCGAACTGCCCCCGGTATTCCCCTCCGTTATCCGCTCGTATCGCTTTCAGCTTCTTGCCGGATTCCCTTTCCACTCTCGCGTGGAGTTCTTTGAAGACGCACAACACTTGGTCCTTTGTCTTCAACGGTGCCGTCCACAGCTTCCGGCTGTGATCATCAATGAATGTTACGAAGTACTGGGCTCCGCCATGTGACTTCGTTTCTACCTGACACACATCAGTATGCACCAACTCCAATGGTGCGCTACGTCTCGTCGGTGGCCTTGAGTGGAAGGAGGTTCGGTTCTGTTTACCGGCCAGGCAATCGGTGCACTTCTCCAGGTGCACATGCTTCACTGGAATAAGGTTGTCTTCTGCAAGCCTCTTCATCCCCTTCTCACTCATGTGGCACAGTCTCTTGTGCCACAGCTCCCCGGCAGTGTCGGCTGCCACATTCAGCTCTTCCGGACATAAACGGGCATTCATCAGGTACAGGGTGTTGACTTTCCGGGCCCGAGCCACTATCAGGCTCCCCTTGCTGAACTTCATTACGCCGTTCCGGATGCTACCTGTGTAGCCTTCATCGTCTAGCCTCCCGGCCGAAATCAGGTTCAATCGAACCTCCGGAACGTGTCGGACATCCTTCAGCAACATTTTGCATCCGGTCGGGGTTGTCAACCACACGTCTCCTATGCCGGCAATCCGGCACGTACCTTCATTTCCCATCCGAACACAGCCATGCTCACCGGCTGTGTAGGATGAGAAGTATCTTCTTTCCGGGGTCAGGTGGAACGATGCTCCGGAATCGACCACCCAGGTCGTCTCATCGCCGGCAATGTTTAGTTCACCTTCTTCGGTGATGAGCATGATTTCTTCCTCACTTGCCGCGAGTGCCGTCGTTCCTTTCCGGTCCTGCCCTCGCCGATCCGGACCTCTCCGGTCCGTGGCTCCCCGATATGCACCGTTTCTCTCCGGTGACTTCTTCGAATCGGTGTCGTCGGCTCCGTTGTCCTTTCGGTAATGCCGACAATTCTTCCGGAAGTGCCCCGGCTTCCCACAGTGGAAGCATGTGGGTCTTCCTCTTGACTGCGACCGGGTCCCCGACTTCTCCCGTCTTTGCGGACTCCGGTTCCATTGTCTTCCTCGTTCCGATTCGGTAAGCAGCGCCTTCGAGTCGGAGGCCGGTTCTTTATCTCTCCGACGCGCTTCTTCGTTCAAAATACTTGTCTTTACCGTTTGTAGGGACAAGTTATCTTCCGTGCAGGAGGTGCTGAGAGTCACCACCAAGTTCTCCCAGCTTTCCGGCAATGTACACATCAGAATGATGGCTTGCATTGCATCCTCCAGCGGGAACTTGATCGCCGCAAGCTGGTTCACGAATCCCATGAACGTGCTTACGTGTTCCACCATACTCTCGCCGTCCCGGTACTTGAGGTTCACTATCTTCCTCATCAGGGAGGTCCGGTTCAACGCATTCTTCCTCTCGTAGAGGCCCGACAGCTTCCGCCACATCTCATATGCGTTGATGTCGTTCGCCACATGTTGTAGAACGCTCACATCGACGTATTGCCAAATGGTTGCAACGGCTTTCCGGTTCAGAAGCCTCCATTCCGACTCAAGTACCTGTCAATCGGTTCGTTTCGGTATTTCCGACCTATCAATCGGTTCGTACAGGTCCCGAACAATCAGAAGATCCTCCATCTTGATCTTCCAGTCGGCGTAATTCTGCGCATTCAGCACCATCATCCCCGGCTGCCCGCTGCCGCCGCCTTCCATTTTCTGCAGCAGTTCGCTCTGATACCAAATTGATGGAAAATAATCGAACCTTTCCAAACTTCACCTCTTGGCCACAACCAAGGAAAACACACGAATCGTTGTTGCAGAAAATGGGAAATGCAAAAGTAAATGAGTGGACACACGATTTAACGTGGAAAACCCTGTACGGGAAAAACCACGGGAGTACAAGACTCCTAACCAAAGCTATGCACAGAGAAATATACAATGGCGAGCTGCAAGGCGACGACCTTGAGCTCGCTATCCTCGCCACAGGCGGCGGAATTACACAGAGGCGTCGACCTCTTCCTCTCTCACACTCTATCTCACTCACGGCTGCTCTCTCTTCACTCCTCTCGAGTGGAAAAACAGAAAAATAAGAAGCAACATAAAAAACTGTTTGCCCTAAGTCATATTTATACACATATGACTTTGGGGCTATTTACAACTATAGCCTCAAGGGCCCTTAGCAAACATATTCACGGATATGTCCCCGCATCCGGATCTCTCTCCGGGTACATTCGTCATCCGGCTCCGAAGCCGGGGTCTTCATCATCCGGTTCCGAAACCGAAACCGGGCTCGTCGGCATTCATCTCCGACATCCGACCATCCCATCCGAAGGAACCGTAATCCCAACACAGGAGGATGCGGAAATCTCCTTCGTCGAATTTCTTCACAAATACGTAGTGATCGGCCTGTGTTTGTGGTACTAGTTGTCGGTCATATAGGATTCGAATTTTCGGTACCATTGTCGAGGTTCTTACTTCAGCCCGTACATGCTCTTCCTTAGTCGGCATACCAAGTTCTCTTTACCTTTCTCCACAAATCCTTCCAGCTAGTGCATATAGATCTCCTCTTCGAGATCACCGTGCAAATATTTCATTATAATTGACACCCTTCTTCTACTTAAAGCCTTTCACGAAGATTCGTGCTTTGTACCTGGGTGGATTCCTGCCATCTCCCGCCTTTAACTGTTATACCCATTTATTCCGAAGTGCCTTCTTTCCTCTCGTCAGTTCGGTCAGTGCATATGTGTGGTTCTCATGCAAAGAATCCATCTCCTCTTGGATGACACTCAACCACTTTCGGTTGTGGGTATCTTCCTTGGCTTCTTCAAAGCTTTCCGGCTCCCCCTCATCAGTTAGCAGTACACGCTTGGGGGGTATCTTCTTCGACTTTTTCGGCCAATTCGAATTCAATTCCTTGTTCAACCATTTCCCCTCGTTCTTCAGTCAGTTCTCGATTTTGCTGAGTATTAACTCGGTCAACTGGCTCAGATTTGATTTCGACCGAATCGGCTTCTACTCAATTTGGCCAAGCGTCGAGTTGGTTCGATTTGGTAGTTGGAGACTTATTGTCAATCTCCCAGTCAACTATTGTCTTTTCCTCCATGAAGACAATGTCGCGGCTTGTAATCACTTTCTTCTCGGCAAAGTCCCATAACCGATAGCCAAATTCATCGTTGCCGTAGCCGAGAAATATGCATGGCCGAGATTTCGGGTCCAACTTCCCCCTATGGTCCTTTGCCACATTCACATAAGTAAGACAACGGAATACCCTCAAATGTCGATACGATACGTCTTTGCCACTCCACACCCTTTGTGGAATATCATCATCCAAGGGTATTAAGGGTGATCGGTTTATCACATACGTTGCCGTCATCAGCGCCTCAGCCCAGAACATCTTCGGTAACTTAGCATGTGCAAGCATACTTCAGACCCTTTCCATTACAGTCCGGTTCATTCTTTTCGGCACGGTATACTCGAGTTGGATTCCTTGATTTCGGCAATATTCCTTGAACGGTCCACGGTACTCTCTGCCATTGTCCGCTCGGACTGCCTTTAGTTTTCGGCCAGTTTCTCTCTCGGCCCTCTCTTGGAACTCATTGAAGACGGATAACACTTGATCCTTCGTCTTCAGCATGGAAGTTCACAACTTCAGTCTACAATCATCAATGAAGGTCACGAAATACTGTGAACCACCATGCGACTTCATGTCCACATATCATACATTCGTATCCATGAGTTCCAGTGTCATTTTCTTCCTCATCGAGGGCCTTTCTCGAAAGGATGTTCGATTCTGCTTGCTGGCCAAGCAATCAATGCACTTCTGAAGTTGCATGTTCTTCACCTCCGGAATGAGATTGTCCTCAGCAAGCTTTCGCATCCCCTTCTGGCTCATATGGCACAACCTTATGTGCCACAGTTCACCGACCGTGTCGGCTACCACATTTGCTTCCCCTCGGCATATTCGAGCATTCATTATGTACAATGTGTTGGTATTCCGAGCTCGAGCCACGATCAGGCTTCCTTAGTAGAACTTCATGACACCGTTCCGAATGCCAACGTGTAGCCTTCATCATCTATCTAATCAACTGATATTAGGTTCAATCGAATCTCCGAAAAGTGTCGTACATCTCTCAACACGAATCTGCACCCGGTTGAGGTTTCCAAACACACATCTCCAATGCCGATCATTTGGCATGCTCCTTCATTTCCCATCTTTACAGATCGGAGATCTTTGACTTTGTAGGATGAGAAGCACTTTCGGTTAGGGGTTAGGTGAAATGACACACCCGAATCGACCACCCATGTTGATTCTTCGCCTACGACATTCACTTCATTTTGTTCACAAATCAGCAACAACTCCTTCTCACTCGCGGCGATTGCTGAGGTGTCCTTTCTGTCCGGGATTTTCTTCGGCTCTATACCATCAGCTCCCCTTTTCTCCTTTCAAAAGTGTCGGTAATTTTTTTATAAGTGCCCCGACTATTGACAATAGAAGCACGAGGGTCTCACCCTCAACTTCAACCTGGTCCCTGACTTATCTTGGTTCTGGGGACTTCGAATTCATCCTCTTCCATGAATCGTGTCGCCTTCCGTGACTAAGGCCTTCTGGTCGGTATTGGACTCATGGTCCTTTCAGCGAGCTTCTTCATTCAGCAAGCTCAACTTCACCTACTCTAGGGATAGATGCTTCCCTTCCGGCCCGACGTTGCCCAAAGTGACAACAAGAGTCTCCTAGGGGTCCAGAAGGGATCCCAACAACAATAGTGCTAATACCTCGTCGGCTAAAGGTACTTCTAGAGATGTGGTTTGGTTCATCAACCCTTGGAAGGCATTGATGTGCTTCACCATACTGGAGCCATCCTGATACCAAAGTCTTACGATTTTTCGAAATACGAAGACTTAGTTCACGACGTTCTTGTTTTCGAACATGCCGCCGATCTTCTTCCATAGGACGCTTGCTTCTCTTTCTTCGCCGAAGTTGTTATATACACTCATGTCTATAAAACACCTTATATATGAGGCCGCCTTCAGTTGCAACACTTTCCAAGTCGTTGCATTGATCTTGTCTGGTCTTTTATCTCCGAACTACAACCGCAACTAGAGGTCTTTGCACACAAGCGTGTCTCTCATCTTCAACTTCCACACTGAGTAGTTTGAGCCAGCTAGCTTAAAGATGCTGCCGAACGAGTCTTCCATCGCTTTAATACCACTTTATTAGGAATCGACTAGCCACAACCAGTTACATGATCGTATTTGTGTGCAGAAACCAAGAATTAGTACACAGACAGAAAAACGTGAAGACACAGAGACACCAATATTTTACGGGGAAAACCCAAAATGGGAAAAACCACACGGGTTCACAAACCTCGATAAAAAACAGATCACTATAGTAGAGAGGAAGTACAAATACGGAACTCGGAGGCAACGACCTCGAGTTCTCCTTCGTTTGACAGACAACTACAGAGTTACACGCTCACTCTCTGACTCATGGTTACAGAGGCAACTATCTTGTTCTAACTTTACAATAATGATTAACTACACATCTATAAAGTTTGCCCTAGTTGCTAATAAACAAAAGCAACTACCTGGCTATTTACAAGTATAGCTCACAAGGGGCATTTTCGACTATTTACAATTATAGTCTTCCAAAACGATTTCGGTTTCGATTTTCAATTTCAATTTCGGTTTCTATTTTCGATACTCACCAAAATGGTACTTCTCTTCTCATCCGTAGGGACATGTTTCCCAACAATTTTGGGAGTTGTGAAGCTCAAACCAAGGTAGACCGAGGATAATCGGATTCTCAAGGCTATGTATGATATTGAATGAGATGACACAAGGTAAATCACTGAGAACTACACGAACTGGTTTAGAATCTTCAGTTATGTCTCCAGAGGCAATGGGTCAACCATCTATGATTGTGACTAATATTGGACAATGAATGATTTTAATAAGATATTATGTCACGGAAAAATTTTGGTCCATGAAACAAGAGTTGGCCCCTGAATCTAAGAGAGCATATGTGAAGACCTAATGACATCTAGAGTTACTAAGCTCCACTTGTGCCGCAAAAACCCTATTAACTTGGTTCAATGAAATGGAACCATTACTATGGACTGAGTCTACAAATTCTAGGTTATCCAACCAAATGGTTAGACCTATTTTGGTTGGATTTACTCGTTTAACACCTCATCTAGTTGGTTAAATACTTCAAAACAATTTGAAGCTGTAAAGCTACTAGGATTGCGATGCATTTGGAGAATCGAGATCCAATTTAGTACTAGCATTTACTTGGTAAACATGACGCCTAGGGTGATGAGGACAATTTATTGCTATATGTCCTAGACCACCACAATATAAACATAGGCGGTTTGCCTGGCGTCTCTGCTTTTCAGCTTATGTTAAAAGGCCCTCGACAACGTGTAGAATCGATTTCCATTGGACTAGGGCCACTTATTGGGGTAGAAATAGGGACCTGCATAGTTCTAGATGTAGGTAGTGATGTCACCGACGCATATGTCTGCTCTGATCGAGGTCGAGACCACTGTTGACGCTCAGAGCATCGCTCGAATAATCGATTGTCACATCGTACAACTCGACTAATCGCCTCAGTAAGAGATTTAGGATCTTCATGAAAAGTGAGAAGCAAGTCTTTCACATCATTACGAAGTCATTGTCGAAATTCATCCATCAATGCCTCTTCGTCCCAAGGAATTTCACATGCAAGAGAAGGCGAAAATCAGTTGCATAGGCTGAGGCTCGACGATCCCCTTGTCGTAATCTTCGAATCTTATTAATAGTTGTTCTCATGCTATCGGTATCTCCAAAACAATCTTGGAACTCTTTCTCGAGTAACGACGCAAACCAAGCCAATGCTGTACCAGTCAATAGAGTCCCAACCACCCTACTCGTGCCGAATCTATTGGATATCGAGGGAGATGCATTTGAAATAATAGACGTACCTTATTTAGAAATCCTCGAAATTGTGATCGAGTATCATCAAAATCCGATGGGAGACTTATCTTGGGTTCTGTTGTCAAATTTGGTGCTTGTAATGCTTGTTGTCGCAATGTTATTAGTGCCACTTCAAGTTGATGAATCCTTTGAGTTAATTCTTCATGTTGCTGAGCTTTCTCTACATTCACTTGTTGTAAATCCCCGAGAAACCTTTGATTCTCTTGCTCTAAGGCCATGAACTTAGTGCTAAAGCAATCAAGATCACCTAGAACGCGCATATATTCTTGTTCACTTACTGCTCCCATGGTTATGAGAAGATAGGATGAGAGGTTCCTTGGAAAAGAAATTTACAATGAAGAAGGTTAGGGATTCCGGTTCAAACTGTCTGGGCCATGGCCAAAGACAAGTTTAAAATAAAGACAACAATGAGAAGTAGAAAATACGAAAGGAAGTAGAGAGAAATAAGATGTTGAAAATGTATTAGCAATGACTACAAGGATTACAATAGAATTGAGAATAAGGGTTACAAGAGTATGCTGAAGACTAGCGTTGAACCAGAATGGTTCATCAAAACTTCGATACATGTTTATATAGCATGTTTTGGATACATGCATGCTCGCCTCCTCATAGGCACGCATGATCACCATTTAGCATTCATGCAAGCATGACACTTGGTAATCATGTGTTAGCCTATGCAGTGGCGACGTTTCATAGTATTATATATGTTTCATCCTAATCTATTATAAATAGAATTGACAACACATGTAATATGACATATCCTAGTGGTTGAAGCTACACAACATTTTTGAGGAGGTCATGGGTTTGAATCTCTGTTATGAGTCTTGGAGTTTATGTATATTTTCATGACACTTTTGTCCATTGTAGCCAAACCCATAATGTGACAAATCTTCCTTTCATGGTTCTAGATTATAGATGGCTATGTACATCCATATAATCATTGGAGTATTAAAACTTCTCATTCTCAATAGGGGATGAACTCTTGGTTTTTTCTTTATGTATCACATCATGACTATTGTAAATGACTCTTGCAATCGTGTCTTCATGAGATATTGACTTATCCCCATTCACAAGTATACCTTCTTTTCATATCTCAATGAACAAGAAATGTGAGTGAATAGAGTGACTCTGTAGGAAGTAAGCTTTAGAGAGATGAACCGCTCCATCAGACCTGCCTCTACATCAGCGCACACGACCAAGGATGCCGCCGCTCTTACGGCTACCTCTACAAGTGTAGACGTAGGTCTGCCTCACACTTGACCTCTTCAAGCTGCCTCTCATCATGCTTCCTTACCTTCCTCTTCTCACACTCCCTTACTTTCCTCTCCCCATGAATCCTTACCTTCATTTGTTGCGGCTACGAGAACAACCACCACATGTATGACTGATCTGACAACATGCAAATAGGGGAATAAGACAATGGTGTTGCTTGCATATTCACTTGTTACTCTAGCACCAAGTGGACAGACAATTCTAGCCGCTAAGATTGTCGCGTCAAGGTCACCGGAGGGATCATCTGTTGAAGGAAAGTGTAGGATTGGAAGAGACAACAAGCAACCAGAAGTGGCAAGAACATTGCTTAATGGGGTTGTAGGTGTTGGTTCGATGAACATTGATGCAGGTTCAAGACAGGAACAATCACCACAAGGTCGCGATCAACTTTATCGGGATGCCAATGTAGGTAACCTAGATGCAACTCCTATTTCGGACAATGTGGTTGAACTCCTGTTATCGGAACAAGATAGGATTCATATCTTGCGAGAGATTCAAGTGATGGAAAGGCGGATGATCATTTCACGTGTGTTGGGGATTCGTCTGTTGCGTGCTGATTTGCATTTATTGCTGCAAGCTGCTTTAAAATAGGATGTTGACAATATTGTGGATGTGCACATGTTAGGAAGGAACTGCTACTCGAGTTTGAATTAGATCGAATGGTGTCATTTATGTTAGAAAGGAAAACTATCGTAGTCCAGGGAGGATGGGTTTCTTTTCACAAATGGATTTAGAATTTCTTGGCAAACCAGGTACACCATGAACTTGACTCTCTTTATACATGTATGTTGGTTCTCCCGAACTTGCATAAAGAATGGATAAATTCTATCGCTTTAATTGCTACTATGATTGGTACAATATTAGAGGTATATGATAAGCCACGAAAAGAAGGAGACAAAATGTTAGGTGCTATGTCAGCTAAGATTCTGGTTGCTAAGGCTAAGGTATTGTCGTCTCACATTCTGTTGCCAAATTTGTTGGACTCAACGCAATCTCCGTATTCTCAGAAAATCATGTATCAAGGTCTGCCCAATCAATGTTTTTGGTGTTTCAAGTTTGGCCATTTGGCCAAACATTGTCCTAAGTTTCATAATGCCTCTCATATAGTGGAGTCCTCTATAACCATTATTCCATACAAGGCCTCATCTCAGGGATGGACTATAGTAGGGAATAGGAAAACATCTCGACCAAGTAAAACTCAACAAGTATAGCCTAATAACCTTCAAGAATTTCCACCCCTTCAAAATAAATATACAAAACTTTAGGCAGATGATGAGGATCCTCAAGTGCCACTTGTTAGAGGTTCATTGATCTCATCAAAGACTGATACATGTCCCCCAATGACAACAATGTCTTCTAAGTCATCTTTTCGGTTGATAGAGGGTCAACCACCTATCAAAATTATACAGGGATCTCAATTGAGTTTTCCTATTAAAAAAATCTCGCCAAATAAATTGAAACATAAGGAAGATGACATGGAGTTTGAAATAGCTCAGCGAGGAAAGATAGAGCTACAAGGGCAATAGAAGATGGTGGCTGACACTATCCAACGATGGGAGGAAGCTACACCTATAACTACAACTGATAATAACAATGGAAAAACTCTTCATGAGAAAAAGGAAACAATGGAAGTAGAATTGTTATTGATAGAGAAAGAGGGCAATGGTTTCAAGTTTGGATCCTCGAAGGATATGGCAACAAGCCAGGTGTTTGATAAGGCTGTGAAAGAGCACAAAGTTCATAAGTATGCAGGGAAGGACTTGCTAACAAAACGACAAATCCACACTCGAGAGGGTGCTCAGAAGAGTCGTCAAGATGTTCTCTTTGAGAAATGGACATCTTCAAATCATATGTAGTATGGACAAGTTAAATATCCTTTCCTGGAACGTGCAAGGCCTAGGGGTTCAAGCCTTTCCTAGATTTAAAGGAATTATACGAGCAGATCTATATACACCTAATGTTGGTGCTATTGATATTCCTTTTTTGCAAGAACATCACTTGTTTGATGATAGGCTACAAAGTTATGGTTCCATCTTGCCAGGGAGATGGATACATTTCTGGGTCCCAGCAATCAGTCCAAATGGTAGACAAGTTGGTTTATGTATGACTATTAAAGACCAATGGGCATCCATCATAGTCTCGGCAGGTACTATTTTGAATAGAAGGGCGCGATTTCTTATTCTTCTAATAGGACCTCAAAAGACTGCTATTATAAATCTATATTCTTTTAACTGAGCCTCAAAAAGAGCTTCCTTTTGGATTGCTCTATCGGAATACGCCGGATTAGCGGATTCTTGGCTTGTGGGTGGTGACTTTAACATGATTGAAGAAGCATTTGATGGAAGCGGAGGCTCAATCAGTACAATTACAGGCCGCGAAGCTAGAGCTTGGGATTCCTTCTGTTTCTCTTTTGGTTTATTGGACCTATGGAATATTCACTCCATTCTTCGAATGCAAGGCTCTCTTGGGCACGATTGGATAGGTTCTATGCTAGTAGCTTTTTTGGGAAGCTTCTGGACCTTTGGGGATTATTACTGGGATAGTAACTTCTGATCATTATCCATTTAAGTTAAACATTGTATTCATTGGAAGATCCTATCTTAAGCAATTCCATATCCCGATCTCATTGCTTGGCGATGAAATTCATAGAGTTTCTATAGCTCAAATCTGGTCTAAATATAGCTTCTCTTATGCCTTTCTGCTAAGAGATATCACTTATGCTATCCTTGATGTCAAGAGTTTCTTCATAAATATAGTTGCCTCTTCAGTTGATCAACGCAGTGCATAGATTGCTAATTTGTGTCGCGTATTGGTTGGAACACAAAAGTTATTGGAAAAATACCCAAACTTACCTATGCTGCTCTCGATTTACAACTTCTTGGTCACAGAAGCGGGATAATGTTAACAAAGACTTCTTCAATCAATTTAAACAGAAGTATAAAACACTGTCTATTAAAACCCTAAAATGATTTGATGGTTCTTATACGACGGATGGTTCTGAGATGCGGGACATAGCTACGACATATTACCATCAGTTCTTATATTCTAAATCCTTCTCAGAGGAAGATCTTAATAAGAGACAACTTGTACTAGAAACAGTACGACAGAAGGTCACTCATGTAATGGCTTCCTAGTTGCTTCAACCATTTACAGACATTGAACTCTAGACAATGGCTAAATCCTTGGCTAAATATGTGTGTCCTGGAAAGGATACCATCGGAGTGGTATTCTATTTGCATTACTGGGACTTGTTGGGGCCTAGTCTTACTAGAGCAGTTAATTTAATTTTCTCAACAGGGAAGCCTGAATGCTTCTGCCAATAGAATGCGACCGCTGCTTCCCTCGATTATAAATGTTACACAATCAGGATTCCTTCAAGACAAAAGCATCTTTGACAATATCTTACTTTTTTAAGAGATGATTGCATTAGCTTAACATCACAAACAATCCTTAGCTATACTATTATTAGATTTTGAGAAAGCATATGATAAACTAGATTGGGACTTTCTGGAGTCCGTTCTATTAAGATTAGGGTTTCCAAGTGCATGGATAAAAGGTGTGTTGAGAATCAAACTCAACTTCCCATAGAGACAGTGTTCACACTAGCCAGTGGACATCGTACTAGGCTAGATTTGTAATTAGTAGAAAGGGCACTTTCCCTAGATCAGTTGGTATTTAAACCAACCTTTTGTAAGTGAGTCATTGTTGGATGTAATATACCGTTTCTTGTCTAGAGCTCTTTCTCTCTCTCTCTCTCTCATTCCCTCTTGTCTCACGTGCACATACATTGTCCTTCCGCTATACATAATCACCCTCTATTCTTTACATGGTATCAGAGCACGTGGTAGCTTGATCCAAGCCCATCACCTTCACTGTGTCATGCTCAAGCTCGCAGAGAACCGACCGATCGTTGTAGCAACGGTTTCTGCACAGCTCGCATTAAGAGTAGAAGAAGTTCGACAATGAACACCCAGATGGGAAGCGCTCTTCCCACCGAGAAGCACGATAGAACAAACTTCGCATCTTGGGAGTACAAGATGCATCTGTACCTTGTCGGACAAGGTTACTGGAGCTACATCAAGGGAGCTGATGAAACACAACCCAACCCGACACACGCCGACTACCTAGCATGGGAGCAGGCCACGAGACATGTGTTGTACTACCTTGCATCATACGTTCATGACCGCATGCTCAACTATATTCGAGATTTGAAAACATCAAAAGAATCTTGGGGAAATATTAAGAAGATGTTTGCGGCCAATATGGTTGCACGAAAGCTCCAACTTCGACAGGAACTAAACAACATGCAACATTGGGACATGTTGAATACCGACTATACCTTGAAGATAAAAGAGTTATGTGATGCCCTCGGTTCAATTACTGTCGTAATCGATGATGAAGAAATGGTGCAAATATGCCTCGGAGGCTTGACACCTCGATTCGGCATGATCAGATCAGCCATTCTTGCGAGGGAGAACCCTCCCTCATTTTTTGACCTTCAATCGATTCTGTTGGTCGAGGAAAATCACGTTCAACAAAGGAACAATGCGCCTGATGGTGAGATGCTCTACTCACAGTCAGATGATAGAAGAGGACTTGGCCATGGAAATAGAGGTCGGTTCGAACGAGGCCGACACGGTCGGCCGAACCAAGAGCATACCTTCCACCAATGGCAAGAGGATAGAAACAGTCCCATCGAGTTCGGTAGAAGGGGGAGCCACCCAGCCGGACCGACCAATTGTAACAACCCGATCGAATGTGGGTACTGTGGAAAACACGACCACTATGAAGAGGAGGGCCAAAAAAAGATACGAGACTCGGCTTCGACTAGCCGACAACTCACAAACTACGCTTCGAATTCCGACTACGACAATCGTGGTGGGATGTTCGTAATGATGCATGGAGCACACTCGGTGTTGGCACAGGCCCCGACCAAGACCTCTTCTTCCGATAGCACATGGTTTGTGAACTTAGGATCATCGAATCACATGATGTCCCATGAAGATTGGTTCCAAGAATTACGGAAGCTATGTTGAAACTGGAGATGATTTGACTCACCCAATTCGGCATGTCGCGAATGTTTCATTCGGAAATGACGGAAAACAAAGCTACCTCAAGAACGTTTTGCATGTCCCAACCATCACAAAAAACTTTCTCTCGGTCGGCCAGATTGTCGAACAAGGTATGCAAGTACGATTCAATAATCAAGGGTGCTTCATCGAAAAGGACGATCAAATTATAGTGCACGGTCACCAAGAAGGTCGAATGTTCATCCTCGAATCAGAGGAGGTGTAATTGGCTATGTTCGCAAATGGCATCAAAGTTGAAACAGACTTGAAACTATGGCACAAGAGAATCAACCACATCAATCTTGAAAAGCTCCAGAACATGCAGTCAAAAGGAGTCGTAATTGGACTCCCGACATTTACTTAGAAGGAGATTACGGGCGTATCCAAGGCATGATGTCGTGAAAAATCCGTCACTACATGCGGATCGTGAGGTGGAACTACTGGGGTTCTGGATGGGAAGGATTCGAAGTTTGTACTAGCTTTAGCGAGAAAGTATTTAAGATAGATTGAAAGAGAGAGAGAGATTGAGATAAGATAGAACACTTGACTTTAGATTGAGAGAGATTGAAATGGAGAGAGAGATTAAGATTGAACCCTTGACTTTAGATTTGAGGAACAAGGTATATCATCAATTGGATAACGAATTTTCTTCTTATTAAATTCTTGATTAATACATAGCTCCCTTTGAACTTTTTCATCCACTCTTTTATAGATATCCCCATGCATATGGTGCATGTGAGGGTACAAGACATACATACAATGCATGGAATGCATGTGATGCATGTTTGCCATTTGGCGCTCATGCATTACATGTGATGCATGATAACCATGTTACTCATTCAAGCTCTAATATGAGAATTTACATGTGAAACTATAATGATAGAAAAAACATTTATAAAGAAATGACTTGGCTTGGTGGTAAGTTTATTGCCTCCTAACTTGGAGGTGCAAGGTTCAAGCCTTGCTTGCATCCTATCCGATTGATCCGTCCATCCGGTCCATCCAGTCCACATCCGACTCGGTGATCCGACGTTGCCGTTTGGTTCTTCGGAAAACAATGCCCACATCCATTCCTGAAAGAGAGGAATATGAGCAGAGGGGTCCTGGATGTAGTACATTCAGATGTGTGGGGATCAGCTCAAACCGACAACATTCGGTGGTTGCCGATATTATGTCACGTTCATCGGTGACTTCTCCAGGCATACCTAGCTCTACCCGATGAAACAGATGAGCGAAGTGTTCGACCACTTCCAAAGGTTCAAAAATGAAGTTGAAAAAGGCATAGGTCGGCACGTACGCTGCCTTCTATTGGATGGAGGCAAAGAATACTTTTCAGACGAGTTTACGGCATGTCTCCGAAAGGAAGGAATATGATGAGAATTCTTGTGTCGACATATACCTTAGCAAAATGGTGGCACCAAACGGAAGAATCGGCACATAATAGAGGTTGCACGAGCAATGATGAATAAGAAGAACTTGCCGAAATCGTACTAGCCAGAAGCATCGACATGACCGTATATTTCATGAATGGGTGTACAACCTTTGGGGTACACGAAGTAACCCCGTATGAGAGGTTTTCTCGAGAGAAGCTGGATTTATCACATATTCGGATTTTCGGCTCAATCGCCTATGTGCATATTCCCGACGA
This sequence comes from Azolla caroliniana, assembly GCF_043228905.1. Lineage (NCBI taxonomy): Eukaryota > Viridiplantae > Streptophyta > Polypodiopsida > Salviniales > Salviniaceae > Azolla > Azolla caroliniana. The sequence goes on from NW_028230438.1 coordinate 16,040,156, forward strand.
AACACAACAAAAGCTCAACCTGAAGTCAGAGAAATGTATCCTTGTTGGGTACTCACTCCAACAGATGGGGTACAAATGTTACAACCCATCTACCCGAAAAGGTCAAGTCGAGACGTCATTTTCGACGAGTTAGCATCCTGGTAAGATCTAGAGACGACTCTGATTTCTACTCCAATCGACCCGGAATCGGCCGAATGAGAGATAGAAGACGAATTTCGACTCAAACACATGTTCGAAGAAATTCCAATTACGACAAGGCTTAGTGAACCACAAGAACCCCTGAGTGACCAAAGCACATCTCGACCGAGTCTGAAACTCGACAAAGGGAAGGCCAAAATGTCTGAATACGAAGATCCAATCAACAATGCATCAACTCACACCCGATCGTCCAGACAAATGGAGTGAAGAAAGCATTGGTCTCCGTGAACGAGAAGCTACGTTGGTCAACCCGTGAAAAAAACCCCGTAAGCCGATTCGGCTACAATGAGTACATGGCGTATCATTACGCCTTTATGATGAAGGTAGCGATTACACGGGAGCCGGAAACATTTTCCAAAGCCTGAAGGACCCTCGATGGGTCGACACGATGAACGAAGAAAGCGATTGGTTGCAGATGGGATCTATAAGGTCAAATACAATGCAAATGGCTCCATAAATCACTTCAAAGCATGACTCGTCGCAAAAGGATATGCACAAATGCACAAAGCCAACTACGAGGAGACCTTTGCCCTAGTGGCAAAGATGATGACTGTGCAGACTGTAATTGCACTTGCAGGCACGAAAGGGTGGCATCTCCACCGAATGAATGTCAAGAATGCCGAAGGCAAATTGGAAGAGGAGGTGTATATGGTATAAACACCCGGCTTCGAATCCCGTATTCATCCGAAAGTCGTGTGCCGTGTCAAGAAGCCAATCTATGGCCTCAAGCAAGCACTGCGTGCTTGGCATTCAATGATCACTCAGTATCTTCACCAAATCAGCTTTCGAATGTCGAAATCGGACAACTCCCTGTACATCCGAAATGAGCTGCACAACCCGATTGTCATTATCCTATACATGGATGATCTAGTAATCGATGGAAAGGATCTCGCCGAGATCATTAAACTCAAATCACTCCTATCCGGCAGAATCGAAATAAAAGACCTGCATGAGCTCCCTTATTTTTTTGGCATTGAAGTAATTCGAACACCAATCAAGATATTGATCTCTCAACGACACTACGTTTTGAACTTACTCTACAAATTCGAAATGACCGAGTGCAAACCTGTGTCTACCCCTCTCCACCGACATCTCAATGTCGATGTCGATTCAGGCACAACCGAATGCGATCCGACTCGGTATCGACAATTGATTGAACTATCACATGACCTGACCTCAGCTATTCAATCGACCTACTCAGCCAATTCATCGACTACTCCGCCAATTCATGCAGAACCCACGAAATGATCATCTCGATTGCGCTAAGAGGATACTTCGATATGTTAGTACGATGATGGATTACAACATCATGCATAAGTCGAACACGCTTATTCGACTCGAAGGGTACACGAACGCAGAATGGGTTGTTTCTAAGGATGATAGATGATCCACTTCCAGATTTGTCTTCTTACTCGGCAGCAGAGCGATCTCCTAGAGTAGCAAGAAATAGCGGATAGTCACATTGTCAAGCACAGAGGCCGAATATTGGAGCGTGACAATCGCCGCATGCAAAGCTGTCTTGCTCAAACGCATCTTGAAGGACCTGGGTGTTCCCATTACGGATCCAATTCGCCTATTCTGCGACAACATGAACAACATCTACCTTGCTCAGAACCCGGTATTCCATGCACGAACTAAACACATCGAAGTCCACTACCACTTTATTCGCGAGCACATTCAGGCCGGTGAAATCGATTTCCAACACATCAGAACGAACCTTCAAGTTGTTGACATCTTTACGAAGGCCTTAGGAGTCGACAAGATCGGGCAACTCGCATCGGACCTCTGTTTCACAATCTCTACATTGCCGAGCTTGTGGGGGAGTACAACACTTGCCACGCAAGCAGTCGAGAAGCAGAAGTAACCCCGATCAATCGATCGAAGTCGACCAGTGGAGTCAAAGTACGAACAAACAATCGAACAATCGAAATCGAAAAGTGAAGTCCAAACCAAAATCGAAAAGTGAAGTCGAACCCGATTCAACCGAATCAAAGTGCTTCTTCGTAGACTAAACCAAAACAACCTTTTGACATCCGAAAGTTGTGTTCGAAGGGGCGTGCTGAGAATCAAACTCAACTTCCCATAGAGATAGTGTTCACACTGGCCATTGGACATCGTACTAGGTTAGATTTGTAATTAGTAGAAAGGGCACTTGCGCTAGATCAGTTGGTATTTAAACCAACATTTTGTAACATAGTTAGTGGTGGATGTAATATACAGTTTCATGTCTAAAGCTCTCTCTCTCTCTCTCTCTCTCTCTCTCTCTCTCTCTCATTCACACTTGTCTCACGTACACATACATAGTTCTTCCGTTGTACAGAATCACCCTCTATTCTTTACAAGGTGTGTCTGCATTATATAGACATGCTTCTAGCTTGGTTCTATTTTCTAGAGGCAATGATACATTATTTCCAATTTCCAGATTTATCTGAGAAGGTTATCCGTTAGCACCGTTTCTTTTGATTTTATTTGGGAACCTCTATCATCTTTTCTTAGATCCTCGACTGCGGCCATCCAAACAATAGCCTTACCTATTGCAAACTCGATAGTTCTTGATGATGAGTTTGCAAATGACACTACTCTTTATATTTGTGGAGATGTTATTAATCTTGATCGGGTACAAAATGCTTTGCATATATTTTTAGATGCTATTGGAGCCTCTCTCAATTGGAATAAATGTGTAGGCCTTTGGGCTAGTGATGAACCGCGTCTAGAGTGGTATCTAGGCCCTCCATTATGTTGGCTTACCATTTGTTAGTTAGGTTGGCTTGTTGGTATAGATTTACCATTTGAAGTAATTATCAATCAAGCATAAGTTGGTATATTGGAACTCACAACAGTTATCCTTTGTAGGTCCGGTTGTCATTGCATATTCAGTGTTTCTGGCCTAAATGTCACTCGGCCACAACCGAATCTTGAATCATAGAAATGGGAATGAACGAGAGAGTACACAGAAATGACACAAGATATTTTCATGGAATACCCTAATAAGGAAAAACCACGGGAGCCCACGGACTCCAACTATCACTATATGAGAGGAAATACAAAGTGGAGGCACAAAGGCAACAACCTCGTGCTCGCGATCTTCACTAGACGGCGGTTACAAGAGAGAGTGCTCGTAGCTACTCTCTCGTGCTCTCTCTCTCTCTCTCTCTTTGTCACCTCTCTGTACAGTAGTTACAACAATATGACAACAACAATAACAACCACACACAAGTAATTGTCGTATGTCATATTTATACTTATAGGAACTTAGGGCTATTTATAAATATAGCCTCAATAGGCTTACTCAGAAAACATATTTACATATATGTTTTCTCTTCTTGTTCTCACCGGGTCTCCTCCGGTTTCCGGTTTTTTTCCGGTTCTCACCGGGTCCTCTTTATTCATCACCTGATCCCATCCGAAGGGACCGATTTCCCAACAATCTCCTCCTTCACTCCGGCATGGGATGTCTCGTTAGCCCGATCCGCTTTCGGCACATGTCTAGCTTGTCGGTTGTCAACACCTTGGTCAACATATCAGACCTGTTCTCCTCCGTGTGGATCTTCATCAGCATGAACTCTTGATCTTCTACTCTCTCCCGGATCCAGTGGTACCTCCGTTGGATATGTTTCGTTTAAGAATGGTAGGCCGCGTTCTTTGTAAGGTGGATGACTCTTTGACTATCGCAGGAGAACCGGTATTCCTCCTGTTGGATCCCTAGCTCTCTGATGAAGTCCTTCATCCAGATTATATCCTTGCCAGCTTCTTCAGCTGCCATGTACTCCGCCTCCGTGGTTGACAACGCAACCATCTTCTGCAGCTTCTACTTCCATGATACAGCTCCCCCTGCATAAGTCATGACATATCTAGATGTCGAACGGCTAGTATCTGCATTAGTCGACATATCCAAATCTGTGAATCTGTCAAGTTGGGGATTACCGGAGCTGAACTGGAGGCACATACTCGGGGTGCCTTTCAGATACCAGAGTATCCACTTGACCGTGTTCCAATGCTCTTTTCCGGGATTTCTCATGAACCGGCTCATCACGCCGACTCCATATCCAATATCCGGTTGGGTACATACCATCGCATACATCAAGCTTCCGACGGCAGAGGCATATGGTATCTTCATCATATCCGTCTTCTCCGCCTTTGTCCTCGGGCTTTGTTTTTCGGACAACTTGAAGTTTGCTAGAAGTGTCGATCAGACTAGTTTCGCCTCCGACATGTTGAACCATTGAAGCACCTTTGTCACGTACTTCTGTTGTGACAACCACAATAGCTTCTTCCATTGGTCCTGGATGATGTGTATTCCTAATATCTGTCTTGTCGGACCCAAGTCTTTCATTGAGAAGGTCCTGTTATTCCTTGGGCAGGACGAGCCCTAACACAGGGTGTCCCTCTAAGACACTTCACCAAAGGGTGGTGCAAGTGGGGTAGGCGTAGATCGTGATACAAACGTATTCCTAACCAGCTTGGTTAAGGATCGTAATACACGTGTAACATAGATTCAATTAAGACCAGAACGGTAATTAACTAAAGCCTCAAAGATTAAACAAGATGTAGAACAACAACACTTTCATTAATAAACCGCTATCTCATTACAATCTAACAGAGTCCTTTCATAGGTCACCGGCTCTAGGTACGAACCGGTGCCAACCGGCAACCAGCTACGAACCGGTCCGGATCCGGATCGGCATACCGATTCCGGGTTCGTCCGTTTGCTTCTTAAAATATAATAATTATAGATAGTTCTAAAATAACTATCCCTTTCCCATTTTGGACTTTATCCGGCTTTTAAGTCTTTGCCGGTCAACACATGGCACGCCCGTGGGACAGTACCTTGTATGTCGAATCCCATAGTTCACCTTTCAATATTCCGCCAAATGTCCAGAATGCTCTGGGCCAAGGGTTCTAAAGGCTCATCGGGTAGTTGCTCCTGTTCCCGCTCCTGCTCCTCTGGTCTCTCCGGTTCCACTGGTCTCCAGGCTTCCGATTCTGGTTCTGCCGGTTTGGGCTCCTCTTGCTGATGGTTTCCGGTGTGCAGGTTTTCATCCTTCGGCTGCTCCTCTGGAGTTTTGTTTGGCTGGCTTTCCCTGGTTCCAGCTTCATTTGGCGCCTGTTCCGAAGAGTGCTCTTTGTCACTGATATTGATCGCCACAATTCTTCTAGCCACCTCTTGCCGTCGTCGTTCTCGTTCATACTGTTCGAACTGGAGTTGTGTATCTAGCTGGTCGTCGTCCAACTATTTCGCCAATCACCTCACCGCTGGCAATTGGTCCCCGGGTAACGATAGGAAGTCGTCCGACAATTCCTCCCTTATGGCTACAATGTTCTCCTCCTCCAGTTTATAGAAATCGTCGCCGTCCTTCCTCTAGTTCTCCGCATCCGCTCTCAGCACTTGTAACTCCGCTCCCTGCTTCGCCTATTTAGACCACCATTGAACCAAAATTTCTTCCACCAGTCTCTTTATCTGGTCTCTCCATGTCAGTACTAGATCACGGATTCACCCCAGCCCCATCTTCGACTTATTCTCTGCAGCCTGTTTTTATCCTTCAATTATTTGATAAGGCTCGCAGTTGCCGCTTCTTGGCTTCTGTAGTGCATGAGATGTGTCTGATAGGTAGTTTGAACTTTGTTCAGAGCCATTGTAGCGCATTTCATTGCCTAAGCGTGTTGCCGGCTTAACTCCATCCGTTCTTTTGCCGCTTCCGCTAGTCTTTTCGCTGCTTCAGCCCTCTTCGAGTGATCCTCCGCCAGGGCCGCCGTTGTCCGGTTAACCTCATCCCAAAGTTCCCATAACTTCTCCTGCTACCGGTCACTTTCGGTGATCAATTTCTTGTGTTCTACATCCAAGTGTTTGTGATCCCAGTGCAGCCAATCAAAGTTGTCCATTTTTTGTTTCAGCCTTTGATTGACCAGGTGGCGAGCACAGTCTTCCCGGTCCTTTTGTTGTTAGAGCTCTTCCTTGAGTCGCTCGATCTCTACTTTCGCCAAGCGCCGGAGTTCTTTTCCTGGAGTAGTTTTTCTTTTTCTTCCTTCAGTCGGTCATATGCTTGATGACCTTTTCGCAGGCTTTCTTCAGCTCGCCGAAGACTTTCAGCTAATTTCTTTTGTTCTTCCTCCGTCTCCTTCTTCCCTTCACGTTCTCTAGCCCTTAAGGCCTCTTGGGCTTCCAATTCTTCTTTCAGCGTGGCGAGTTCTTGTTCCTGTGCCTTATTCGTGTCCAAGACTATTTCAGTCACCGGGGTCTCATTATTCTAAACACTCATCGGTGCCACCGATTCTAATTGTTTTAGTCCTTCAAGGACCAACTTAGCTTCCTCTTCTCTGGTCTTTTGCATTTCTTGTTCCATGCTCCGGATTCCTGATCGAGCCTTCTCTAGTTCTTCGGTTGTGGCGAGGAACCGGTCCACGTGTGCTCTTTCTTCTGTTTCTATGTGGCACACTTCCCCGGCCACTTGTTCTCCTATCCACCGTAGCCATTGGCTGCCGGTGCATTGTCCCCGTGCCGGTTTTGGTCGTTGTGTGGCTTCCTCATTCCCCAGGAACCTAATTTGGGTGGTGAGCGGTAGTTCCTGTTCTTGCTGTTGCTGTTGTGTCGGCGACACCAACAATTCAATCACTGGTTTTTGAACATCCGGTTCCGTTATTTGTTGCCGCACAGGTGCTTCTAAGACCGGAGCTGGTTGAACTGGTTTTGACTCCTTCCTGGGCTGCGTCTCCTCGAGGCGGGGCTTTGGTATATTGTCCCTTACCGGACTTGATTCCTCCCCTTTGTGGCCCTCGTCACGTGGCTGTTTGTGACGTAATAGGGGCTCGACAGGTTCTTCTTCCTGTTCCTTTGCTAGGGTTCCGCTATTGATTAACGCCGCCAAGGGGTCTTGCTCCTGTTGTTGTTCCAATTGTTGTTCGGGCCGGCGCAGCTGAATTTTTAAGGGTCTCACTGGTGTTTCCACCGGTGTCTCCTTCTCTGTCGTACGCTTCCGACTAGGCTGCTCCTTCGCCTTTTGTGAGGAGCCAACCGCTTTCCATCCGATCACTTGTTTCGCCAGGAGTTGCTGCCTTTTTGAAGATTGGTTAGGCGTTGATTCCGTCGGTCGCCCCCACTTCTTCAGCTATATCGGCTCTACTGGCGGCGCTAAAAGAGTGAGCCATTGTGCCACCGCCGTCCACATCTTCTTGCCATCCTTTTTGAAGATTGGTTAGGGGTTGATTCCGTCGGTCACCCCCGCTTCTTCGGTTGTATCGGCTCTACCGGCGGCTCTAAAAGAGTGAGCCATTGCGACACCGACATCCACATCTTCTTGCCATCCTTTACTAAGTCTATGGCCATGCTCAGACTGTCAGCGATGATCACTGGCCAATCCACCTGTACTCCCTCATAAGTCGCTATCATAAAACCGGCTATGTTCTTTGGCATAGTCGGGGGTCGGGGGTGTACATGCCCATATTCATGAAGCACACGAGCGACCTCCCAGAATAGAGTGTCCTGACCACCTTGCGTGCGGTACGCCTTGCTGGCTAGGGAGTACTCACCGAAGCACTTCGTGAGCATCTCCGGGGAAGGGTTGTCGATCGAGAATAATCTGTTGCCCGATAGGCCGATCATGGCGCGGATGGCCTTTTCTGTGAAGAACTCCGTATCGATCTCCTACACGACTTTCTCGGCCTCGCCATGCGGAGGTGCCTCGACGATTCTTAAGAACCCTTCCAACCCGTGTTTCTTGAACCATTTCTTGGCCGCTTCCAAGAGTGCTATGTGTTCCATATCGTCGTCTGAGTTTGTGGGACTTGGTAGAACTGGTACGTCTGTCCTTTCTTCTTGCGCTAGTCTGATCACTCTTAATCGGCTATGTGCGCTTAGTGCTCTGTTCTTGCGAAATGAGAGGGACTCTGCGAGGCGAAGGTTTTGTCTCTCCATGCTTGGCGCCTTTTCTCGATTCCCACGCATGCACGTCGTGTACTATTATAGTAGTCGGTTGACACATGGTGGGCTTTTAAAGAGGCTTTAATTAGCCACCAACCACATACCTTTTCAAAAGTGCTCATTCGCTCCTCGCGTATGCATGATGATTTTTTTTTTTAGTTTTTAGTTTTTTTTTGTAGCATTAGTCCTGATTATCTGGTAACACCGGCTCCTCTTCGTTACCGGCCAATTGCTTGCCGCTTCCAGTTACCGCGTTGGTCTCCACCTGATGGAACGAGTTTGGTGGCATGGGCCCGTAATAGGGTTTAAGCCAAAACCCATTTACCCATTTGTCCAGTACTTCGCCGGCAAGTGTGCCTAACTGGTAAGAATCGTTGAACTCTCGCGTGATCAAGTATGGTCCAGTCCACCGGAACCATAGCTTGCCCGACATCTTACCCATCCGGGTCTGAAACACGAGCACCGGCTTGCCGATTCTGAACAACTTCTCATTGCCCTTTTGGTGCCGGTCGATGAATGCCTTCCTTCGTCGCTACTCCAGTTCCAACTACATGATACTCGCTATTCGGTGCTCTTCCAGCTCACATAGTGCTGCCAATCGGATTTTCTCTGATTCCTTTTCACTTAGTCGCTCCCGGAACTGTATCCGTAAGCTCGGTACTTGAAATTCAATCGGCATCACCGCTTCTAGTCTGAATGCTAACTGGAATGGTGTCGTCCTGATGCCCGTTTTATACGCCGTCCGGTAAGCCCATAATGCACTGTGCAACTTCGTGTCCCAATCGGTCCGGTTCTCGTTGACAATCTTCTGGAGGATGTTTTGTAGTGTCTTGTTGGTGGACTTGGCTAGTCCATTGGCCTACGGGTAGTACGGAGTGCTGCGCTTGTGTACTACCGAGTAGAACGTTGTAAGGCTCTCAACTACTTGACCGAGGAAGTATCCACCCTAGTCGCTAATTAATTTGATTGGACATCCATAACTGCACCAGATATACTCGTAAAGGAACTTCGTCGTTGATGCCGCGATATTGTCTCGCAAAGCCTTGTCCTCTACCCACTTGGTGCGATAATCCGTAGGGACAATGACGTATCTGTTGTCGGTTCGCATGGTTGTCCTCTGGCGACTCCGCAATGTGCTTCCTATAATATGGTGTCATTTTCATCGCTCCGCACCGATCTCCGCCATATTCCATCGGCTCCCTTGTGGTATAGGGTGTCCTGTAATAAACAAAAATTTCGGCTTTGGACCGCCAATTGTTTCTGCTCCTCTTTGTTCATCTCTTCCGAAGGTAGTCCCATGCTTAAGAACTTATGCATGTTCATTAGCCATTTGTCCTCGTCCGGAACTGTACTATCCGTCGTGGTTTTTGTTGTAATTTTAAACATTTCGGCATCCGAAAACTCATCTGGTATGCCGTCACCGGTCTCGCCGGTTTCTAACAGGCTCAAATAGTCAGCAACCGCGTGGTTTATACCCGGTCGGTGATAAACTTCGAACTCGAATTCTTATAGTAGCAATGTCCACCGGGCCAGCTTACCTATGAGGGATGCCTTAAAGAACAAGTATAAAAGTTCGAAATGGTCTACGTGAAATGAAAATTTATGGCCCAACAAATAGTGTCAGAACTTTGTGACACTATAAATCATCCCCAAGGCCTTTCTTTCTGTTGTTGAGTAATTTCGTTCCGCTTGTGACAGTTTCCAATTCGTATAGTATACCGGCCGGTACCACTTGGGTTCAGTCAACTGCATAAGTGTGTTGTCGATTGCTATGTCGAACGCGTCGACGAACACATGAAACTCTTTGGACTAGCCTGGGGGTTGTACTACCAGTGCTTGCGATAGTAGTACTTTTAACGGTAAGTGTCATCCTCTGTAGCCGTCCATTGAAACGGTGTCTGGTGAACTGCAGCATGCAGCGGTGTTGCAAGATCTGCCAAATACCAGAGCATCCGACTATGCCACCGGATTTGTCCTAAGAATTTTCTTAATGCTTTGGCCGTCGTTGGTGACGGTGCCTCCAGAATTGCCTTGACTTTTTCAGGGTCTACCGCTATCCCGTCCTTGCTGACAATATGGCCAAATAGCGTAGCACTAGCCACCCCGAACACACACTTTGCCAAGTTCAAGCTTAACCGGTACCCCCTGCATTTCTCTAGGCATAACCGGAGATGGTCCAGGTGTTCCCCTTGCCGGCTATACAACGCGAAGTCATCTAGGAACACCTGCATAAACGCCGGGATGAACTCTCCAAATATTTCCATGACTATCCGCTGAAAGGTAGCCGGTGCCATCTTGAGTCCAAACATCATCACTACAGCAACAAAAACTCCCCACTCGGTAACGCACACCGTCTTTTCTTGGTCATCGGGGTGCATCCGTATTTGATTGTAACCGCTGAATTCGTCTAAGAAGTTATATACCTCATGACCGGATACCGCGTCCAAAACTCCATCCGTGAATGGAAGTGTAAAGGCTTCGGTCACCGTCGCGGCATTTAGTTTCCGGTAATCGATGCACACCCGGATCTTCCCGTTCTTCTTCAGCATGACGATTATCGGACTCAACCATGTGGCTTTCTTTACTAGCTGGATAAAACCGACATAGAGTAACTTGTCAATCTCTTCTTTTACCCTTGCCGCATAATTAGGGTTCATTCGGTAGCGCCTTTGTGCTACCGGTTTGGCATCTTTGTTGAGATGTATCTGATGTTGATACAGCTGCAGATCCAGCCCTCACATATCCTGATAGGACCAGGCAAATATGTCCCGGAATTCTTTCAATAATGTAATCATTGTTGTTTTCTTTTCCGGTGACATTTCTTTGGCAATATATATACTGGTCGTGCTTCCTCCAGTTCCCAAGTTTACTTCCTCTAGCTGGGACGTCTTCACCCTTTGAGATACCGCCATTTCCTGTTCCCGAGCCTCCTGTGGTTGATGTAGTTCTCTAATGGCATCTCTATCTAATTCCTCTCCGACATCTTCCCGTTGTGCAATATACAGAGAGACTGCTTTGGCCACATCTATTTTGAACAAGGGTACGATTTTTGGATTATCTTCAAGATACTGATCAACTTCCTCATCGGCGAGCCCTTCCAATGTATTAACACTTTCAGCATATAACAGTGTCGTAGGGTCTCTCCGGATAGGACATGGAGTACCCAGTGAGAACCGGAAGGAGGAACCGATAAGGACCGAAACCGGTAAGGAGAACCAGCAATAGTCGGATGAAGAAGGCCGGTGAGAATCGGTGAGAAATGGGCAAGGAGGACCCGGTAAGGATAACCGAATGGAATCGGATGAAGGAGGAATCAGCAAGGAAGACCCGGTAAGGAGATCCGGTGAGAACCGAATGAAGAAGACCGGTGAGAGTCTCTCACCGGATGAAGAGACATATTTGTAAATAGAAGAAAGTATAAAAATATATATTACATGAATAGGGAAAAATTCGAACATTGCACCTCCATGTTAATAATGTGAAACCTTACCATTACACTAGCATTTCATTAGTGTTAAAAAGTAGACGTCCCACATAGAAAGCTAAGTTCACCTAGGATAAACTTTAGTTAAAAGAAAAACGCATGCTAAAAGAAAAAGCTACGCATGCACATCTAGCGTGCATGAACGCTATAGTCGATAAAAAACGCACAAGTTAGAAAAAGCATGATCACTTTAGATAAAGCATATAGTCTATCTATAGGAAAAGCATGGAGTCTATAGTTAGAGGAAAAGCATGGATTACTAAGACTCCCTCATCACTACATAAGGATGGGGAGCACAATGTAAGGGGGTGTGTGAAAAATATTTGGGAAATTGGATATATTTCCTAAAACACCACCAATTAATATAATATATTTGTAGGATTCACGAATTTTGTGATCAAAATTGTCTCTTACTATCTAAATATTGATTAAATACACTAAACTCGTGGGATTCACGAGATTCATAACTTACCATCTTTCTAATAATCTATCCATAACTATCAACTTGTCTCAAATTCTTCCTCCTCCTAGTCCAAAACCCCAGCGGTTCCCACCCGACTCACGCAAACGATTTGACATCGAAAGGCACGACAACGGTGTTAGCTCTTTGTCGGTTCCGGTTTGTGGATGTGTCGGTACCCGTACTTTGATTTTGCCTTGTCGGAACGTAATCACGTTCTTTCGCCAATTTTGCTTAATGTGCGTCGTCCGCAACTATGGTTGTCCAAGCAATAGTGGGTAAGCCCCTTGGGTATTTAACTAGAGAACCACCGCGGAAATGCGGACTGCATGTCCTCCAATTGTTACCTCCAGATCTTGTATTAAACCGATGGATCTTACCGAACTCGTATCTGCCATCCGGAGCCAAAACGGGCAAGGCTCCCACTCCTAGATTCCCAGGGTGTCACAAATACGGAGGCTAATTACATTGACGCCCGATTCTCTATCGACGATCGTCCCTGGTAGCTCGCGTCCTTTGAGAATGGCAATGATTGCTAGACTGCTTGTGTCCACCACTGTCGACCCTTGCTCTGGGTCGGAAAAGAAAGCCGGAGCCGACGACAAGTCTGGTGGTGTTATTGCCGATTTCAGCCCATCCGTGAACCGGGGTACTAATTGTAGTAGTCGGCCTAATGGCAACATAATTTGACATTCCTGTAACGCCTTCCATGTTAGGTTTTCTGACTGTATTGTGTCGGTGAGCTTTGCTAGTGCCTCCTTTTGTTGTTTGACTTCAGCTGCATTCCACTCATTCACCTTCTCTACCCATTCAGTGGCCTATTTCCGGATAGCCTCTTCTGCTTCCCACTCTGTCATCATTCCTTTTGACATGGTGGTGACTTGTTGTATATACGCGACCTCTGCTACCACCATATTGATTGCCAATCGTTTTTCATTACTTTTTACTAGACATTGGTTGTTGTAATGGCCTTCCTATCGGTAATTATAACAATACGTTTTCCGGGTATTGCTGGATTCTACTTTTGGCCTGGTACTTGGTTGAAATCCTCTTGCCAGTTGATTAGGCTCTTCCGTTCTTCTTTGTTCTGGCTGGGTGCCACTTAAGCCTCTCTCCGACTCTCATGGGTATTCCTTCGCTAGTTCCCGACGCTCCTCCTTTCAAGTGTTTCGTTTCTTATTAAAACATTGGTGGTTCTTGTATCCTTGTCGGCAGCGATCTTCGTAATCCCCGCGCTGATCCTCTCTCCTCCGTTTGTAACTTGGAGAGTGATCACGATCAGAACGGTCACCATTATAACCCTGGTACTTGTCGTACCGGTTGCAGTCATAAGTGTCCCTTCTGTCGTTGTACCGGACATCTTGTACTGGCTGGTAATGCTCGTCTCGATGCCAATGTTCTTCTTCCTCTTCCCAGTCTCTTCGGGTATCGATTTCTCTTACCGGTGCTACTTGTTGGTTCAATAAGTTATATTCGCATTGGTCCAGTTTGTGTGACTTGGAATGTGACCGCATGGTACATTCTATTGCAGAGTGCCCGACATTGAGACATGTCGTACATTGTATAGCTTGTCGAAAACATAGGTCTTCTTCTGTCGATCGTGCTGGCGCGGAAATCAATGACTGTGCACGTTGTATGCAGGGGTTCACAGAGTGCTGCTAGGAATATTGCTTTAGCCTCTGCTTCCGGTGGTGCCCGACTTAGTTGCCTGTGCATCCGCTGGAACCAGATTACGAATTGTTGAATGGTTTCCATAGGTTCCTGCCGTATGGTGTAGAATAGGCCGACCATCTCTCGTTGATCCACCTCCTTGTTGAAGAATTGTAAAAATCTGGTTTTCAAGTCCTCAAACATAGTGATGGTGCCGGGAAGGTGCGTCAAGTGCCATCGTGTGGTTGGTCCTTCCAAAGTCATGCCGAACTCTACAATCTTCGATCGTTCTGCTTCGACCGCTTTTAAGCGTTGCGACACATGGTTTGCTTCCCATGTTTGTAGAAATGCATACACATGGGCTTCCGCATCCGGATCATCCCAGTACCTGGGATATTGGAATGGCATATCGTTGTCTGGTGTTGGAACTCGAGCTAGTGGGGACGGAGGTCTCTCCTCCTCTTCTGTTGGAGGCGGTGTCAGAGGTCTTTCCTTCTCTTTTTCCGGCGTCAAAGGTCTTCCCTCCCCCTCCTTCTAAGGCTCGCATGGCGGTGTCAGAGGTTGATCCACCTCGTGCCTTCCTGAAGCTTCCAGTTCTGTTATCGTCGGATCCGGTGTCGGTATATTATCCGATTCCTCGTCCTCCTGTCCGTTTGGGGTATCGTGACTACTGTGGTAATTTGAATGTGCGTTGTACTCGCCGTCTGAATCTGATTCAAACGCGGAAAATGGTTCCGAATCGCCTTCTCCCGCAGCTAATGCCTGCAGGATCGATTCTGCTTCCTTCAGACTACTTAAACTGCTTCCTTCGTCTGAATAGGAATTTTGCTGCAACCAGAGTGACTCCGCGGCCACTTGCCAGATCACCTTTGAAAAGGATCGATCCACACGTATTTCGTCGGCCGCCTAGTGGTACACTTCGCGCTTCCGTAATCTTTCGGCAAATCATCTCGCTCGCTCCATTGCTAGGTCATTTGTTGGTCTAGTCATCCATGCCCCCCGCTATTCACTGCGCTTGAGCAGGAATCGTGGTCGCCAAAAACTATGTTATTCCTTGGGCAGGACGAGCCCGAACATAGGGTGTCCCTCTAAGACACTTCACCAAAGGGTGGTGCAAATGGGGTAGGTGTAGACCGTGATACAAACATATTCCTAACCAGCTACTAACCGGCTTGGTTAAGGATCGTAATACACGTGTAAGATAGATTCAATTAAGCCCAGAACGGTAATTAACTAAAGCTTCCAAGATTAAACAAGATGTAGAACAACACTTTCATTAATAAACTACAATCTCATTACAATCTAATTGGGTCCTTTTATAGGTCACCGGCTCTGGGTACGAACCAGTGCCAACTGGCAATCGGCTACGAAACCAGTCTAGATCCGGATAGGCATACCGATTCCAGGTCCGTCCATTTGCTTCTCAAAATATAATAATTATAGATAGTTCTAAATTAATTATCCCTTTCCCATTCTGGACTTTATCCGGCTTTTAAGTCTTTCCCGGTCAACAGGTCCGGTTCAGAGCCTTCTTCAGCATTCGAATCTTGCCTTGGTCTCGTCTAACGATCAACATATCATCCATATATAGGAGGAGTATCAGGAAATCTCCTCTGTCAAATTTTTTCACAAACACGTAGTGATTGGCTTGCGTTTTGTAGTACCATTGCCAGGGAGCTTGCTTCAGTCCGTATAGGCTCTTCTTCAGCCGGCACACCAGGTGCTCCTTCCCTTTCTTCTCAAATCCTTTCGGTTGATGCATGTAGATTTCTTCTTCGAGGTCGCCATGTAGGAATGTCGTCTTGACGTCCAGTTGCTCTACCTCGAGGTTCATGCTTGCCGCTATGCCCAATATCGTCCGGATAGAAGTCATCTTTACTACTGGGGCAAAGATCTCATCGAAGTCCACTCCTTTCTTCTGTTGGAAACCCTTCACCACGATTCGGGCCTTATACCTGGGTGGATTTCCGGCATCTCCCGGTTTCAACTTATACACCCACTTGTTCCGGAGTGCTCTCTTCCCTTTCGGCAACTCCATCAGTTCATATGTGTGGTTCTCATGTAGGGAATCCATCTCATCCTGCATGGCACTCAACCATTGCGGCTGTGGGTGTCTCTCTTTGCTTCTTCAAAGCTTTCCGGCTCCCCCTCATCGGTTAGCAACACATGCTCTGCATCCAGAAATCTCTGGGTGGCTCTTCTCTCTCAGAGGGGATATCTCTGTCCTTGGTTTCTAACTGTCGATTCCTCCGTTTGTTCTGAATCCGAATCCGATTCGGGATCTTGTCCGATTCCGATGTCTTCTTCTTCTTCGGTCAGTTCAATTTCTTGTCCATATCCGGCCGGTTCGTCGAGTGTCATCCGGTTACCAGCTAGCATCCGGTTTTCAATCAGGTGGGTCCTTGTGTCCTCAAGTCGGTTTTCATTGAATGATCTGGAGTTCATCACCTTCTTCTCCGACTCCCAGTTGTCGTGACTCTTGAGTAGGAAGCAGAGAGAGAGCGATGGCGAGAGCGGTAGAGATAGCGATAGTGATAGCAAAAGAGAGTGAAAAAGGGAGAGAGTGCGAGAGAGAGAAAAGTATAAGTGAGAGATAAGAAATGGGAATGAGAATATATTATGAGAAAGAAGATTACAAGGAGTAGGCTAAGGGCTAAAGACTGGTGTTGAACCGAATGAGTTGTGATGAGTGTATGGACTCTTATTTATAGGCCCTTATGGAGTATTCTAGAATGTTCTAGAATATTTTAGATATTTATGAATAATAATAATAATAAATATAATCATGAAATATTCAAGAACATTCTAGAATAATCTAGAATGTTCTAAATATCTCGTAATAACTAAACATATAATTATTATGATTACATCTCACATATGTTATTACAATGGTTAAAGTACAATATGTAAACCAAGAGGTTATGGGTTCGATTCCTGGTTCGCCAAGATGAATGTCATGATAAGCCAAGATGTATGTCTTCATGACATTATCCCCCCTTTTCGATGACGAGTTGCACGAGTCGGAAGAAAAGAGTTCAGACTTGGTTTATGAGGATATTGGTTGTGAAATGCAACAACCATGTCGGAGGCATTGGCAAGATGTTCGGCAGGCTCCCATGTTCGATCATTAGGTGTATAGCCTAACCAATCAACCAAGTAGTATAGTTTGTTGCGAATGATCTTGGAGTCGAGGATAGCGGCAACCTCATATTCAGAGCCATTGGAAACGTCAATTGGAGGTGGGGGAGGTGTAACACGACCCGGAATAGAGCTCGTTGTGTAGGGCTCCAAAAGTGAAACATGGAAGACCGGGTGAAGACGCATATGAGGAGGAAGATCAAGACGAAATGTCACATCATTGATCTTACCACTTATGACATATGGGCCAAAACGTTGATAATCCAATTTGTAGCAAGGTCGGGTCGTTTTAATGCTACCTTGTAAGAGCCATACACGATCGCCTACTTGAAATGTAGTCGATGAATCACGCCGATGACGGTCAGCAATCTTCTTTTGAGTGTTTTGGGCTTCACATAAATGATGCAAAAGCATATCCTGAACTTCTTGGAGTCGAGTGAGCCGATCTTCAGCAGCTGGGTTTTTTGGGAGTTCAGGATGTTCAAGCATCGTCCAACGAGGATGGTACCCAATGTTTGCAAAAAATGGGGAATATCCAGTAGAAGAATGCTCGGAGTTGTTATAAGCAAATTCTGCCAAAGGTAGTAAATCCACCCAATCATCTTGTTGATAGTTGACAAAACAACGTAGATATTGCTCGACTGTTTGGTTGGTGCGCTCACTCTGCCCATTAGTCTCTGGATGGTAGCCGGAAGAGAGTTTACAAGAAGTATGTAAGAGTTTGAACATGTGCCGCCAAAATTTCGAGATGAATTGGGGACCCCGATCACTGATAATATCATCCGGAAGACCATGATGGCGAAACACCTCCCGCATGAGTAAATCAGCTGTCTCTTGACTAGTAATGGTCTTTGTGCATGGAAGGAAATGTGCCATCTTCGTAAAACGATCGACAACTGTGAGAATCGAATCAAATCCCTTGGAAGGTGGAAGATCCGTAATAAAGTCCAAGGAAATAGATTTCCATGGGCTCTCCGGAATAGGCATTGGCTGTAATAAGCCATATGGATGATGTCGAGGCTTTTTTGATCGGCAACATGTATCACAGCTACGAACATAATCCGTAACAAAATGGCGAAGCCGTGGCCACCAATATCGGCGAGAAATCAACTCAAAAGTCTTGTGGATGCCGAAGTGTCCCGCCATTGGTGTGTCATGACATTGTTGCATGACTTTGAGTCGAGAAGGACCGTCAGGCACATACAAGAGAGTTTGTCGAAAAAGTAACCCATCATGCCAACTAAACTGGGTGTAGTCTAGACGAGGATTTTGAGTTTGGGAGCTAGATGCACGATTTGGGATAATATGGCTCAAAACCTCTTGGGCGAACGCCTCAGTCGCAATCTGCTCACGAATGGAATCAAGAAGCCTTGAATCTCCCGGTGTGTTGATGGTATGCATTGCCATTATTCGTAGACGATCAGGACCTAAGAGGATTTGCTTTTGGCTTTCAAATGCGGCCTCTCCAGGTTGAAGTTCCATATACGAACGTCTAGATAAAGCATCTGCTTTTCCTTGTTGCATCCCAGGGCGATATAGAATTACAAAATCGAAACGAGTTAAGAACTGCGCCCAACGAGCTTGTCGTCGATTCAAGACTCGAGCACTTTGAAAGTATGTTAGATTTTTATGATCATTGTAGACAATAATCTGCTGAGAAGAACCCTCCAGAAAATGATGCCATTGTTGAAAAGAATCCACAATGGCAAGAAGCTCTTTGTCGTGAATCTCATAGTTGATTTCTGCGGCTTCAAATTTTCGTGAGTGAAAAGCCACCGGGTGCAGTTCACCATCATCACCAATTTGGGATAGTACACTTCCGAGTGCGAAATCCGATGCATCAGCTTCAAGTATAAAGCGCCTCATTGGATCGACATGGATTAAGATTGGTGCGGATGTAAATGCTTGCTTTAAACCCTCAAATGCAGAGTTCGCATCTATACTCCATACAAATGGTCGATTCTTGTGCGTCAGTTGAGTGAGGGGCAACACAATTTTTGAATAATCTTTGATGAACTTGCGATAAAAGTTTGCGAACCCCAAAAAACATTGCACATCTCGCACGGACTGTGGTGTTTGCCAATCCAAAATTGTTTGAACCTTTGATGGATCCATAGAGATGCCATTTGAAGAGACTATGTACCCCAAAAACTCCACTTGACATTGGTCGAAACTACACTTCTCCAATTTTGCATAGAGACCATACTCTCGTAGCCGTTGCAAAACTTGGCGAACATGTATATCATGTTCTTCTTGAGTTTTTGAGTAGATCAAGATATCATCCAGGTAAACAATGATGAAGATATCGAGGAAGTCTCGAAAAATATCATTTGCCATATGTTGGAAGACTGCTGGTGCATTCGTGAGGCCAAAAGGCATCACTGTGTACTCAAAATGACCATAGCGAGTGCGGAACGCCGTCTTCCATTCATCCCCAGGACGAATTCGAACAAGGTTGTAGGCACCTCGAAGATCTAACTTCGTGAAATACTTTGCTTCACTGAGGCGTTCTAGAAGGCTTGAGATCAATGGGAGAGCATATCGGTTTCTAACGGTCACTTTATTCAAGCCTCGATAATCCACGACCATACGAAGCGTACCATCTTTCTTCTTAACGAAAAAGATGGGTGCACCAGCAGGAGATTTTGAATGTTGGATAAAACCATTTGCCAAGTTCTCATTGATATATTCTCGAAGAACCTCTAACTCCGTGGGCGAAAGATTATAAATTGGTCCCCATGGAGGCTCTTTTCCTGGCTGCAAATCAATTGGGCAATCATATGGTCGATGCTCTGGTAGTCTATTAGCCTTCACCTTATCGAACACATCGGAGAATTCTATGTACTTCTTTGGTAGTTGGACCCCCAATTCTTGTGAGCTAGATGAGGGAGTTGCTAAAACCGCAAATACCATCATGTCTTCCTTTCTTCCATCCTCTCGTAATTGATGTATAGAGATTGTTGAAATTGTGGGGGATCCTAGATCCTTAGTTGGAGCTTCAAGAGACTTGGATTGTACGGTGACCTCTTCAATAGTTCTTTTTCTCCAATCAATGGTTGGGTTATGTAACTCAAACCAAGGAAGACCAAGAACTAGAGAGTGCTCCGGACTACTAATGATGTTAAATGAGATGACACTAGCCAAATTACCTAGGACTACACGAATTGGTTCAGACTCTTCGACTATATCTCCTGATGCTATAGGGCGACCATCGATGACTCCTACAGCTACTGGGTTTGGGAGTTTTTTCAAGATGATGTTTTGAGTCAATGCAAACTCGCGATCCATGAAACAAGAATTGGCTCCGGAATCTAGGAGGGCAGAGGCTAGGGCGCGATGACCTGTAGATGTGCTATGCTCGACTTGTGCAGAAAAAACTCTACTAACTTGATTTGATGAAATGGAACCACAACTAGGTACTGACTCTACATAACTAGGATGGTCCAACCAAATGGCTCCTATTTTGGCCGGACTTATTCGTTTAACACATCCTCTAATTGGCTCAAGACATCAAATCTATTCTCATGGCATGGGCTATTAGGCTTAGTACTTAAGTTATTAGAAGTGATAGTAGAACTTGATGTAGGGTTGTCATGTGCACTTACTTGGTAAACTTGACGCCTGGGTTTATGTGGACAATTCACAGCTATATGTCCTGGACCACCACAGTAGAGGCATAGGCGATGCGCCCGACGTCGTTGTTTCTCAGCATCTGATAAGGGCCCTCGACGTTGTGTCGACTCTATTTCCATCGGAGTGGGACCATCCCTCGTAACGGGTCTAGAACCTTGTGGCGGTGTGGCGACTATAGAAGCGTATGTCTGTTCCGGTTGGCGGCGTAACATTTGTTGACGTTCAGAACGTCGCTCAAATAGGCGATTATCACATCGCACAGCTCGGCTAATAGCTTCAGTAAGAGACTTTGGATCTTCATGGAAAGTAAGAAGAAGATCTTTGACATCGTTACGCAAACCCTGACGGA
Organism: Azolla caroliniana; assembly: GCF_043228905.1. NCBI lineage: Eukaryota > Viridiplantae > Streptophyta > Polypodiopsida > Salviniales > Salviniaceae > Azolla > Azolla caroliniana. The sequence continues at coordinate 16,060,983 of NW_028230438.1, forward strand.
ATTGATCCATTAAAGCTGCCTCATCCCAAGGGATGTCGCATGCCAAGAGACGGAAATCTGCGGCATAAGCTGAAGCGGGACGATCTCCTTGTCGGAGTCTTCGAATCTTGTTTATTGCAGTCCTAGTGCTATCCGTATCTCCAAAACTAGCTTGAAACTCCTTAACGAATGCCTCGAAATCCTCCAGTAATGGTGATTTCTTCTCAAGAAGTGGTGCAAACCATGCTAACGCTGTACCGCTTAGCAAGGTTCCTATTAATCCCACACGGGCAGCATCAGTTGGATACCGATTGGGATGTAACTGAATCACCAAACGAACTTGATTCAGGAAACCTCGAAAGAGAGATCTGGTACCATCAAACTTGGCAGGGAGGCTAATCTTTGGTTCCCTTGGGGAGTTTTGAACCCCCGCCGCTTGTTCTCGTAATGTTAATATAGTAGCCTCAAGTTGATGAACCCGTTGTGATAACTCCTCATATTGATGAGCTTTCTCAGTACTGACTTGTTGAAGATCCCCGAGTAGCCTTTGATTTTCTTGCTCTAATGCCACAAACTTAGTGGTGAGCATATCGAGCTCCGAAAGGACACGCATATACTCTTGCTTGCTGACCGACTCCATAACCGCGGGGGAAAAAGAAAGAAGAATAAAGAAGAAAGCTTGCTAGGGTTATTGGAGAAAGGGAAAAGAAATATTCGAATGAGTTGTGATGAGTGTATGGACTCTTATTTATAGGCCCTTATGGAGTATTCTAGAATGTTCTAGAATATTTTAGATATTTATGAATAATAATAATAATAAATATAATCATGAAATATTCAAGAACATTCTAGAATAATCTAGAATGTTCTAAATATCTCGTAATAACTAAACATATAATTATTATGATTACATCTCACATATGTTATTACAATGGTTAAAGTACAATATGTAAACCAAGAGGTTATGGGTTCGATTCCTGGTTCGCCAAGATGAATGTCATGATAAGCCAAGATGTATGTCTTCATGACACCAGTCGGCAATAGTCTTGTCTTCCACGAAGACTATGTCCCGACTCCGGAACACCTTCTTGTCGACCAGATCCCACGCTCGGTAACGGAACTCATCGTCGTCGTATCCAAGGAATATGCATGGCTTGGACTTCGGATCTACCTTTGCTCTCTTGTCCTTTGCAACATGCACATATGCGAGACACTTGAACACCTTCAGATACCGGTAAGATACACCTTTACCAATCCATACTTTCTGAGGTGAGTCTCCTTCCAAGGGTGTTGAGGGTGATCTATTTATCACATAGGTTGTCGTCATCAGCGCCTCAGCCCAAAACGTCTTGGGTAACTTTGCATGTGCTAGCATGCTCCGGAATCTCTCCATTATGGTCCGGTTCATCCTTTCGGCTAGCCCGTTTAGTTCCAACATCTTCAGCACAGTAAATTCGACCCGAATTCCCTTCGACCGGTAGTACCCCTCGAACTGCCCCCGGTATTCTCCTCTGTTGTCCGCTTGAACCGCCTTCAGCTTCCGGCTGGTTTCTCTTTCCACTCTCGCGTGGAGCTCCTTGAAGATGGATAACACTTGATCCTTCATCTTCAGTGGTGAGGCCCATAGCTGCCGGTTGTGGTCATCTATGAACGTCACAAAGTACTGTGATCTAGCATGTGACATTGTGTCCACTTGATACATATCGGTATGCACCAGCTCTAGTGGTGCATTCCGTCTCATCGGTGGTCTTGACCGGAAGGAGGTTCGGTTTTGCTTGCCTGCCGAGAAATCGGTGCAGTTCTCAAGTTGCAGGTCCTTGACCGGAATGAGGTTGTCTTCGGCAAGCCTCTTCATCCCCTTCTCACTCATGTGACACAGTCTTTTGTGCCACAGCTCACCGGCAGTGTCGGAAGCTACATTCACGTCTTCTTCCCGACATATCCGGGCATTCATCAAGTACAGTCTGTTGATCTTCCGGGCTCGAGCCACTATCAAGATTCTCTTGTTGAATTTCATAACACCATTCCGGATGCTACCCATATATAGCCTTCATCATCTAGCCAACCGGATGATATTAGGTTCAGTCAAACCTTCGGAACGTGTTGGACATCCTTCAGCAGCAATTTGCATCCGGTTGATGTCGTCAACAACACATCTCCTATGCCGATAATTCGGCATGTACCTTCATTCCCCATCCCGACACAACCATGATCTCCGATTGTGTAGGATGAGAAGCATTTTCGATCCGGTGTCAGGTTGAACAACGCTCCGGAATCGACAACCCATGTTGTCTCGTCGTTGACAAGGTTTAACTCATTCTCTTCGGCAATGAGCATCAATTCTTCATCACTTGTTGTGATTGCCGACGTTCCCTTCTAATCCAGGCCTCTCCGGTAGGAAACCCTAATAGGGAAAAACCCTAATAGGGAAAAACCATGGACTCCAACTATCACTATATGAGAGGAAATACAAAGTGGAGGCACAGAGGCAACGACCTTGTGCTCGCGATCTTCGCGAAACGACGGTTACAACAAAGAGTGCTCGTAGCTACTCTCTCTCTCTCTCTCTCTCTCTTCTCTCTCTCTCTCTCTCTCTCTCTCTCTCTCTCTCTCTCTCTCTCTCTCTCTCTCTCTCTCTCTCTCTCTCTCTTTGTCTCTCACTCTCTGTACAATAGTTACAACAATATGACAATAACAATGACAACCACACATAAGTAATTGCCGTAAGTCACATTTATACTTATAGGAACTTAGGGCTATTTACAAATATAGCCTCAATAGGCTTACTCAGAAAACATATTTACAGATATGTTTTCTCTTCTTGTTCTCACTGGTTCTCTCCCGGTTCTCACCGGGTCTCCTCCGGTTTCCGGTTTTTTTTCGGTTCTTACCAGGTCCTCTTTATTCATCACCAGATCCCATCCAGAGGGACCGATTTCCCAATAGTTCTCTAGGTGGGAAATCATGAAAAATCAAAGCCTCATATGTATATTCCTCTAGGGTGGAGAAAATGGGTCTCATGCAATGGCCAAGGTAGCATGAGATGTTTTGATTAGGACAAAAACCCAGGGAGGGTTGGCTTTAATAGATCCCTTGATACAATCTCAAGCTCTCTTGACAAAATTTGTAGTAAGAGGACAGAGGCATGGAAGGGTATGTTTCTTAATCAACTGATGCAATTAGCTCCCAAGACGAGAGGGAACTGGTTCCCTTCTTTGAAATGGATGTTCGTGACAGATGTACAGACACCGAGACGGAATCTAACATCCAAGAGATTTCTCCTGGGAATCGTTAGATCATGGGATGTAATCAAGATTTTTTTACACAAGCAAATGCCTAACACGTGGGATGGTTGGATGAATCCGCGGCTTTTGGCTAATTCTCTTGTCCGGGATTCTATTGGAAATATATTAGGCCTTAGACCTCATCTTGCATGGGGAACACTTGACAATGGGCGAGCAACATCAATAGGATCTTTGATTCATTTTCAGCACATGCCAAAAGTGGATTGGCTTAAGCAGTTACACTCGATATATGGGCGAAGACAATGATAATGGATATTTCAGTGGTCTTCTCACATGCCTCAGCGTGACTTCAGCCAATGCAAGAGCATACTGGTTTAGTTGCTTTGCGAATGGCATGATGCTCTTTGTTAAAGGAATTTCTATAGACTTGTGTATTTTTTATTTCCATATTCAACATGATAATAAATTGCAGCCTTATACACCCTTAGATAATTTACTACAAAACCTACTCGAAAGCAAATGCGTGTAGCCCATGTATGGAAAACAGTATCTACGATTACATTATGGACCTTATGGAAGTATCGTTGTAGAAGACAATATGATTCCATAATTCCTCTTCTCTTAGATATATTGTTGGAATTATGGGAGAGCTTATTGGCAGTAGGTTGTGGGCAATATGATAATATGTTGGGCTCTTCAAACGTTGTTCTTAAGAAAAGGAAAAAATTACTACAGTTATGGAGGAAGTTGCCTCTATTCAGAGTCTCCTCTCAAGGACCAATTTGAAAATATCATCACCCCTAGCCCTTGCCCTGATCATCCTTTTTGTATATAACACTCTGTAATTGTACATTGTGTAACCTTCCAACGTTTTTTCTTAATACTAAAGAAGGAAATCTTTTTGGAAAAAAAATAATTATACATTCTTTTCTTCTTCATTAGTTTCTAAAGAAGATAATTCCTTACTTTCAGGGAAGGATTTTTATGGCTCATGTGCATCTTGCACTACATCATCATATATTCTTTGACCTTGGGTATGAGTAGCCAATTCACGTAAAGGCACAAAAGCTTCTCATATTTTTATTTTCCTTTTTGTTTTGTTTTCTTCTTCTTGTTTGGTAGAAATCCACTCTCTTCTCCTAAAGAGGTTTCATATCGTTTCCATGTGCTTGGCAATATTCGTAGATATTGTCTAATAAACAAAACTTTTGCATCATATACTGCTTTTTACTTCCATAGATATGTGCTACCTCCATGCCTACCATCAAGCACATAAGCATTGAGCATATTCCAATTCTCTTAGTGTTGTTCACTTTCATTGGTTTTCAGACCCTCTCACTATGGGGCTTCCGGCAAATAATGTTTACAAGACCAATTCTCTTAGTGTTGACCACTCTTGTTGGTTTTTAGACTCTTTTGCTATGGAGATTCTGATAAATAATATTTACAAGACCATTAAAATGAAGATATCAAGATTAAATTATTGATATCAGAATTGCAATTTTGCAAATGAAAATCAGACTACAATTTGATTTCCTAAAACATTAGTCAAACTGGGAAAATTACAAGAAACACAAGATCAATACATTAAATTAACGTTTCGCAACAACTAAATTCAGATAATATAGAGAAACAGTTTCCATAAGGAGGTAAATTAACTTGCCCAAATACTGGAGATAATTGTCATAAACAATTGAATGATGGTGTTGGAGAAAGGTAGTGATGACCTTGGATGGCATGGGCCCAAGAATGCAAAGAGAAAGAAAGAAAGATATATTCACGTCTTCTAAGACCAAATTTGGCCCATGAGACAATTGGTTACAACAAAATGGGATATGTACCCAATCATTGAAAATAAGAATAAAATAAACATTGACAAAAGAGTTCTGGTGTTGTACGAAAGATGTTAAGATGTAACATATTCTATAAAGGAAATGGTTGTGTTAGGCCTAGTTTCATTTCCATCCAAAGTCTCTCAAAAAGGAGTAGGAGGTCATAGGATTTTGATGTAGATGTGGCATATGGTGTCAATGTAAAAGGTATCATGACCATAGCTTCTGGGTGGTGCAACTCATGTTCCCATATCTTCTTAATTGCTTCTACACAATAAGTGACTTTAAGGCCCGATATGTAAGGGTGTTTGTTTGTTCTTTGGTTTTCTACTTCAGCGAGGGAAAGGCAGAGTGGTGTGGGTGTGTCCACGCTCATCGTCCCCTCCTATCCCTGAACAAATTCATTGGTTACATGTTGGTGAATATTAGAAAATTAATGGTTAGCATTTTATAGCATATTCTCTTTGTGTTGTTTTAGCTCTAAGATATATCTATCTACTTTCTTTATATTTAGGGTGTCTAATAGTTTGGAGAGGGTCTTCGTATGTCTTGGAAATTTGCCATTATCTCGACGTAAGCTGGACACTTGCATGTAAAGTAATACTCATCCTCTATCTCTATGTGACATAATCTACATATTTGTCCTCTTTGGGGACTCCATTAATACAACCATACTCAACCTCAACTTGGTGAGATGATAGTCTAAGTTGTCCAATGGTAACCCCTCGTGTATTTGATAAGAACATATCTAGATATTTTCGTCGTATAATAAAATCTAACTTAGAGAAGTGCATGAAGTGTTCCTTATAGTATACCATTTTAGATAGGAGTGGCTCTAGTGGGCTCATCTATTTATGTCAAATGGAAATTTTCCATATTTCTTGGTGTATTACTTTATTACGGTCCTCATAAGAGATTAATGTTTTATCAAGTCTCGTGGTTCTACATAAGAGAGAGAGAGAGAGAGAGAGAGAGAGAAAGAAAGATATATTAACGTCTTCTAAGGCCAAAATTGGCCCATGAGAGCAAACGCAAAAGCAAAAAACGTTTGTGAAGAAAATGCGGAGGAGAAAAGAGTTACGAAGAAATAGAAAGTAAAAAAAGCAATTTAAGAACAAGAGGGGAAACGCAAAAAGCAAAAAGCGTTTATGAAGAAATAGAAAGCAAAAAAGCGATTTATGAAGAAGAGGGGAAATGCAAAAAGGCCAAAAAAACGTTTAAGAAAAAATTGGAAGCGAAAGAGAAAAAAAAAACGCAAAGTAGCAGAAAAAAGAAAAAGGAAAACAGAGAGAAACGTTTCGAATGGCGACGTCGATTCGATGGATGGACTCTCCCTTTCCTTTATTAACTCAAATCCGCACCAAATTCAAACTCAGCAGGACAGGCATCGTTTAAGAGACAAAAGGAAGAGATTACAAGGAAGGAGGAGGTTTCTGCATGAATGGATTGATTGATTGATTGATTGATTGATTGATTGATTTAGTGTGGACTAATTAATCCCTACTACTTAATTCCCTGCAGATTAACACCTCCATACATTTCACTGAGAGAGCGGGAGATATGGCTACCAACGCACCCGTGGATGTGAAGGAACTGAATGGCTCCTACATCTTCGTTGTGGATGTCCCTGGCCTTAGAAGCACCGACATTAAGGTCCACACCTTCATTCATTTACATTACATCTCTCTTTCTCTCCCTCCACAATCAACATGCTCCATGTGGTTTGTTTGTTCCCCCATTCCCTACCTAAAACATGATGAGAAGTGGTCTGACTAAACCAGGTCCAGATCGAGAATGACACGATCTTGAAGATAAGCGGAGAAAGGAGGCGCGAATCGGCCGAGGATTGTCAAATCCAGAACTTGAAGGTGGGGGATCAGGTGAAGTATGTGCGGGTCGAGAGGCCCGCGGGTCGATTCATGCGTAAGTTCAATCTTCCTAACCATGTAAATCTGGATGCCATCTCTGCTGCCTGTCAACAGGGTGTCCTGACTGTGCTAGTGCCCAAAATGCCCACCCCCGAGCCGCACAAACCTAGGACCTTCGAAATCCCTGTCGCCACAACACCATCAAGTAGTGCCATATGAATCCACTCAATTGACACTTTTAACCACCAGCACCTCATGCCATGCCATAAGGTGTGATCTAGTTTTGCATCTATTTTGCTTTTGCTTACACACTTGCATTCATGACAATTCACTTCCAAGTTTAGTTATCGAAAACCCCTCCCGAGGAAATGAGTTCACATTCCAAAACGACTTTCGACCACCACTCGCCACCATATATACATGACATTGTTCATGTCATGCTTTTATACACCGTTATATAACTGTCATCTTCCCTCATCTATCACATGATGATGCGATGAATATCCTATTCATTGAGTAACATGGCTCACATGATAGTGATGAAAGTTTAGCACAGACAATCGAGTAGGTAGGTTAATGTGAACTTCCCGGAACTGAATTGGAACACCATATCCAATTCTCTCTTGATGATCCATAGATGATTGTTCCTTTCTGCCTAGTTCTGTGGGTTTTTGTAGTACACCTTCGCTCATGTTTATTGTCGACTTGGTAAGTAGAATGTAATACAATTAGAGTACACATTACTTATCATACATACAATGTGATGACAACCCAAGCTATGACTTTGGGGATGTTTAAGAGAATGCAAATCTATGCTTGGCTTGCCTAAATCTATAAATGAAAGGATATTGATTTGTGACTAAATTATGCCACGAATTAAGATTGTGCTGTATAGTCTTCATCTACTTGTAAAATGGAATTCTTACATTCTCAATCTTCAGAGTTGAGAAATTTGTAGAATCTTATAATATATGAAATACTTCATTTCTCGTTTTATATCTTGGCTACGAAAGACAAAGCAAATTAGTATTACACATGAATGAGTTTTAATATCCACACAAGTCTACAAATGTCAGTAACAACGCATGGTGTAGGAAATTCCCTTCAGAAATTTAAATTACTAATTGTGTCCAATACACTGAGTTTTGACCTATTCTAAGTTTTGAATATACCTTTGGCTGAACATTAAAACTTGTTTTGCATTTGATGCCTGAAAGTTTGAATGGATAGCAGTTAGGGTATACAATGTAATTTAATGTGTTTGATCTTAATTGAATTCACAATTGATCATGATCTTGTCTCTCAAAATCAATGTTGAAAGCTTCCTGCAAGATAGATCCATATTAAGGGATCGAAATCATATGGGAATAATCGAAATGCCAAAATTCCCAAGATAGATCAATCTGTGTGTTGACCAAAACCAGCGCAAGATCCATATTAAGGAAGCATTTATTACCATTAGCAGATATTTATTACAAGTAGCTAGACCTAGTTTGGAAAGATAAGAGGGTAAAATGAGAGAGACGTAAGACCTCAAGTGGTTTCTTCTTTGTGAAATGTGATTTGGGCAAGATCCCTCTATTCGAGCAAGCTTCTTTTTTGGGCTAATAAATCTTCTATAAAGATTCTCCAAAGGAGCGAGATTTTGAAACTATAGTTTTGTGATCCATAATTTGTCGGAAATATGGACATCATTTTATTTCCAAGATGCTTGAGTAGCCATAAAAAATGTCTTGGTTCTGATATGTTTTGCATAACCTTGGGGATGCAAGTTCATGTAAACATCGAATCTATCCTTTCAATTGGCAACCTCAATGAGAAAGACTTACATACACAGGCCTCTAAGGCCATTTACTTTCAAAAAAGGATCTAGTGTTTAATGCAAACAACATAATGTTAGTTGTAGCCTAACTTTATATAGGACCCCAAAGGGATGCAAAAGGTTGACAGTTGGCCTAAATCTTAGGAGTTTTAGGCATTTGGATATTCCCAAACTATTGTCAACCTCAAGTTGTTACCACAAGACAAAACAAACTAAAACTAGGGGGATTTCGTGCTTCCCTCTTAGAGAAATTGTCACATGACAAAGTGCTTGCCAAACTAAGTGATTCTTGATGTTTTTGCCCATAGTTTCACTACGAACATATTATCACAAGTCATTTTGATATGATTTTAGTATCATGTTGATATGATTTTGACGGTGCCCGCCCAAAAGTTTTCGAAAGGGAAAATAATAGAAACTCATGTATTTAATAACACCACAGTTAAGTTCATCTACGTTGATGCAACAACACATTATGATATCCAAGTCTCTCACATTTTATTTAATAATGATCCAACAACTTCTTTCCAATCATTGTCTTTTTTGAAACATTTCAAATAAACTCAACTAAGGACACCACAAAAATGTATATTTCACATAAAGCCTTGTCTAAAACAGAGTAATTACATTGATTCATGTACTAACATCATACATTTGAAGACACTCATAGACTTGATTAGACATGACATTTATACCTCTATAGTGGTACATTTACACTCCTACTAACCAAGATGAGTTGAAGCTTTAACAATATTGAAACAATTGCTATTGTCAGATCCCGCAAACTTCCTATTGAAAGCAATATTGATTTTACTAACATCATGACAAATGTTGGAGTCATCAATTAAGATTGAATGTAGTATTATGTGGATATGAAATTGGGTTTTCATTTAAGTCATTAGCTACTAGATGTTATCATAAAGCTAAATCAACTGTAATTAATTAACTATTAGAAGTTATCACTTAATTAATTAGCTATTGCTTGTCATCAATTAGGTAATTAGCAAGTAGATGTTATGACCATGGTAAATCAATGCTAGCGAAAAGATATTGAACAATCTCACTTAGCTAATTATCTACTAGATGTTACCATCAAGCTAAATCGGTCTTAGCTAGAACTACAACTTATTGCTAGGAAAATTAGCTATTGGACATTATCACTTATCTATTTAGTAGGAATCGATAATGGTTTGGTTTTGGCTTAACTGATTTGGCCTTGTCTAAGACAAACAAGTTAAGCCTTAACCGGTTTCGGAGTTAAGGCTGAACCGAAACAAACCACTCCCTAAAGTTGTTAAGGCTGAACAAATTCTTTGGCCAAATTGATTAAGCCTAAACCAGTTTAGGAACCTAGCTGAATTGAACCATCAAACCATTTCAAAAGTTGTTTAATGACAAGTTGCACGCTTCAACTAAGCCATTTGTAGTGCTTCCTATTTATATTTAGGGAAAACTAATAAAACACCAACTTTTCACAAAAAGGGGCATATACGAGAATATAAGGAGCCCTGACGAAGATCCAAAACTTGACTTACCTCAATTGTTAGCTAGATGTTCTATGCCATCTAAGACATCACAAAACACATGGAAGTTGGCGGTGCATGGGATGGTGTATTAAATTTCAATCCAACGTATTGAACTTGAAACTACATTAATGTTAGGAATATGGATCCGAATGAGGATAATTTGGACTACCATCTCAATCAAGACAAATTAAACAATAGATGAAACCACAAGACGAAAATGAGAGTACACCAAAACTTTTAACATGGAAAACCCAAAATAGGGAAAAACCACAAAACCCCTTCAAGTTCAAAACAAGTTCACTATTTTTCTTAGTACAAATGAATATAACCTCTCTAGCTTTGACTAGAGGGATGTATATGCTAAGGCAGTAGCCTTGATTACAATTCCTCACCCAACTGGGTGGATAGAAAAACTAACAAAAATTATAAACAAGGAAAAACATGAAACGATCCCTACACACGAAAATCCACTCCCCTCTGTCCCACTCGAGTAAATTGGTTTTGAAAGCATTCCGCCAGTTGAGCTGAAGAAACTTGATGCAAAGTAGATAGGATAGTTGTTGTTCAATCGTGGTTCTCTGATAGCACAAACAACCCCTCGTAGGTCTCTGTCTCCACTTTTGCACTTTGGTAGAACACTCTTCCTCTTGCTCTCACTCTTTCGTTCTTTGTTTTTCTCACCTTGTTTTCTGTTTTTCTGTGTAAAAAAAACAGGTCATGCTGTCTCCCTTTTTCTTTTCTCTGTTTTTCTTTTTTTGTCTTCTTGTAGTCCAATGTCTATATCTGTGTTCACACACACACACACACACACAAGACACACACCCAAAAAAACACAGAAAAAGAAAAAGGCATACATATATATAAATATAAATACAACTAATTATAACTTTTCTTATAACTTGCCTTAAGCCTATTCAGCGTTCAACCGACTCTCCACTTGAGTGGACAAGCCCCAACAATTCTCCCCCTCCGTCTTAAGTGGGGGGCACAACCAAGTTTGCCTTTTGTTTGCAAACTTCAAGCTTCTCCCTTGACAATCTTTTAGTCATCATGTCAGAATCATTCTCATTGGTATGTATCTTCTCAATGTGCATTTTCTTTTCTTCAAGCACATCTCTAATCCAATGGTATCTAACATCAATGTGCTTTGACTTAGAGTGAAAGGAAGAATTGATGCTGAAAGGCAACTCTGTGTTGTTTGCCGACCAAGCAATCAACACAAGTTTCCAAGTGCATACCTTTTATGTCCGGCAGGATGTTCTTCCTTGCTAGAACATCGAGTCCCTTTTGACTCATGTGCCCAAGTCTCTTATGCCATAGCTCAATCGAGGCATCCTTGTTGGCTACATTTACCTCTCCGCTGGACACCACATCATGAAGTACATAGAGGGAATTCTGTTTTAGACGTTTTGCTAATACTAGCGAGCCTTTGATGAGCTTCCATTTTCCTTCACCAAAGGAATTTGTGTAACCCTCATCATCAAGCTTACCGGCTGAAATAATATCCAGCCAAATGTCTGGTACATGCCTAACATCTTTTAATACTAGTTTGCAACCCATGTCCGTGGTCAGAATTATATTTCCTATGCCAACAACCTCAGTCACGCCGTGGTTAACCGTTTTAACTTTACCAAAGTCACCACCGGCATATGACGAGAACATTTCCCGATATGGGGTAATGTGGTACGAGGCTCCCGAATCGATAATCCAATCAGTTTCTTGCAATGCTAAACTGACACAAGCATCATCACACACGATGATAATATCACCATCACATGCGACTATCGTGGAATCATTTTTCTTGTTGTCAATAGTTCCACTCTTTTGGTCCCTCTTTTTCTTCCTACAATCTCTTTCATAGTGGTTTAAACCACCACAATAATGACACGTGAAGTCTTTCTTAGAGTCTTTCGTATTTCTAGATTTAGACCTCCCCTTAGAATTATTTCTGTGATGTTTTGGACCCCTGGCATGGTTTCTTCCTCTAAAGGAGTTGTTTTCTATGACTAAGGCTTTATGGTCAAAGTTGGACTCGTGCTCCTTTCGTCAGGCTTCTTCATGTAGAAGATTCGACTTAAGCATGTCCAATGTTAGGTCCTTTTGTTGCGTTGCAGTCCCAAGCGTCACAACAAGGGTTTCCCAACTATCTAGGAGAGACCCTAACAATAACAAGGTCCACACCTCATTTGCTAAAGGTATATCTAGAGAGACATATTGACTTATAAGTCCTTGAAACGTATTAAGATGCTTTGCCATACTAGAGCCATCTTGATACCTAAGTCTTACAAGTTTCCTAAACACGGAGACTCTATTCAAAGCATTTTTGGTCCGAAAAATACTCTCGATTTTTATCCATAACTCATTTGCTTTTGTTTCATCACAAAAACTGTTATATAGACTCATATCTATGAAACATCGGATGTATGCAGATGCCTTTAGATGCATGGCATCCTAAGTTAATGTATCTATGAACTCAGGTTTGCTCGTACCATGTAGTATGGGCAACCACATGTCCTTACATACCAACATGTCCCTCATTTTGGACTTCCTAATGGGGTAGTTGGATCCCGTCAGTTTAATCATCCCGCCTAATGATTCATCCATATTCCAAGTCTTTGCGGAGGTATGAACCTCTGCTCTGATACCACTTCTTGGGAATATGGATCCGAATCGGGATGATTTGGACTACCAACTCAATCAAGACAAATTAAACAATAGATGAAACCACAAGACGAAAATGAGAGTACACCAAAACTTTTAATGTGGAAAACCCAATGTTGAGATATCAAGCTCAATTAGTTTAATCTAGTTAGTCAACACATGTAACTTAGTAATTACCTAGATCGAATCTAGTTAATGTGTTGACCTTAAGCCTTTAAATAGGACCTTGTACTTAAGTGGGGTATTCTAGATCCTCCACTCCTTAGTACATTTAATGTAGGACTTACACATAAGTACCTATGTTCTACCCACACATGTGCACCTTTGCACATGGGTTGTATATATACCTCATTGTGGGTATTTTTGTATGTTGATGACACTTTTCAATATAGTCAATCATCCCCCATTTATCTTTGTGTTCATAAGTGTAACCTCCTCTCTCTCTCTTTTCCTCTCACACACTCTCACGTGCATATGATACTAATCTTCCGCTACTTAACATAACCATATAATTAGTCTCTAATTAACCCTAGTTAATTACCTAATAACTTAACACCCAAAATAGGGAAAAACCACGGAACCCCTTCGGGTTCAAAACAAGTTCACTATTTTTCTTAGTACAAACGAATACAACCTCTCTAGCTTTGACTAGAGGGATGTATATGCTAAGGCAGTAGCCTTGATTACAATTCCTCACCCAATTGGGTGGATAGAAAAACTAACAAAATTTGGAAACAAGGAAAAACATGAAACGAAGAAACCTGATGCAAAGTAGATAGGATAGTTGTTGTTCAATCGTGGTTCTCTGATAGCACGAACAACCCCTCGTAGGTCTCTATCTCCACTTTTGCACTTTGGTAGAACACTCTTCCTCTTGCTCTCACTCTTTCGTTCTCAGTTTTTTGTTTTTCTGTGTAAAAAAAACAGGTCACGTTGTCTCCCTTTTTCTTTTCTCTGTTTTTCTCTTTTTGTATTCTTGTAGTCCAACGTCTATATCTGTGTTCACACACACACACACACACACACACACACACACACACAAAAGATACACACCCAAAAAAACATACAAAAAGAAAAAGGCATACATATATATAAAAATATATAAATACAAAGAATTATAACTTTTCTTATAACTTGCCTTAAGCCTATTCAGTGTTCAACCGACTCAATGTTGTGGGCTCCACTTGAGTGGACAAGCCCCAACAATTTACACTAATCCTGTTGATTTGTAGAAAGGCATCTTTACTCCTTATTCCCAATATGCTTTTTCAGTAGTATCATGATTTGCCATCTAAACGGTTTTGCAGAAAGTATCTATTGGTTTGTCAAGGCTCATCTTGTTGTGAAGCCATAACTGGAATTTTGTTTTGATACCATTTTGTGCCCCTTTTTGTGCAGCGATATTGAATTCACATATACAGAACTGCAATTTATCAAGTGACAAATCTTATCCCCAAAACACTAATAAATAAGAGTTAGTTGTGTTCCGTCTAAAGGTTTTTCCTTATGAATATTTAGGTGATTATTAAGGCTTTTCCTAAATTGAGTAGAATTAGTGTTTAAAATTGGGGCATGTATATAAGTTTGTTGTGATTGTTTGGTTACTGGAGGCGATAAGTTAGACTCATTGGTTGAAGGGGAAACTTGTGGGTGTGCTTCTAGACATGAGGACGTCAGTGGAAGAGGGTTAATTGGCATGTGGTCCATTGTGACTTGTTGGATTTCTGAAGAAGTTGGTAGAGCCCACCAAGAATTAGTGGGCGAGGATTACTTCTTTGTTGGATTCAGTGTTGGATAGGTTTGATATGGTAGTTATGTTTTGTATCTTTTCATGTCCATGGTGTGGGTGAGGATTAGATATTTATTTAAGTTATCTTCATCAAATATCACCTGTCGACTGAATAAATTTTTTATGGATTTTCAGTCATATAATTGATAACCCTTCCATTAGGTTCACCATACCCAACGAATATTGTGCAAATTGCCTAATTATCTACTTTTGATCGAGTTTCTAAGGGTACAAGTGCATATGATGGACATCCAAAGATTCTTAGATTTTCATAATTTGGACTTTTCCCAAACTACAAAGAAAATGGAGTTGTCCTAATTGATCTACTATATGTTCTATTGAATATATAACAAGTTGTCAAAACAATCTCTTCCTATTATGTTCAGGGAAGGTTTGCAATGGCAAGCATGCAATGAGTTGCATCCATATACAACTGGTTTCGTCATTCAACCCTTGAATTGTGTTGAGGTGTATAAAGGATTGTAACTATTGTTGAATCTCATTGTTTTGGCAATAAGTTTGGAAGTTTTGGCAATAGGGATGGGGTAGACAAAGGACCACATATATCTATGTGTACTAGGTGAAGGGGTTTAGTAGTTGTCGTGGGATGTCAAGGGAAATGGCGAATTAGAGAGTTTTCTAAAGATACACCATTCGCAAAGAGATGGTTTCGATTTTTGAGGAAGGGTAAAACCGACTGTTATATGTTCGGGCCATGTGAACCATTGTTTCATGGTTTAGGTGACCTAATCGAGAGTGCCATAGCACGACTGCATAGTTTGATGTGTTTCAATCATCTATGTGGTGTGCTTCTTCAACAGGTACCACAGGGCGGCCTAATAGGTAAAGACATCCTTATCTTGGACAATGAACAACATAACCTCAACCACATACAATATTTGTGGTAGAACTCGCCACATGTGTTCTCATTTGTGAGTTTATTAACAAATATCAAGTTTATTAACAAATATCAAGTTTACAAATAAACTTCATTGACTTCAATGAAGTTCCCATAAAAAAGTTCAAGATGGGCAATTCCATGTCCAAGGGCGTATTCAACCCCATTGTTCCCAAATCTCGCCGGGAGGGGATGTGCTTAGGCCTTATAGTCTTTGAGCCATTCAACCCTTGAGGGGAGATGACATGTGGCACCTATATCAAGAATCCAGATTGAAGTGGGAGAGTGGTTAAATGAAGTGAGGGCCATAAAGGAAATGAAGGAATCTTCATTGTCCTCATTGGAATTTTGGTCACTATGACATATGTCATTATTTTGATCATAGTCATCATGTGATCCATTGTAAGAGTGGTCTTGTTTATATGCTCTTTCACCATTGTTATTAAAATTCCTATAACAATCTTTCGTTTCATGTTCACTCCTTTGACAATTTTTGCATCATTGTTATTAGATTTGTGATGATCTCTTGAATCATTAAATTTAGAGGTCTGTGAATAAAGTTTGGAGTTAGTAGATTGGTATGTTGATCTAGGTTTATTGTAAGATTTTTTATTGTATGTTGAATGCTTGGTATAAACTGCGGTGTGAGATGAGGTGGGTTGATTTATTGCCCTATGAAGTATGTTTTCTTGTGAGATTGATGCTACGTTGGGGTTCTAATATTGGCTGATGTGGATTTTGTGCTTATAAATGGTTGCCATGATGGGGGTAGGGTTGCTAACAAGACGACGGATTGAAGGGAACTTGGCAAACTAAGTCTTGAAAGGATCACATCATCAAGGCGAAGTCTTTAATTTTTGACAAACGTGTCAACGTCATCATTTTCATTCATATTCATATTTATTAAAGTTTTTAAATTGACAACTTGGGATGTAACGTTGGTATGGAGGTAATCAGCCTCTAATATATCCCATATTTGTTTGGACGTAGACAAGGTTCTCACACTTTGCTTAAGTGTGTCTTCCATATGGAGGAGTTCCAAGTGAGCGTTTAAATCACGCCGCTTCCACATTTGCACGTCGGGTACATTTGTGGGGTTATGAATGTCGGGCCACACGTCGGTTCCATTGTGTTACGAATGAGTAGAATAGAGCAGAACCAAGACTGGACTAAGTACTAAAAGAGAGAATAGACAAGAGAAAAGAACAAGAACTCAATTTATGATTCCGTAATTGGTGTTGTTCACCTTGATTAGAATCAAGGTGCACTTGAGTATTTATACAAGAAGGTAGAGGTATGCATGTAAGCTAGGAATAGAGAATGCATGAGGATGCATGCAAGCTAGGAATAGAAGATGCATGAGGATGCATGCAAGCTTGGAACTTCCAATGTTCGATCTACAATACATCAAGTTGGGTTTTAAAAAGATGCATAAATGGATGCAACTTAGTTGGTAGGGTTGCCCAATGGAAACCAAACGGTCGTGGGTTCAACCCCTACCTTCCACCATGGCATGACAACTAGTTAACTTCATATGGATGTCTATGACACATTGACGATATTTAAGAAGTTGTATTTTTCTAATATAATTTCCATGGTCATACGCCATGGTTGATAATTTTTATCATTCAATTTTTCAATGTGATAAGTACGAGATGATATTTGGGCGGCATTTACCGCCATATTCATTATCATTCCAATGTTTGACACGTTCGTTATTGACACCACGAGAAGCTTCTTGGTGGGTTGGCCTCCTTCACCGCTCTAATAACATGTAGGAATTATGAAATTGAAAGAATGGAGAGAGAGAGAGAGAGAGAGAGAGAGAGAGAGAGTTTTGTATTGTTTAATCTTGTTTCTCTATAACTAATTGTTGAGAATCAAGCTCAACTTGGTCTAGTGTGTGAACTCACCTTGAGAGTGAATAGACACTCCAACGATCAAGAGTCACCATTATGTCACCACTTTGTATTCTAGCATTTAGTGTGAGTCACAGAATCATATTCTATGACACATAACTTATGAGCTTTCACATTCCCCATGCTCCATGAGTCTTGTAGTTAATGAAGAGAGAGGGTGACTATATAAAGCACCCTCCTCCCACCTTGTAGAACGTTGAGTCTTTCTCCTTTGTTAATATACTTTACTTCGCGTATTCTCTGTGTCTTACTCCTTGTGTCTCTCACTCACTCTCTCTCTCTCTCATACAAACACAGAGTTCATATCTATTCCGCTACACAGAATCCATCTCTTGATTCTTTACACCAACCGACCACTTCTTAGAGAATGTGGTGGTTATAGGTGCATCCTACTTGTGGGGTGCACATTTTCATGTTCGTTTACCTTTTTGTATTACATTTATTATTTTTCTATTTATTTATTCTAACTTACACAAGATGTTGTAATGACAGTTTGAACTAATATAATTGGAAATGAGAGCTAGCATTTCTGAAATGTGCTTTGGTAAGTTGTTTATCTTGGACTAAGTCTTAGTCGCAAACACAATTTATTCCCTTCCGGAATACTATCCAACAGTGTGGTCGGAGGGATGGAATTATGTCCACATACAATTACAAGTCATCCAGTTACATATACACTATCCAATTATCCGACACTCTCTCTGGTACACAATTCTAGTATAGATTAACGCGTGTAAGATCAATGCATAGAAGTGTAGAAGGCAAGTACACAATATATAACCCCAATGAACTATATTACTCTCTCTCTTGTTATTGTTACCCGGCCGGCAAAGGATTTAAAGACCAGAATGTGAAAGGGATTGTATATTCAGAATCTATTATAATTAAGTAGTTTATGAGATGTGAACAGACGGACCGAAATCGGTATGCCGATCCGGATCCAGACCGGTTCCGAACAGGTGCTGGTTGGCACCGTTTTGTACTTCGCACCGGTGACCTATATAAAGGCCCGGTTACAGTGTAAAACTGGGACGGATAATTAATAGAGCTTCTTGTTTTATCTTTAAGTGTTGATTATCGTTCTGTGCTAATTGTTCTATCATACGCGTGTATCAAGACTAATGCCATATTGCTAAGTAACCAATTAAGTTTGATTAATCGTTGAGTCTTAAGTTATCTCGCCGTAGCACCCCTTTGGTGAAGTGTCTTCCGTAGACACCCTGTGTTAGGCCATTGTCGGGCCCTAAGGAATAACATAGAGTTTTTGGCGACCACAATTCCTGCACAATTGCAACGAACAATGGCGGGAATGGATGACTAGACCAACGAACGACCTGGTTAAGGAGCGAGCAAGGAGACTTGCTGAACGGCTGAGGAAGCGAGAGGCTTTCTAGGAAGCAGAAGAAGAAATCAGAGCGGATCGCTCATTTTCCAAGGTGATCCGGAGAGTGGCCAAGGAGTCACTTCGTTTACAACAAAACAACTACCTGGACGAAGGAAGCAGCCTAAGCAGCCTCCGGGAAGTGGAATCCCTTGTCCAGGCATTGGCAGCGGGCGAAGGCGAATCCGAAACATTTTCGGCTTTTGAATCGGGTTCGAAAGGGGAATACAACACGCATACGAACTACCGCAGTAGTAACGACACCCCAGACAGACCGGAGGACGAGTCGGATACCTTGCCGACACCGGAACCAGAATTGACAAGGCTGGAACCTCCGGCACCGAAAGTCGAGCACACTCCAGAACCAGAAGTTGAGGAAGAGAGACCTCCGATATCGGAAGTCGAGGAGGAGAGGCCTGCAACACCGAAAGAGGAGCAGGAAAGACCTCAGACGCCGACAGAGGAGGAGGAAAGACCACTGACACCACCAGCCCACGTACCGACACCAGACAACGATATGTCGTTCCAATATCCCAGATACCGGGATGATCCAGACGTGGAACCCCACGTTCATGCGTTTCAGCAGACCTGGGAGGCAAACCATGTGTCCCAACGCTTAAATGCGGCCAAAGAGGAACGCTAAAAAATGGCAGAGTTCAGAATGACCCTGGGGGGACTGGCCGCTAGATGGCACCGAACACAAGATCCCAACACCATCCCCACGTTTGAAGCATTAAAGACCAATTTCTTGCATTTCTTTCACAAGGAGATGGACCAACGGGAAATGGTAGGCCTATTTTACATTATCCGACAGGAACCAACGGAGAACGTTCAATAGTTTGTCATCCGGTTCCAGCAGATCCACAGTCAGCTCAGTCGGGCACCACCGGAGGAAGAAACAAAGGCTATTCTTAGTAGCACTCCAAGAACCCTTACGAACGGTGTGCACCATCATTGATTTCCGCACCAGCAGCATAGATCAAGTGATCGACCGAGTTCGGGAAATGGAAAAATCGAGTTCATGGCTAACCCTAGGCGCACTTCAGCGTGCACTACCGACAGATGAGGACCTCCGCTTCCGGCAAGCAATTCAATGTACGACATGCCTAAATGCCGAACATTCGGCACTGGAATGCACCATGCGTTCCCAATGGTTGCTCTACCACTCTAGAAGTGACACAATGGAACGGTGTGAGTATAACTTATTAAATCGGCAAGCACCACCGGTCCGGCAAATTGAACCATGAAGCAACCGGGAAGAAGAAGAAGAACGTTGGCGGCGAGAGGAGCACTACTGGCCGGCACAAGATGTCTGGTACAGCGATCAAAGAGATGCTTATGACCGGTATGACATATAGGATAGATATCGGGACTATAATGGACGGTACGAGAGATACAACTGGGATCACTCCCCTAGTTACAACCAACGACAAGACGACTCTGGCAAGTATGACGACCAGCCCCGTCAAGGTTACCGAAACAAAAAGAATTTCAACAAGAAACTTCATTTCAACAAAAAGGGGGGTCATCCACGGGAACCGGAAAAGGGCACTCCAAGCAGCCAACCGGACCAAAACCAAGCATTTACCACATGACCTCAACCGGGTGCGGGCACAAACGTCGAATCCAGCAACACCCAGAAGGCGTACTACTATTATTGCCGGCAAGAAGGCCACTATAGTAACCAATGTCCGGCGAAGAGCTACGACAAGTGACCAGCGGTCAACATGGTAGTCGCGGAAGTCGCGGACTTACAACAAGTCACTACAAGATCAAATGGCAAAGCCACGGAGTGGGAAACTCAAGAAGCCATCCGGAATGACGAAAGATGACACACCACTGGCTCCAACATTCTTTTCAAATCCGGAGGAAGGACCGGCGGTAGCAGAAACGAGCAGTCCGGTAATCACAACCATCGTGAAAGGAAAAGAGCTATCCGGCACGATTATCGATGGAGGATCCGGCGTGAACGTGATCAGCCTCCAAACGTGTAACACTCTAGGAATCCATGACTGGGAACCATGCCCGTTTGGCTTCGGATGGCAGACACAAGCTCAGTACGGCCAACCAGATTAATACGTGATCTGGAAGTGACCATCAGGGGTCACACATTTCGCATTTCGGCAGTAGTTCTCCAGCTATAGGCTCAAGGAGCTTACCCACTATTGTTGGGACGCCCTTGGTTTAAAACAACACACATCAAGCAAAACTGGAGGAAGAATATAATTACGTTCCGGCGTGGAAAAGCGAAAGTGCGAGTACCGACTCAACCACAATCAGGTACCGGTAAGGAATTGACACCGCTATATGCGGAATGTCTCATGCTCGAATATTTGGCGGACGAAGAGGTCGATCAATACTTACAAGAAAATCCGAAGATCGTACCTCTATTCGAAATTGATGTAGCCAAAGCAGTATCACTGTACATACTGCAACCGGACAGGACCGACGAGGAACCGGATAAAGAAGCGATCCGGGAGTTACGGCAAGCACAGGAGGCATTGGAAAGAGAAATGGCAGTGTCGTAGCGCGTAAAAGCATCCCAACTAGAAGAGATAAACCTAGGTACCACAGAGGACGCAAGACTGGTTCACATCGCCAAGGAAATGACCCCGGAGAACAAAACGGCAATGATCACACTTCTAAAAGAATTTCGTGATGTGTTCGCCTGGTCCTATGAGGACATGCAGGGACTCGATCCTCAGTTGTATCAACACCAGATACATCTGAGTAAAGACGCCAAACCGGTAGTGCAACGGCGTTACCAGATGAACCCGAATTACGCAACAAAAGTCAAAGAAGAAATCGACAAGTTGCTAAGGGTTGGCTTCATCCGACCGGTAAAGATAGCCACATGGCTCAGTCCGATAGTCGTAGTACCGAAAAAGAACAGTAAGATAAGAGTTTGCGTCGACTACCAGAAATTGAATGCGGCTACGGTAATGGACGTCTTTCCACTTCCATTCACGGATGGAGTCTTGGATGCGGTCGCCGGTCATGAGGTGTACAGTTTTCTGGACGGTTTCAGCGGCTATAATTAGATCCGGATGCACCCCAATGACCAGGAGAAAACCACTTTTGTAAGCGAATCGGGAGTCTTTGTTGCCATAGTTATGATGTTCAGGCTGAAAACGGCGACGACAACCTTCCAGCGGATCATCATGGAGATTTTCGAAGAATTCATTCCAGCATTCATGTAGGTGTTCCTAGACGACTTCGTTGTTTATAGCCGGGAAGTGGATCACCTTCAACACCTCCGACTATGTCAAGAGAAATGTAGGGTTTACCGGCTAAGCATTAACCCGGCAAAATGAGTGTTCGGAGTGTCCAACGAAGCGTTACTTGGCCACATCGTGAGCAAGGACGGTATTGCAGTGGATCCGGACAAGGTCAAAGCTATTTTGGAGGCACCGGCACCAACCACGGCAAAGGCATTAAGCCGATTCTTAGGAAAAATTCTGTGGCATAGCCGAATGCTCCGGTATTTGGCAGACCTGGCTACACCATTGCATGCCGCGGTACATCGGACACCGTTCCAATGGACGGACACAGAAGACAAGGCTTACTGGGCACTAAAAGTACTATTGTCACAAGCGCCGGTGGTGCAACCTCCAGATTGTTCTAAAGAGTTCCATGTGTTCGTTGACACGTACAACATCGCAATCGGGAGCCCGCTTATGCAACTTACAGAACCAAAGTGGTACCGGCCAGTGTATTATGCCAGCCGGAAGCTGTCCCAAGCACAACGTAATTATTCCACAACGGAAAGAAAGGCATTGGGCATGATCTACAGTGTCACCAAGTTTAGACACTATCTTTTGGGAAGGAAGTTTTCCTTTCACATAGATCATTCGGCGCTCCTCTATTTGGTGTCCAAAGCATCACTCACCGGTAAGCTGGCCCGGTGGACGTAACTATTACAAGAATTTGAGTTCGAGATATTTCACCAACCCGGCATACAACATGCGGTAGCAAATTATTTGAGCCGGTTAGATTCCGGCGAAACCGGTGACGGCGTCCCAGACGAGTTCTCGGATGCAGAGCTGTTTAGAGTCACAGCAGAAACGGGAACGGATGGTACGGTCGCAGAGGAAGACAAGTGGCTCACCAACATGCACCAATTTCTGAGCATGGGCTTACCTCCGGAGGAGATGAACTGAGACGAGAGTAAACGCTTAGCTGTTCAAAGTTGGCACTTCTGTCTATTACAGGACACACTGTACCACAAAGGCGTAGATGGCATATGGCGGCGTGTAGTGCGCAGTGACGAAAAGGACATAATATTGCGCGAAGCACACTGTGGAGTGGCTAGAGGACATTATGCCGAAGATGCTACAGCAAGGAAAATATGGCAAAGTGGACTATGGTGGCCAACAACATTGAAGGATGCATTCCGGTACGCTAAAGAATGCGACCTATGTCAGCGAATGGGCCAACCAACCGAACAAGCCAGGATGCCTCACCAGCTTGTGCTACCGTTAGAACCATTTCAGAAATGGGGGCTAGATTTTGTCAGTCCATTCAAACCACCAGCAATGAGAACAGGCAACCGGTACGTGATTGTCGCTACGGATTATTGCACAAAATGGGTGGAAGCCAAAGCACTACGCGACAACACCGCGGCATCCAAGGCAAAAAATTTATATGAATACATCTACTGCCGGTATGGATGTCCGATAGAGCTAATAAGTGACCAAGGTCGCCACTTCTTAGGGCAAGTGGTGGAAAGTTTGACGACATTCTATGCGGTGGTCCATAAATAGAGCACTTCCTATTATCCGCAAGCCAACGGATTAGCTGAGTCCACAAATAAAACACTACACAACATCCTTCGAAAAATCGTCAATGAGAATCGGACGGATTGGGATACAAAGCTACACAATGCACTCTGGGCCTATTGAACGGCATATAAGACAAGTATCCGCACAACACCGTTTCGCCTAGCATTCGGATTGGAATCAGTGATGCCAGTCGAGTTCCAGGTACCGAGTTTACGAATACAGATTCGGGAACGCCTAAATGAGAAGGAATCGGAAGCGATCCGGTTAGTGGCACTATGCTAATTGGAAGAACACCGGCTAGCCAACATCATGCACCTAGAACTAGAGTAGCGACGAAGGAAAGTGTTCGTGGATCGTCACCGAAAAGGGAACGAAAAGATGTTCAAAATCGGTAAACCAATACTAGTATTCCAGACCCGGATGGGTAAGATGCCGGGGAAGCTACGGTTTCGGTGGACCGGTCCATACTGGATCACGCGTGAGTTCAACGGTTCCTACCAATTAGGGACACTCACCGGCGAGGTTCTGGGTCAATGGGTCAATGGGTTCCGACTCAAACCATACAATGGACCCATGCCGAGAAACCCATTTGAACAAGTAAAGGCCGACACAGAACCGGACACCGGTAAGTCAGAAGAGACGGCAACACGTTTAGCAATCGGCAAGCACGAAGCCGGTAGGAGTGAGCACGAGCCGGCAAACGGCAAGAACGATGCGACGGCAAGCAGTCCAGCGGCCGGCAAGTCCGACAATTCGGATAGGGGTCCGGTGGGACCGGATGCGAATTAACCAAACAGTTTTATAAATAATAAAAAAATAATAATAATAAATCAAATCAAATCAAATCAAAGTAAATCATGCAAGGGCAAGGTGTGAACGGACGCATGCAACAACGAGAAGTGAACATGCACCGTGAAAAGGTACGTAGTGGGCTATTAATAGGGTATTAAAACGCCGCCACATGGCACGTCATTCTATTCTAGTACACGACGTGCACACGTGCGGGTAAGAAAAAAAAAGGGCACCAACATGCAGCAAGAAAACCCCCATCGCATGGAGGTCTTCACATTTCGCGAACAGAGGAGCACAAACGCACACAGGCAATTGAAGATCATCAGACGCGAGTCCACGCACACTGAGCCTCCTCACACACATCCCTCACCAGCACTCACCGACCTCGAAGAAGCCATGAACTGCCAAGCACTCTCTGAAGCAGCCAAGAAGTGGCTAAGGCAACACGAGTTAGAAGGTTTCCTCACGATCATGGAGGCGCCACCGCACCGGGAGGCGGAGAAGATAGTAAAGGAAATCAACACAGAGTTGATCATGGAGGAGGACATCCATGCTTTGATTGGCCTTCCGGAGGGGCACATCTTCACTATGGACAACCCTACCCCGGAGCAGCTCCGAAAATATTTTGGCGAATAATCTCTGGCCAGGAAGGCCTACAAGACACAGGGTGGCAAAGATACATTATTTCGAGAGATTTCCCGTGTGCTCCATGAATTTGGACATGTATACCCTCGACCCCGGTGCATGCCTCAAAACCGAGCCGGCTTAGTCATAGCAACGTATGAAGGCGTGAAGGTGGACTGGCCAGTACTGATTGCGGACGGCCTCTATGCGGCCATCGACTCTGTAAGAGGCAAGGAGGGTCGGAAAATATGGACTGTAGTGGCGCAATGGCTCACCCAATTGGCGCCACCTATCGAGTCCGTCAAGACCACGAAGCGGGGGAGAAGGACCGAAGGCCCGAAAACGGCTTCGAAACGGCAGCAGTTGTTGGCCTCTAAGGCACCCAAAGGGAAGGCGGCCGACACGGACAAGGCGGCAAAAGAGCGTGCCAATAGGAAGCAGTAGGCGGAAACGTAGGAGGACACACCGGCACAACCAATCAAGATCATATTTCGCCAACCGGTTCAACAAGAGCCGGACCCCTTGGCAGCAAAAAGCAACATCGGGACTCATGAGGAGGTAGCGGAGGAGGAACCGTTAGAGCACCTCTAGCGGCGCTAGAAGGCAAGCACCGCAGAACAGGCTGAGGAGAGTTCGGACCCAAAGAAGGATGCAACGCCTCTACCCCGCACTGAGCATCCCGCACCAAGGGTGAAACCGGAACCGGTTCAGACAGAACCGGTCACTAAGCTCCCTGCACAACAAGCTATACCGGCGGGTCAGGATATGGCAAGACCCGAAATTCAAGCGCCAGTAGTACAATTGCCTCCCTCGCCAGCAGGTCAAGAGCAATCAGAGGCGGAGCGGCCAACGGAGACGCAACCAAAACCAGAACGGCAAAGTGCTCACCAACCAAAGACAGAGTTGCAGCTCGACGCAACCAGACAAGACCGACCACTGGCTAGAGGAACCAACAGCCAACCCTCCGTGCAGACGCAACAACAGGGCACCGGCAGCCAATGGCTCCGGTGGATTGGAGAATAGATTGCCAGAGTGGTGCACTACATAAAGGCGGAAGAGAAAGCGCAGATGGACCGGTTGGTAGTCACAACCGGAGAACTAGAGATGGCTCAGTCGAGGATCCGGAGCCTAGAACAAGACTTGGACCTAGCCACAGAAGAATTGGCCAAAATGGCCTTAACCAGACCATAGATTCAAGCACCGGTGACTCCGGTAGATGTACAGAATAAAGACACACCAACACCTGTACATAGTAATAAGACCCCGGAGACAGTGGCGGCGCTAGCGAAAGAGCTTGCCAAATTGAATGATGAACTGGCCACACAAGAAGCATTACGCACCCGAGAAAGGGACTTGAAGAAAGGGGCAAAAGAAGAACAAAGAAAGACTGCTGAGAACCTCAGTCGGGCAGAAGAGAATCTGCGGAAAGGACATCAGGCATATGACCGGCTTAAGGAGGAGAAAGAGAAAGTGCTGCAAGAAAAGGATAAGTTGCAACAGATGGCGGAAACGGAGATTGAAAGACTTAAAGAAGAACTCTATCAACAGAAAGATCGGGAAGACCGCGCTCGCCGGCAACTCAACCAGAACCTAAAGTAGAAGACCGATGATTTTGAGCACCTGCACCGGGACTATAAGCACCTGGATACGGAGCATAAGAAGCAGCAGGAGAAGATGGCAGAGCTCCGGCAGGAAATTCATCGAGCCGAGACAACGCTAGCTGAAGAACGGGCTGAAAGAACAATGCTACTGGAGGAAGCCGCGCGGGAACGTATGGAGCTCCATAAGCAGCATTATGAAGAAATGGAAAGAGCGACAATGGTATTGCAAAGGTTGCAGAACACTTACCAAAACCAATTGTCACATTACCAGGAGCATGAGGCGGACACGGTGACGCTGATGAAGCAATTGAAGGAAGAACGGCAAGCCGCGGAGGACAAATCGAAGATGGGACTTGAGCGGATCCAATTCATTGTCCAGGCATGGAGGAACAAGACAAAACGCTTGATTGAGGAAAGCTTCGTGCAATGGTGGGACAAATGGGCAAAACACACAACCGAGCTCCAGTTGCTAAGGGCGGACGTAGAAAACCGACAGAAGGATGGCGACGACTGCTACATGCAACAAAGGAGGACTTCACCGCCGTAAGAGATGAGTTAGCAGAAGACTTTGTAACTCTGGTAGAGGAACAATCGGTAGTGGTCCGGCAACTGGTAGCACAACTGGACGATGATCAACTGGATGCTCAAATCCAGTTTGAAAGCTATGAGCGGACTAGGCTACGGCAAGAAGAAGCAAGACAGGCGGCGATCGTCAACCTCAACAATGACGAGCCATCGCCGGGGCAAGGACCGGACGGGGACAAGGCCGGGACAAGTCAACCGCAAAGCAGTTGACGGAGGAATCACCGCCACAACCGCCGGTACCGGGAGCCGAACAGACCCCATCCAAGGAGCAACAGTCGGAGGAGCCGGAGCCGGAGCAACAGCAACCACACCCACAATAGCAGCAGCCACATCCACAGCAACAACAACAACAGATTCCCGAAGAACCATTGGACACCCTGGAGCAGAGTATTCTGGATATCTTGGACGAAGGCTAAGGGCCAGATAGTGGGATTCGACGTACAAGGTACTGTCCCACGGGCGTGCCATGTGTTACGCAGTCTGCAAAGGAGTTAAAGACTAGAATGTGAAAGGGATTGTATATTCGGAATCTATTATAATTAAGTAGTTTATGAGACGTGAACGGACGAACCGGAATCGGTATGCCGATCTGGATCCGGACCAGTTCCAAATAGGTGCCGGTTGGCACCGTTTTGTACTCCGCACCGGTGACCTATATAAAGGCCCGGTTACAATGTAAAATTGGGACGGATAATTAATAGAGATTCTTGTTTTATCTTTAAGTGTTGATTGTCGTTCTGTGCTAATTGTTCTATCATACGCATGTATCAAGTCTAATGCCATATTGCTAAGTAACCAATTAAAGTCTGATTAATCGTTGAGTCTTAAGTTATCTCACCGTACCACCCCTTTGGTGAAGTGTCTTCCATAGACACCCTGTGTTAGGCCATTGTCTGGCCCTAAGGAATAACAATTATGTACAATTTAGGCCCTTAAATAGGTAGCCGGTGTGATACAAATCGGTATCTACTAGGATGGTTGCATCCTTCCGGATCCAAAACTTCGACTAAATACGCTTCAAATCTAATAATATTTACAATGCTTCCTATAACGACACTCAAATCTATTTATTTACTCATCCTAGCTTTCACACTTTGTCCGGATCCCTCCGGATTTTGGTTCCTCCATCTTCACTCCTCCAGCTCTCTGGTTCTTCCACTTTCCAACTCCGACCCCATCACAGCTTCACTGGGCAACACAAGTGAGGTGTCACATTCGATCACATAAGTGGAGCTGAAGAATTAGTGACCAAAAAGCATAGGCCTTAACATTTTTCTCAATGTGGCCAGGATACTATCTCCATGATGCATAATACATTAAATGTTCATTGCAGGAAAAGAAAGAGATAGATAGAAGAGACAGAGACAAAGAGAGAGAGAGAGAGAGAGAGAGAGAGAGAGAGAGAGAGAGAGAGAGAATGAGGAAAAATAGTTATATATTATTATTAACAACGCCCTTATTGTTACAATAGGTGGTAATAGGTGGTGGTGGTGGCTTTATAAAGGATTACCATTGAAGTGGTTTCCTTCATACTAATGTTATTAATTCGCCCCTAAATCTGTAGATTTTCATCTTTTTTCTTTACTTACATCAATTAATCCAACTTGCTTGCAACAAATAATGTGCTTAGAATGTTGAAGAAGTTTAGTTAGAAAATATGCCCCCATAGGATGAGTGGGAACAAACTTTAATTCTATCTTCCTTGTTTTAATGATCATGAAGAAAGTGGTTTTTAAAGTCCATGTGATGTATGTTGTCCCTCATCTTTAGATTGTTTGCAAGCTTGATGCAACATTGATTATCGCAGAACAAAGTCCCTGTTGAAATAATAAATTGGTTAAATTCCTCAAGCATTGATTTAATCCAAAGTCTTTATTTAGCCGTTAGAGATATGATTACATATTCAACTTTGGTGATGATAATGCTACAGTATATTGTTTGTTTGACTTCCAAGAAATTGTAGAACCAGTTAGTATGTCGACACAACCGCATGTTGACTTGTGGTCGTCCACATCTCTACCCCGGTCGGAGTTAGTCAAACCAATTAGATGACTAGAGTGGAAATCGCACAAATGAGGTTGACTCAGATTGTGTGACCAAGTAAGTAAATGCATAATGTTCAGTATACTTCAAATATCATAGTAACCGTTTGACAACAATCCAATTCTTTGGTTCTAGATTAGCCATGAAATGAGAAACAAAGCGAACAACAAAACAAATATCTAGACATGTGCAACTTACTAGATATCTAATACATCCAAGTATTTATTTATAAAGTACATCCTTCATTTCGAAAATCTCCCAAACTGTTTTTGGAGAATCAACATTGGAGAGGTTACAAGGAGAGGTAAGAGGAGTACTAATGGGGTTACTATGGAACATATCAAAATCTTTGGAGAATAGAGGTAATATATTGAACGGGATGATGGACAGAGACTTATAGTGGCTGAATAGATGGCCAGTTCAACAACGGCCAAACCGACTACATCCGCAAGGTGCTGAAGTGCTTCATCATGGAGAATGTGAAGCCAGCACCAACACCGCTTCTGACGTCGATCAGACTATCAGACAAAGACTCTCCTGCAAACGACAAGGAGAGAGAGCTTAATGGAAAGATACCCTACGCATCGGTAGTAGGAAGTATCATGTACGCAATGGTGGTGACCCGACCCGACCTAGCCTATGTCGTAGGGGTGATCAATCGGTACATGTCAAACCCAGGAAAGAAGCAATGGGAGGCCGTCAAGCACATCCTTAGGTATCTAAAAGGAACTATGGATGCACAACTAACATTCGGTTCAACAACATCAACCAAAATCGAAGGCTACACCGATTCCTACTATGTCGGAAACACGGACAATCAGAAATCGACATCAGGATACATATTCACCTATGGTGGCAGTGCAATATCATGGAGGTCGAAACTTCAGGAGTGCACGGCTCTGTCTACTACAAAAGTCGAGTACATAGCAACATCTAAAGCAGCGAAAGAAGCGATCTAGCTGCACCGACTGACTGCCGATTTGGCAACTACAAGCCGAACCAACCAATTAGCGTCGACCATCCATTGTGACTCACAGAGCGCAATACACCTCATCAACAATCTCGTCTACCATGCGAAGACGAAGCATATTGAGGTGCGGTATCATCATATTCGGGAGCTCGTGACCGAGAAGAAACTCGAAGTCTGGAAGATCGACACCGAGGTGAACATCGCCGATTGCTTGACGAAACCACTCCCAGATCAATGCTTCAGAACACTAAGGATGAAGATGGGGCTACGACAAGCGACAGAGCAGAAGAAAGCCGAACGAGGAGCTGAAGGTAAGAGCTGATCGACACTCATACCATACCTCTACCGACTCGGCTACTTGCCAACAGACTTGTAATATAAAATCTAGCTAAATTTGTAATCTAGGTTTACGGGGGAGACAACCCCAAACATTTGTAATTGTACAGAAGAGTAGTCCTTTTACGGGGGAGTTTGTTGGCATAAAAGGCCAACTCCTTCCAAGTTGTATCCGTCCGAGTGTGAACTCGTTAATAAGTTAGGGCTTAGTATATAAGCGAATACCTAACATTGTAATGAGACGACAATGATGATGGCAACGACGAAGAGAGAAGATTGTAATCTCTGAGAGAGAGAAACGCATTGTGCAGATTGTACAGAAGAATAGTCCTTTTACGGGGGAGTTTGTTGGCATAAAAGGCCGACTCCTTCCAAGTTGTATCCGTCCGAGTGTGAACTCGTTAATAAGTTAGGGCTTAGTGTATAAGTGAATACCTAACATTGTAATGAGACGACAATGATGGTGGCAACGACGAAGAGAGACGATTGTAATCTCTGAGAGAGAGAAACGCGTTGTGCAGAAATAAGAAGCTTTCCATTAAAGCTTGTAACTGTGTAAGTCTATATCTGCCTTCTCTATCTTCTGTGTGTATGTTGTTTGTTGTTCATAGCCATAAGATCCGAACACACACTTCCGCATAATTGTCGACATTAACCAACACTATAAGTATATTAAGAGTTGAAAACATACCATACCAATTCTGAAAATGGTCGAACTGCATAGTTGGCATTGTTACCTGAAATACCGTGGACACTTGAGAGAACATAATATTTGCCCCTCTTAAATTAGACAGCCTATTCCTCTGGTCCTGCGTTGAAGTCTCCGAAAACTTTAGCCACTTCGCAACCGTACGCGTAGAGCCACTATCCAATGCCGCCCAAGATAACCTAGGTCGTAAACACAAAACACATGCAGCTTCATCAGTAAATAAAGGATTCCATAACAATGGTTGACACATGAATTGAGAACGAGTTTTTGGTGGCAAGAAAACAAGTGGTTGACGAATACTTTCACATGCATGACTAATTCCATTAAAGAACCGTAAAGACCCAACAAATGACTTAGGTAAAGGAAAATCCGAATTAAAGAACCATCTAAGACTATCCCTCCATTGACCACCTACCAATGGCTTAAACTTATGTAAATGAAGAATCCATAACTCTGCTCTAGGCAATAAACTTCTAACAACATGTTTAGCCAGTAATGCCTTATTTTGCATTAAGGGATCAATCAAACCTAAACCTCCTTTCTGTTGAGACTGTATAAGAACCGACCATGCAACCTTTGCTACAGGAGTGTCTGAACTAGCATTTCCCCAAATAAATTCCGTACTAGACGTTGAACTTTAAGCATTACTGACCTAGAAAACAACCACGTAGATGCAATATACTAAATTGAGGACAAAAGCACCAAATTTGCAACAACTACACGTCCTGTTAAGGACAACTTTTCCTTATTCCAGTATATTAACTTATTTCTTAATCTTAACAACAAAGGCGCTATCATATCTTCTGCATTTAATCCCAAACCCACTCTACATCCTAGATACCTAATAGAATGACCTGTATATATCCATGTAAATCCTAAACTAAATACATTAATTGGCAGATCTCCCTCAACCACCCAAAAACCTAATGATTTATCCCAATTAATCAATGCACCCGATGCATGTGAGAAGTCATCCACAGCTTTTTGAACCTGCAACAAATTAATTTGTGAGGCTTGAACATAGAGAGTTGTAGCATCAACAAACTCACTATCCACGCCAACATCTGCAAATGGTATTGATAAACCTTTGATATTTACATTATGAGAATTTAAATGTATCACATTTTAAATTTAAGTCCGATTTGTCTTAGTTCACTTGAGGTTCACTTGACCTCTCAAGATGACATTGTAAATTTGAATGATCCATGTTTTGTAAAAGTATATATTCAAGGAAGAAAGATGCTTACTCTAGAATTTATGCATGTCCATGATATAAATGTAATACCTCAAATTGAGGTAGATCCTATCTCTCCATCCTTTTGCTCATTATAAATTGAATCATCCTCTACTTTAGAATTGTCCATCTATTGTTGTTAGGAAATGGATTAGAGAATACACTAGAAAGCCAATATATACTCTTTGTAAATATGTTTCATTTAAAAAACATTCTTCGAACCATAAATATTTTCTTCCAAGCCTAAACAATTTTGAGGCACTACATTATGAGAATTGGACACAAGCTGCCAACATTGAGATGTAGGCTTTACAGAAGAATGTGAATGGTGTGCCTTTATGGGTTGTGATATGTAAGACATGTATAGAATTGAAATGGCTTGCTCTTAGTATAGAATTTAATTTTTTCTCCACATATTGAATACTTTCATATTTTCTGACAGATGCATAGGAGGTGGCTAACACACAAACAATTAATCCAAACCACAAATTGGGAGTTGAACACAAGGAGATGTGCATAGACAAAGAAATGTACCTAAAATAATTGGTTGGAAAGTGGGTGAACACAAGGAGATGAGCGCATAGACAAAGAAATTTACTTAAAATATCTGGTTGGAAAATGGGTCGTGCTACATAGGACAAGTACTTCACCATCCTCCCTTGGAATTGAAGTGGCCCACTCTTAACATGGAATTTCATTTGTCGGTTAAAGTATGATGTTATAGATTTGCTCAAGGCCGCAAAGAGGGCACATGATGAATTGACCAAACCAAAAATTGTGAGTTGAATATAAGGAGATGAGTGCATAAACAAAGAAATGTACCAAAATTTTGGTTGGAAAGCTAAACTCCTTATCGCATACAAGGCCCCAACATTGCATGTGTACTTAGTGTGGTAGGATAATTTATGCATAGTCTAGGGAAGGTTCTATTATCGGCGATACATTAAGTGTACAATATGTGAAGTACAATCTAAGGAAAGATATTCTTTGAAGACAAGCCAAAACTCGAAATAGGAGCATATAAAAATGCATATTACAAAGGTTAGGTCCTAGATAGGATATCAACAATATTGTATTGTGCTTTCATCAGAGGAAATATAGTGATAACAAGAAGTAAAAAGCAAAAAGTGATAGCAAGGTCAAGTGTTGAATTTGATTTTGGGGCAATGGCCCCAGGAATATGTATGTGGACTTGTGTGGATAAGGATGATCTTACAAGACTTGAAGAATAAAGGTATGAAGTAATTAAAGGAGAGATGATGTTACATTTCAAATTCGAAACCAACAATTAATTGATTCTATTCTTATGACATAGAAATGTGTTGTGATCCTATGTTCTTCTCCAGAGTTTCAATACGGACATGAAATTTTTTTTTTTCATTGAGTATTTCCTTCAACATTTCCACATAAATTGACGTCCACCGTAGACTCATGATTTTGTGACTAATGTGTAGTAATCAGGTAAACACGCAATATATACGATGAGTGGATAGATATCGTCCTTTTTGTTGGGAGGGGTATTTGGGAAAATAACCGAGATTTTGGAGCATATAATTGAACCGACTCAAACATGAGAACAAGACACACAAACACAAAAAATTTAAAAAAATTTAAAAAAAAACAGAGAAGGAATTAGCAACGTGCTGAATTATGTAATAGTAGTAAATTGTCGGGAGCTAATCCGACAATTTAATTCAGAAAATGTGAATAAATTGCCAAGAAATAGAATAAATTACCCAAAAAAAAAGCAGAAATATATATATATATATATTATGCAGGCACACACTCAGTGAGTAGGAGTACGTAAATACGAATATCGCCCGAGAAGAATCAAACGCTAAATTAATCATCAGACGTTAGTTCGTAGCAGAGCATCGCCATCGCCATCGCCATCGCCATATCCATCCAGTATGAGGAAGCATGGTGGAATTGAACGCACAGAGTGGCCATTGATCCCAGGCCTCCCCTGCTTCCTTCTGCGTACCCTGGCCATCCCCGTCGCCATTCTCGTGCTCGCCATGCCCACGCTCGTCAACTGCACTGCTGATGGTATGTATGGCGCTAAAACTTGACAGATTAAATGAAGCTAACTTCCTCCACCATTCTCTCAAATTTTGATTCATTATGCTCGATGATGGAGGTCTGCGTACGACTCCTCACTTCTATTGATTCATTAGTTTCATGAAAGTGTTTTCTAGGATTTTAGGGCAATCACATGTCGTTCCATAATCAAGTCGTTTAGGGTTTAGGGTTGCAGTCATGTGGTTTAGGATTGATTGATTGATTGAGTGCAGTGGATGTGCTGATCGCATTCAAATCACGAATCGTCCAGGATCCTGATAAAGTGCTGGCCAGCTGGGACGTGACGCTTGCGGATCCTTGCACCTGGTTCCACGTCACCTGCGACGCCCATAACCGCGTCATCCGCCTGTATGTAATTAGCAAAATCGGCTGGGATCTAAATGTAGATAATTTAGCATTACACTAATCTCTTCAAACCAATCAACACTAATATTTTTTTTGTGCGCTAATTTAACCATTTAGTATGAGGTCACATGATATTTTGGAACGAATTTGCATGTTAGGGATCTCGGCAATGAGGGACTTAAAGGGACCTTGGCACCCGAGCTAGGTCACCTGGATCGATTGCAATATCTGTAAGTCTTCACAACATTAAAATTGTACGTAATGCAAGTCTACTACTCTACCAATCCCAACCTTAGTGTGTACTACTTACTACCACCTTATATTATATTATATACTCATGTGTCTTCACTTAAACACTTATGTGAGATCCTTTCTTATATTCTCTTCCATGCAGCCTTCTGTATAAGAACAACTT
This sequence comes from Azolla caroliniana, assembly GCF_043228905.1. NCBI lineage: Eukaryota > Viridiplantae > Streptophyta > Polypodiopsida > Salviniales > Salviniaceae > Azolla > Azolla caroliniana. The sequence goes on from NW_028230438.1 coordinate 16,096,420, forward strand.
TGTTGGACCGATTCCGGGGGACCTCGGAAAGCTTCATTCGCTAGTCGCGTTGGACTTGTCGAGTAACCAGCTTTCAGGACCCATCCCACAGCAGTTGGACCACCTTGAGCAACCCCACAACCTCAAGTTCTTGTGAGACACACTTTGAAACTCCATGTCATCATTTACTAATCTACTCCATATTATAGATGTTGGACATATATATTTTATGTTCTAGTTAAGTGTGACTATTTGTTTATGTCATGGAATACAATCAAGACTGTCAACAAATGACACACACTAGCTAACAATGATGATGGTCTATGATTTTGGATTTCTTCAAATGGGTACCGATTGGTTACACCCAGATGCCTCAACAACAATAGATTGAATGGAACAATTCCTGCGACACTTGGAATAATAAATCTCCGACAACTGTAAGTATGTCGATGCCTACGTTTGCACTTTGTAACTACTTCCAACACATCTCTCTTATCAAGTATGAAATATGCAGGGATCTTTCTCACAATGACTTCAATGGATTCTTGCCAACAACTTTTAGTCGATATGGCTCCACAAGGTATTGTTTTAACTTCATGATATTTCTTTCATCTGCGTATTGATCCCATTGTTTGGGAATACAAGTCACGAAAAGCAAATCTTTGTAACATTATAAAGAGATTAGTTGATGTCATCAATGCAGTTTCTTTCCTGGGAACAAAGGACTATGTGGAGGTCCACCTGTTAACAAGCCTTGCTGATATGGCAAATCATCCTTAACTTTTGAGCTGTAATTTTTCCATTTTCCATTGGGTATTATGTAAATGTTTCTACACTTATCATCAACCAATTTAATAACATATAGTACTCCATACTATTCTCAAAATCATTGATTCGTTTGGGACATGGATCGAGTTTCAGTCCCGGGCGAACAGTAGTCTAATTTCCATCCATCAATCTATCTTTTGAAGCTTGGACTTAGATGTTCATTCTTGATTTCATTGTTCACTCCTAACAATCTTGTTCAATCTTGATTTCATTGTTCACTGACCATAAAATCGACGTCCATAACTTGTTGCACAAGGATAAACAACACATGCTTGATGATTGGGTACGCATCCCATTTTGTTGTAACCAATTGTCTCATGGGCCAAATTTGGTCTTAGAAAACGTTAATATATCTTTCTTTCTTTCTTTGTCATGTAAGGATAGTAAAGACTTTCATGTGCTACTTACTTTATCATGTATATCTTCTGTATATGTCATCTCTAACTTGATGTACTCTGGCAATGTGCCTAATGTTTCATTTTGGATTGATTTCACATCGATAAAAAAAAATCCTCGTCTTCTTCTAAATTGCTCGTGTGTAGCCCTACTATCCAATCTCAATGCAAAAAAGTTTCCATGATGTGCTCATCCAAATATTAAAAGATATTAGTGTTAAATGAATACGTGACGCATGATATTGCATATGATGATAACCTACCCTTGTAGATTTCAACATTGTGTGTTTAATTCGTTTGATGTGTATCTATTGATAAATCTACAACCATATTTAAGAGGCAAAAACCTTGAAATAGCCATAATTTTCTTGTTATTTAATGAAATGGCCCTCTATATATGTTCTACCAATAATATGTATTATGTTTTCTCTTTCATGTAAGATTCGGTACTCGAAGGTTTTCTTCATAGTAGTGGCACATGAAACTTAAAGATGAGATTCTTAGAAGTCAGTTTTGCATTAAAATGTACACTATTAATTTGGAATGAATGATGACGTTAGTATCTATACTTTTTCTTCTTGACGCTAGTTGCATGTTTAACAATAAGACTTTTTACACCTTCCACAAAGAAATTGTTGACAATTATATACATTAAGTGATCAAATAAGGCTCTGATAGCATTTCCTTGTACTGTACTCATTTTCGGCTTTCCATATATATCCGCATGAACACACTAATGAATTACATCTATGCCAATATTTATTGACACATGAACACATAAATGTTTCTTTACAAAACACGTTATGAAAATGCCATCATGTGTGTAATACAATTGGTTGGACATGTGGTTGATGCAAAGCACATTAATTATTTGTTTTGTTTCAATGTTTTGTGCAATCCTTCAATGTGTTTTAAGCAACAACAATTAAGAATGGGGCACCAAACAAACACATTCCCAAGTCCATAAAAATCTTTGATCAAGACCAATGTAGCCTATTACACTACTAGATCATCTATGCCAAGTTATCTCCCTCCCTCTCCCACTTCTTATTTGACAAATGAACACATAATCTATCAAGTATCTTCATCGCGTATAAACTTGATCCTCAGTACAATAGCTCTTTATGCTTCTTAATCATCACCCTCAAATATCTTAATTTTTCATCAATGTAGCTTGCCCACATGTTTGTGCGGTGTGTCATCAAAGCCATCATTGATGGCAATCTCCACGCTTTCCACTAGCAATGTCCACCCAATTTCACTTCTTCCTACACATCTTCCACAACTTCTTTTTATCAATTTGAAGACCTCCTCCATAGTATAGGTTCTTTAACTAACAATGAGCCTATAACAGATGAATAGAATAGCTCATGAACTAGCCTCAAGCCCTCCATTCGGTAAATTCAGCTTTCTAGCCACCATCCTCTATTGCCCAATCTTACATCCAACAAATCAACATGCAAAACCCAAATCAATTTTTTTTGTGAGGGACATTGACGATCATGTACCTTCCTTCCTCTTAGTCTAAATTGTTAACTATCTAGAGAAATACCTCAATGTCGTTGACATAAACACATCAAGATCTCAACATGCCAAACCCATATGACAATTTTTGTGAGGGACATTGAGGATCATGGAGCTGCCTTCTCTTAGTCTAGCATTATAACAATCTAGAGAAATACTTCAATGTCATTGACATAAAGTCATCAATAGAAACAAACTTTGGTTTGTCCTTAGACAACCGAGCCATCAAGTTTTGTAACAAACTATACTTGCACAATTTCCCAACCTTTGATGCATTGTGTGCAACATTCCATTGTATATTCACTACAAAGGAATGGGACGTTATTAGCACCCCCCCTTTTCAGTAAGTTCAATGAGGGCATCAAATAGATGAAATGACCACATATAATGGAAGACAAAGGATAAGAAGATTACATATGTAGATGTGTGGACGAATGTCGAGATGATGAACATCGATGGCAAAATGACAATTAGTGGGGTTAGAAAACAAGAATCAAAAGAGACTTAAGTTTGATGTGACAATGAGCAGGGCTAGAAAACAAAAATCAAAAGAGAATCAAGTTTGAGGTGACAATGAGTGGGGTTCAAAAACAAGGATCAAAAGAGACTGAGTTTTAGGAGCATATGTAATTTGTGTAATTTAGGAGCATATTCATTGCATATGTAATTTGTGTATTGCATTTGGTGCCTAGAAAAATGAGAAAGAGAGACTTCACAACCAAGTACCCTCACAATATTCACATTTACACAACCTTACAATCCTCTCTTAGTAGTATCATGACACGAGAACAATCATAAAATCTAACAATGCCTATATTTAGGAAATATATGTTTGTTTCCTTCACTTATCATATATGATGCAACCATATGGATCTATCGTTCATACTTTTGGGTAGTAGTATTTAATAAAAACATGTTGTCAAACATTCTTGTGAAGTACCATTATTTTACAGTATAATTGGGCGTCATTCTTTTCTTCGTCCACTTATGTGTCCATGCTACTTTCAAATAGGGTTTCTTGGTAATCCTTGTCCGCATGCTCAATGAGGGATACCTTTGGTACAACAACCTTTCAAGTAAAAAAGCAACCACTTCTTGTTTCGATTGGAGATGCTTGATACTACCTTTTGACACCATTTCTGGTAAATAGGGCAACTAGACCTTTATTAAGTTTGGTTGTGGTGTATGATCCAATGTTACCACAAGGTGGAAATAGGAAAGACCTTGGTACCTTTCAAGAAGAGAAGTGTTATGGTCAAATCTAGTTTTGTGCTAAAGTGGATATGTGAAGTCAAGCACTTATAATTATTAACATCAATAAGTAATTGATGTTTTTTCAAATAATACATTTCCAAGTTTCCTTTGAACCTTGTTGTACCTCACATATAAAAGAAAATAATTTAAGTTTCAATGGTGTTGCATTTACTTACAAGCTTGTCTGGTTAAAAAGAAGATTCCTCTTAGTCTGCTTGTAGAAGTCTTCCTCAATCTTAGAAGAATTAACCAATGACATGTATTATATTAGGACTCTGAAGACATTTTAATACACAAAAGAGTGTCTCTTGAACAAGAGTCCATGTTGTTACCAATACCAATCAATTGAGATATTGAAGGAGCCAGCATTTTCTTCTGTGTTTTCCCAAGGTTGTTCATTTTTTATATTGGATTTGTGGGCATGTTGATGTGGTGCAAGTCTCCAATGGTTATTATTAAAGTCATTTTCATCTGCCAAATTTTTTGTTGATTCTTCAACTTGTAATACGGAGCTTGGTTCATCAATTACACCATTGCTTTCACTACCTTCTGAAGTTGTAATACTGTCATTGTCTTGTTTCTTTGGATGGAAAGCCCTAATTTCTATGTTTTGATCATTCTCTATTACAGTGTCTTGGTTGCGGACATTGGAACAAGAAGCTAATGTAATTGAATCATGTTCTCCAGGTGGATTTGTTACTTTGCTTTCCCTAACTCCTCCTTTCAATCTTGCAAGCTACAAAGATAAAACAAACATATTTATTTTGTTTTCTCTTCATAATCATTTAAATTTATGCATTCATCAATGTCTTTCTCCCAATGATCAAATGTATTGAGTTCAAAACATTACCATGAGAAGAGTATTTTCTTTTCTCAAATGCACCTATGAATGTTCATGTGTAGTTTACATTGCACAGAATTATATACAAGTGTCGACAAGTTTCTAATGGACATCATCAATTACGACAAACAAATTATCAAGCCAAATATTATGGGAAAGTTGGGAGGTTGCCAAATAAGCTATCCCAAAATTGTTAAGGACACGTTATGCAATGGACACTCAAGGGTGATGAAGAATATAATACAAAATGGAATGTGCACGCCAACAAAACGTTATTGATGTAGTTAGATTTTGGACCATAGAAAACAATCACATGCATATTCATATTGCATGTCAATAACTTTACAAACCAATTATGAATATGACGTACACAATCAAATAGTCAAGTTATGTATGCATATGTGTATGCGTTTAGATGTGGGTGTGAGTATGTATGCATGTGGGTATGGGTATGGGTATACCGTATATGTGCATGTATGTGTGCCTAATCTCTTATATGTGTTTGTATATGTATGCATGTATGTATGTGTACGGTAGTGCACACACACATATAGATATAAACAACAAGCATAGCACATGCACATAAATATATGCAAACTCTTCACAAAATACATTTTGTGACTATTAATTGCTCATTATTATTTGCCACCTTAGGACATAATAGTGATTTACAATAATTGATGATATCTTAAATGATCATAAGTGGCCATATTCCCTAACCAAGTAGTACCTAAGTATGTCTTTTGTGGAATGGATAAATGAAGATGATGAAGATACATGTGCATATTTATGGTGGTGGTCCATTGGTGGATACAAATTTAAAGACAAAAGAAACATTGACCTTTATAGATGAAGAGATTGTTTGATCGTCTCTATGATAAACAACTTAGTTCATGAAGGGGAAGGAAGCATGCTAATTTATATCTAGTGTGCTGACCCACCCATTCTAATGGTTTAGACAACAAACATCAATGATTTCTCAACAAACTAAAATCATTAAAGATATTATGAAAATAGCCGTTGATTTCAGCATGACGTTAACCATTCCATTCAATCTACATATGCATATGCAAAAGGTTAGAAACTTGTAGTTGACTAACTTAAGGTAGGTCGAGTAGAAGTTAATGCACAAAAGATAATAAAGAATGATAGTAGGGAAAAAGCACAACATGAATGTGGGCTCCACTATAAAATGTGAAAGAGTGCTCAAAGAGATTTGTGGGAGTATCTATGTCCACATATTAAAGGTTAAATACCTTTTAGCAATAGAAACTTTTCTCCACAATATCAATAATTTGGTCTTCTCCAAAGTAGAATTCATTACTTTATGTGAATTGTTTCTTTATATTAATACGAAAAATATAAAGAGAAAATTGGGGGTCATAGACAAAAAGTTTCAAAGAAATAGAAGTTTGGTCTTCATTTAAAGTACAATTACAGTTGAACAATTCTAGCCTGGAAACTTTCTATGATGTTTGGCTTCTCCACATTAGCTAACGTTAGTGGGGGGGTCATTAAGGATCAACGACATAACAACAACCTCCCCTTAGGTCTTTAGCATTGATTGTGAGCAAAAGTTTTTCTTTGGCGTCACCTATTTTTATGGCATGGATAAGACTTTTTCTATTCAATGACCACCTTGCATTTTTTGTGTGTGTTTGTGATAGAGAGAGAGATAGAAAGAGAAAGATCTATTTGTGAGAAAGCAGAGAGGGGTGGTCAATTGGTAAACACTACTAGATAGATTCAAGAAAGTCATAGATTCAACCCCTAAATGAGCAAGGTCGTCCTAACAAATAGGAAAATAGGTGGGCACAAGTAAGAAGTATGCTTACAAAAACGTTGTGGCACAATAAAGGACATTTGGTGAAATAGAACTAAGGGTTAAAGAGTGACCTGGTCTTGTAGTTCTTGTTTTTCTTGAAGTAGAATATCTCTTTCTGCTTTGAGGGCATCAAAGTTGGACTTCAACATGGAGTAGTCCTTCTCAAGTTGTTTAGTTTTCCATCGAGCCCTTCTATTTTGGAACCATATTGCCACTTGCCTAGGTTGTAAACTCAATTCGGAGGCTAACTTCACTTTCCTCTCTGGTTCTAGCCTATTGTCCCCCTCAAATGCCTTCTCTAGTGCCTTCACTTGTTCATATCCAAGGCGTCGTACTCCCTTCATCAACTTTTGACCATCTACACCCACAATGGCACTCTCATTAAAGATGTAATCATCTTGGTCCATGTAATTTACTTCTGTTTTGCCAATGTTGGTCTCTGTATGTGTTGCTTCATTGATGCCCCTTGTGTGAGTATCGTTGCTCATGTACATTAAGTTGGCTCTCTTCATTGGCCTCTCCTCGTTTCCATGAACATATGCCTCTCGAAAGTCCATGTTACCATCTAGATGTAAGTGTACACAATACAAATGTTAAACTATGAGCATATTGTGAATCTCACCCTTTCACACACTCTCTCTCTTTTGCACACACACACACACTATTATGCTCATTTATAATAAACACTCTATTCAGTTATGTACATGTATATTATCAACAATCAAGGTTTCCTCAATATTAACCCTAATTTGCACAATTTCACTAAAAATCTTGGTGATATAATGCATAACCACCCAATTCAAATATTTCTAAGATTGGGCATGACCCAAGTCAGGTTCACTTTATTAAGGCTGGGTGATGCACCAAAGCTCTCAATGATACCCCACAGAACATTGAACTTCATCAACATTACTTTCAGAACTCAATGATATCTAGAGATAGGTTGAAATCAAGGTGAGATCTCTAGTGTTCAGGAATATAGTCCTATTGAAATAAAATACGGATTGATTATGAAAATGACTTTGGAAACATAACATTCATGAAAGATATAGAGATTGTATGAAAAATTCCTACGAAGTTTGTGTGATTTTCTTCTAAAAATTCATTTATAAGAAGGAAAGCTAATCCAAATTGTGGAGAAAATTTCCGAAATGTTCAACGGTGAGAACTTGAGCAAATTTTGTGAATGAGTAGCAATGAAAAAAGTTGCATTATGCATTAGACATTGGAATGACTTTTTGAACTATCATGATTGGAAATATTTATAAAGGGAAATATATAAAATTCCTACTAGATGTTTAGTATAATTTAGTATTATTGCATGCATCAAAATGGATAAAATATAAACAAAAGTTTCATATGAAACAATAAGAATATTTCGATGATTAGATTATACTACTGAATCCCTCTTGACATGGTGTAATTTATTCACTAAAACATTGGTCCAACAAGCTTTCATGTTCAAAATATTTACAAAACTGAAAAATTTCAAAATTTTGTTAAATTTCCTATTCAAGTAGAACCAGATCGCGAATCCCGAGTTTCAATCACCACTATGTAGAATTGCAAAAATATGATAAAAAGAGTGCAGGAAAACAATTCAAACATGGAACTAATATAAAAAATATACAAAACCAAGAAGTGAATGTTTAAAGTGAGAGTCTTGTATTGAGATGTGATTGCTATTCATTTGGGAAGCTTGAAAGAAGGAAATTTAACTAAAATTGTCTACGTTCATCAATTGTTAAATTTCATTTTCTATTATTTCATGCATGAAGAGGATCCATTTGGAAACACAATAATAATAACCAATTCTACGTGGACATTTGGCAAATAAATGCTCAACCTTCAACTAAATTTCCTCTGCTACTCTATGATGATTTCCTATAAGTTCATCTATAAGTGAAGGAATTTCTACGAAACAAACATCGGTAAGTTCAAATGTCTTGTAATAACTGAAAATTTCCAAACCACTAGGAAACTCCATCTCGTATCCTAAGGAGCTCGGTTATTCGACAAGGCCAACAACAAGTGACCCATTCATTGGCAACAAGACATATCAACACAACATAGTACGCACAATATGTACTGACACCAAGATGACACCATACAATGATGATGGAAAGCTTCCCCGAAGCACTTAGAGAACCGGTTCATGGACGCGTGAAGAAACCTTTCTCAAGCACTATAGGAATTTTGGTGACTAAACACACAACTAATTCCCACCCAACACCAATACTACGCTTATATACACACCAAGACTGTTATTTCCCGAGCAATCGTAGTAGTAAATAGAAAACTACGAAACTCGGACAATGAATTGGGAACCATCCCTAGCAATTGGAAAACATGACTCCAAGGAAACTTGGACCCTCACATAGAGTCACATCTTGTCAATACACCACGAAACTTGAGAGTCAATTGGAAAACTTGGCCATTTCTCCCAAAAACATGAGCGAGAACAACATACAACTACATATACTAGGATGCTAACCCTAATAATCATTGCAGCCTTAGTATTTGATACTATGCTCTTCTAACCCTAATCATACACTGTTATTTGTACCTGTGCCGCCACCAAATTGTGGGCAATTGGAGCCCGGGACAAAGAGGCCCGACATATGGTGGTGATGCTGGATGCCCAACGGAATACTGTAGTCAGAGCTCATCGGTGCGCCAATGGAGATTTGAATTAGCGCCCCCCGACTAATGAGCTAAGCCAATAATTGAGAGAATCTTAGACACTTGGATGGATTAACAGATCGGAGTATCTGTCTTTTGGACGATCGATTAGTGATAGATTGGATGGATTTTAATTGAAGTGAGCAGTTGGATTGGATATTTAAATGATGGGATTAGGTGATCAAATTGGTTGAAATAGGAATCAATTGGACACAAATTTGTGTGAGTTGGAAGATTTCGATTGCCCAACTTCTGTCGCTAGACAGCATAATTGGGGCGATTCAACATTTAAATTGGAAGTGGAAGGTAGTCTTAGGTATGAATACAGTGAAATCCAAGGATTCTGAGATGACTTTGGGCGACAAATTTAGAGGTGAATTAGTGGTACGAGATAATAGTAGGGCAACGGTGGATTTGGCGGATTGAAATTGAGAGACGAAATGAGTGAACGAAAAGGAGTAGTGAGAAAAATGGGTGAATGAATAATGGATCGCGTATGAGAGTAATGGATGAATAAGAATTAGAAGAATTATATTATGCTGAAAGAAAGGAGAGAACAGAAACGATATGGGCAGGCGCCCAGGTGTGAAAAGGAGATGGCGATCCGAAGAGGAAGAGGAAGAAGAAGACAAGTAAAAGAAAAGAAAAGGGTTTGTCCTTTCACAAAAAAGCAGGCTTTTCTTCCTTCATTTCCTTTTTCCTTCTCTTTTCCTTAGGAGCAGGGGTGGGGAGGAGAAATTTCTCAAATTTGTGACCAATGGAAGAGAGAGAGAGAGAGAGAGAGAGAGAGAGAGAGAGAGAGTTTTCGATTGGTATACATACTTGTTTGTGTGTGCAAGTGTCACCCACATATATGTATGTATATAAATATTGTATGTGTCTCTTTCTCCGTTGTGTGCGCGTTGTGCATTGTGTGCAACTTTCACACCTGTGCTTGCATTGATGTTTCCTCTCTTCGAGATCAACGCGTTCGGTTGTCACATATGTATGTTGGGTACCCATCTCCTACGACGAGGAGTTATTGCACTCTCTCCTTGGGCTCTCACCAGGTGCTCTAGAGGCGTTGTGGATATGTTGCCTTCTAGACACCCTAATAACTAACCATCATGAGGACATGTCACCTTTTGTAAAATCGCAAGCATTGTATTCTGGGATATATCAACTCATGTATGATAGCAAGAAATGATATATTATGACATCCCTTCACTATTATATTGAGCAAGTTGATCCACATGTTTTAGATGGTGGCTATGCTTCTACGATGGCCGACGAAAGGAGGACAAGCCTTCCTTGTTGCATAGGGGCAATTCTCGCCTTTCTTCTATTCCAATTTTGGTGATCTTAATATGGCAATAATACACATCCTTAATGGTTTGTCTTACAACATTCCCACACACACAACATAGAGTAGTTGTAAATATCCTTACTCTATTCTCGTATAATCCTTAGAATTAGAGCACACTTAAGTTTGATGAGCCTCATCATACAATTAATATAACACTGTGTTAAAAAAGTATGAACTTGATGGTTTCTGGATAGGGAGTGCTTAGACATTGGATTGATAGAGTGCAATGATGGGTTTAGAGAAGACGACATGCATGTGTTTGAGAGAGAAGGATAAAGGGGGGAAAGTTTTGAGTTTCTGCGTTCATTGAAAGAAAGCGTGAGGTTGGACCTTGGAGGGAGAATGTGTGTAATCAAAAGGTGAAAGGGAGCATTTGAGAGAGAACGGGCGTTGAGACATAATGTGTGTGTGTGTGTGTGTGTAAGGGAGGGTCACTAGCGTCCAAATGAGGCTTTCACATCAAACCCCCACCTCCCTTTCTTTTTCTTCCCCATCTCCTTTTTATCTTCGTCTTTCCCATATTTCGTTGTCTCTAAGCACAAAAGTTCCTCCTATTTCCCCACCCTTCCATTCTTCCTTTTGCCCCCCTTTTTGCATCTTCGCTTTCCATATCTTCTGGCATTACTTTCCCTCCCCTCTTCTCGAAAATCTCTCTCTCTCTCTCTCTCCAACACAATGTGATATCTCCATCTTTTCACGCCTCCCAATCAAAGTCTTATACCCCCTCCCTTGCTTTGATTGTATTAGTGTTTATTTGTGTTAGTGCGGCCATGACAATATATAAGTTTCCTATGCCTATGCTCACAAGCTATACTTCTTTTGCTTGTAGGTGTGAATTGTCCTTAATGGTTTTCTTGGTATTACCACATGTGAATGCTCTCATTTACCCTCACCCAAAATGTACCGTTCATGAGCAATGTGAATGTGAATATCCCTTGGGAGTGTCTTCCCCTTTTAGAAAAAAATGAATGAAATTTACACGCTACACCACATTATTTACAAATGAAAGGAACAACCTAAGCTATAACCATTACAAAGGAAGAAGCGTCATAATCACTAAGTATGAGCCACGGGGATTAAATAATCAAGGTACATCAAAGCTTGATCACGACATATATAATTCCTTTAGGGTCATTTTCTCATCAAGGAGGATTGCATAAGCATGCTATTTGGGCAAATTGGTAAAAGGAAAAGACTAGAAAGTTTAGTTTCCAGAAAACTTCATACAACACAAGAAACCTATGTGGTCATACTTGAGTTGAAGAACGCAGCAAGTGTCCTATTTGGGAAACAATGCTTGCACGCAAGAAACAACCCATGTGAGCACAAGCATCCCTACATTACTTGGATGACCAAATTGAGAGAATGCATATCTCACACTTGATTCTAATCGGACACAAACAACCTATTTCAAAAAATAAGTAGTCATATCCATGATTCACATAATGATGCTTGCCTTCACAACTTGAAGGTTATAAAACACAAGCTTGTCAACTTTAGTTGAGGAATCACTTGTAGATCATTACCACAAGAATGTCCAATATTTCGAAGGTCACTTATGAAAGGTTATGCTTATTTTTGCTTGATTGTTTGAGAACAAATAATGGTGGAAAGGTGCATGTTCGTATGGATCAACGCATTACCTTGTGAAACTTGTGACACTCTCACCTTCTAATGTAAGCTAATTCAAGTTAGAGATTCTTTCAATTAGGCTCCCATTGGCAATTTGTATTCATAATCCCACTCTTTCACAATAAGCACTCATGGTGCTCTTACCTTCAAGGATGGGTTAATTCAAGTTATAGATTCCTGCAATTAGGAATTTGTATTGATAGGTTTATTATATTCTTTCACAACAAACACTTTTAGCACTCTTACCATAAACTGTGAGCTAACTCAAGTTACATATTCTTGTGATTAGGTTCTTCCATTGTGAATTTTTGTTTATAACTTTAGCACACTCTTTTAGAACTATATTACTCGCAAGGGAAATAACCTAAATACCTTCGTCTCTTCAAAACTCCTAATATCTACAATCCCCCCCCCCCCCTTCTCCTCTCTCTCTCTCTCTCTCTCGTTTTCCACAATTTCTAGATAAAGAGGAGTATTTTGGATTCTTTGTGAAAACAAAGATTTAGCTAGATCAAAATAATACACATTGATATTCCTTTTACCATTAATGGCCCAATACCACGTATTGTTGACAATTGTAAACACTTGTGTTTTCTCATATCATTTATGATATCAAAGCTTCTTCCTTATACATTTTTAGTCCATATGAGAACTAGTATAGTTTGTTCTTCTTTCGTAATGTAATTTACCATTGTTATCTACGTATAGTGATGAAGCATATATTTGTATTCCACATGTATATTGAATATGCACACTATTTTAAGTGAGAAGGAGATTCCTCTGGTCATAATCATTGAGTTTTAGTAGGTATTTTAATAAATCAATAGGGGAAATGGATAGATGATAGATGGATAGATAGGAAATGAATCCACAAAAATCTAACACGAAGGTGGAACCAACTATTAGAACATTATCTTGAAATCAAAAGTCGATCATTAAATATTTACGTAAACCCTAACAATTGTCGTATATTTTGTCTCATTTTAGAAAGATTTTTTTTACGCATTACCCTCAAGAATGGACTAGGAAAAAGATTATTCTCGAGCACAGACCATAGATCTTCCCAAGCTTATTCCGATCCTCAAAAGCAAAACTTTCAAATGGTACTATTCTTTTTTTCTTGATTTTTTCTTTACTTCGGGAATCAATTTTCTTTCTTTTTATGACTAGTTTGTTTGTCTCATTCATATCTGTTTCTATTGATTCAATGTCCTTAAAGTGCACTCAATCCTCCTTCCCTCCCTCTCTCACAAACACACAAACACACACACACACACACACACACACACACACACACACACACACACACACACACACACACACACACACAATCTTTCTCTCTAGCTATATTGCATATATAAAGTCATCCAAATATGTGCCTTCACTACTCTAACACATAATAATCAAAATGTGTGCCATCTATTGCACATTCTACTTGCTTGCATAGGTCCACTCCTTTTCTTTATTGATTCTATCCTTCAAAACCTCTTTATTCTACCTATAATGTTTGTGGATGTATAATAATGTATGCACAAGACTTATGCACTTGATCAAAATGGCACCATCTTTAATGTGTACTTTCATTTTAAATCTTGAATTTTATAATAGTTACATGGTGCTCACATTGTAGGATGTCAAAGGCCAAGGAGAATTGGTCTTATGCATGAACTTGTTGAGCTTCCTTCAATTTATATTGTCATACGAAGCACTAAAAGTAGTTGGTGAATGTCACGAGGGAAAAGAAGTACTAGAAAACTACATACTTAGCGAGAAAGAAAGAAAGATATATTAACGTTTTCTAATATCCATTTGACTTATGATATGAAATTCCTCTTAAATTGTGTGCAAGTATGAAATTATATTGGAATGCAGAAGCTGTGAATATAACGATAACTTTCGCTATATCTCATTTGAAACAACGTGACTCTATATTTTGTAATCTCATCAATGAAAATTCAAACATATTTGAATGATGTCTAGAAGAATCAAATAAGCTCATGAAGAACAAAGATTAGAGTTATTTATATTGTTTCAAGCATAGTATGAACCATACGTGTATTTGCACTCGAGAATGTTTCAATCATTTGAGAATGGTAAACACCCTCGAAGTATGGTAAATACCATACTTTTGTATTCATTATATATTATAAGGTAAATGTATTTTTTTAAGGTGAGAAATTTAAGGTAAAAAAAGTAAAAAAAACATCAGAATGTTTTGATAACATACGCATTCTTATGAAAAGAATGTTTGCCAATGCATTCGAGTATATTACGTACTATGGTTTCAAGGTCTATTATTAATTTCTAAAGTAAATTAATTATAAACTATTCTTCCTTTTACCATCTCGAAGTCATGATACATAGAACTATTTAATTTCCAAACCATGTGTATAGTAATGATACACGGAGACAATGGGAATAACCAACATTTGCATAAAAATGAGAACGCCTATAGAACCACAAAGTTTGAATTGATTTCGTATGTTTTTTCACAGAATAATAATAATTTAATCTCTCCCTTTCTTCCGCTGGCGTGTTCTTTCTTTAATATGGCATATCGACATTAAAAAACTCCTCGTGAAGGGTTGAAACAAAATGGAGACGATTTGAGCTGAAATGTGGACCAAATTCAAGTTGGTGTGACACATCTAGGATATACATGTTATTTTTAATTTCATGAATCAAAGGTGTATGTCTCATGAGGATGGAAAGCTTAATTATGTATGTTCCATTTTCATCTTCTTTTACCATAGAACTTGCTAGCAAGTGAACCAACACTGATCTACTCAACATTTAGACTACAAATTTAAGTTTCACCTTATTGCTAACATTTCGAAGGTGGACAACAAGAGATTGGACTGTTGTTGAAAGGCGAAGGAGATTAACATTGGGTTTAATTCCCGGAAACCTCATGAGGTTTGACTCCATAAAACTTGCTAGCAAGTGAGCCAACATTGATCTACTCAGTATTTAGACTATGAATTCAAGTTTCACCTTATAACTTACATTTCGAACTTAGGTGGACAACAAGAGATTGGACCGTTGTTGAAAGGCGAAGGAGATTAACACCTTTTTTGATTCCCAGAAGCCTCATGAGGTTTGATTCCATGGAACTTGCTAGCAAGTGAGCCAACACTGATCTACTCAGTATTTAAACTACAAATTTAAGTTTCACCTTATTATTAACATTTCCAAGGTGGACAACAAGAGATTGGATCGTTGTTGAAAGGCGAAGGAGATTAACACCGGGTTTGATGCTCGGAATCCTCATGAGGTTTACATGAATTCTAACAAAGAAAAAACTTCATAGCTTCTTGATCCAAAAAGAAATCAAACTCTATGTTACGCTTTATTGATCACCAAGCATTGTCGCATGACACTTGTCTAGTTGAGCCTGAGGTCACATTCCAATGAAATGTAGTGGTAGAGAAAACAAATACATTAGAATTATAGGCTGCACATTATTCCTTGGTTTTTCTCATTAGTTGTACAAAACTTGCATACGAAATGTAGTGTTAGAGAAAACAAAGACATTACAATAATAGGCCGCACATTATTCCTTGGTTTTTCTCATTAGTAGTACAAAACTTGCATACGAAATTCGCCATATTTCCCCCACACTTACAATATCATGAGCAAATGAGTGGGATCAAATTAAGTGAAAACAAGCTATAACCATTCACATGAAAGCAAAAAAGTGACACATGGAAGCAAAAAAGTGATCGACACTGGTAGATATATGGAGCACATCTCCTTGAGATTACATCATAATGAAATCACCATCGATATCACTATTTTTTGTCCTACCTCCACCCACACCTACTCTGTAGCACAAAGAAGAATCTAAGAAGTTATACCTGTAATTTATGAGAGAAGTGCATGACATCAATGGAGAAGAGTACTCTTTCACACATGATCACTACTACACAACAAAGCGTTAGTGACACAAAAACACGTTATCGTGAAGTTATGCACGTGCATGTGAATTAGAGTGGGACCATGGGGGACTTGAACCAGAGACGATGAGTTGACTGAAGTCTTTTAAGTTGAGAGTGCTTGAGAATTTTGATGTTCACACTAACAACCCTTTATGAAGTTTAAATTTTCTTCCTTAACATTTCATTTATGAGAGCATATAAGCTTCATGTTAGTAAATGAAGAGATGGGATCGTAGATCTGTGAGGAAGATATGTTGAAATGTACCTACAGAACACGAAAACAAAAAATACACAAAATACACAGGTTTTACGTGGGAACCCTAACACAAGGAAAAACCATGGGAGAACAAATCAAGTCATTATAAAGTGGATATACAAGAGAAGGAAACCAAATTACAACCTTTGCACAACAGAGTATTCCCCTTAGGGTTCAGACAACAAGTACCTCTCTTGACTGTGTCTGCGCATGAGCTTTATTGTTGTCAGTATGGATCTTCACAAGGGTAAACTCTCCTTCTTCCACTTTCTCCCGCAACCAGTGATACCTCCTCTGTATACGTTTGGTCTGGGAATGGTACACAACATTCTTGGCTAGATGTATGAAGCTTTAGTTGTCACAATGAAGCAAAGGGAGTGCAAGAACTCCCTTTGCTTCATTCCCGACTCATTGAGTGTGAAAATTTCTCATCCAAATCAGCTCTTTGCCGGCCTCTATTGTTGCTATATACTCTGCCTCTGTGGTCGACAATGTCATAGACATATTCCATGGAAGAAGATAGGGATTGAACCCAAGACCTCATGGTCTCTATTAGGCAACCCTACCAATTGAGCTACATATGAATCCGTGTATTAATTTCAACTTATAGTATAGATTGAAACATTGAAAGTTCCTAACTTGCATGCATCCTCATTTCTAGCTTGCACACATTCTCATGCATTCTCTATTGCATGCATCCTCATGCATTCTCTATTTCTAGCTGGCTTACATAGCCCTACCTTCTTGTATAAATACTCAGGTGCACCTTGATTCTAATCAAGGTGAACAAACTGTCACAGACAAGTATAATAGAGTAGAGCGAAGACAAAACTAGAAAACAAGAGGGATGAAAAGAACAAGAACTCAACTTATAGAATCAACGGTCGAGTTCTCTCTTCGGGGGCGGTTACCGAAGCTACTATCCCATTGGTACTTCATGTTGGGGCGCATTAGGAGGAACTCACATTCTACCTTATCACAACCCGTCGACATCCGATTGTGTTGGGGCTATCTTGGTTGGAGAAACACAATCCGACATTGGATTGGTGTAACCGCTCCATCACTTTTCCAGTAAGGCCAATTCTTGCTAGATCACGACACTCTCTTGATTCCATTGCGGTCGAGTCCGGTTTGGTCGCTACACTGGCCGTTGTGTCAGGGGACATCACCGTTCCTATCAACAATTTACCCATATGATATAGCAAGTTTTCCAACATCTTCGAAAAGCGGAATGCCGATCGGTTACTGGCTCATCGTCCCTATGATTGCCCAATCGAACTCCAAGTTGGCGAGCATCCCCCATTCGGTCCTATGATATCTATGGGTTATTTGAACCTGAATTTGAGGCTCTCTGCACATATCGGGCTGAGAATCTCGCGAAGGGCTTCTATCACTAGCAAGGGCACCAATCTTATTTGTCAAAAAGAAGGACGACTCCTTACGCTTATGTGTGGATTATCGGGGTTGCAATAAAGTTATGGTGTGTAATCGTTACCCCCGCCTTTAATATTGGCGCTCCTCGATCGACTCCGAACTGGGCATATCTTCTCCAAAATTGACCTTCGGGGAGCCTACAATTTGGTGCGCATCAAGCCTGGGGATGAGTGGAAAATGGCTTTTCCGACGCGCTATGGACATTTCGAGTACAAAGTGATGCCATTCGGCCTAACCAACACTCCGACCGTCTTCCAACACATGATGAACGATATTTTTCGAGAGTATCTCCATCATTTCGTGGTCATCTACCTTGACGACATCCTAGTTTTTTCTTCTAACTGGGAGGAGCACACACACCATGTCCGACTGGTTCTCACCAAACTCCGGGAATATGGGCTCTTCGCCAAAAGTGAAAAATGCGAATTCAATCAGACCTCTATCGAATTCTTGGGTTACATGATCTCACCTACCGGGAGCACAATGGATGAGCGCAAGGTAGCAACAATCAATGATTGGCCTCCCCCGGCTCGGCTGAAAGAGGTACAATCGTTTCTTGGTTTTGCAAATTTTTATAGATGATTTATAGACAGGTTCTCTTCCCTAGTCCAACCTCTCATCCAGATTACTCGGAAAGATACTCCATTTCTTTGGACCCTTGCGGCACACAATGCTTTTAATGCCCTCAAAGCAGCTTTTCTCTCCGCCCCCGTGTTAGTCCACCTCGACCCCACCCGCCCTTTCCAGATTGAAATCGACGCCTCCGACTTTGCCATAGGTGCGATGACGATGGCACCCTGCATCCAGTCTCCTTCTACTCTCAGAAGTTTACAACCCCGGAAATCAATTATCTGGTCTACGACAAGGAGCTTGCAACTATCATCTCGGCCTTCACCGAATGGTGACCCTATCTAGCTGGGGCCCAAAATCGTATTCAGGTGCTGACCAACCACAAGAATCTCATCTACCTCACCACCACTTGTACGTTGAATCGGAGGCAAGCTCATTGGTTATCATTTCTCACCGACTACGACTTCGAAATCTTGTTTCAACCCGACGTTCAATCATTTTCAAAAGTGATCCAGCGAGTAGCCGAGGAGTCACTCCGTTTGCAACAAGATTTCCACCCCGACGAAGGAAGCAACTTGAGTAGTCTTCGGGAAACAGAATCCCTTCTGCAGGCATTAGCTGTAGGAGATGGCGATTCAGAACCATTTTCAGCCTTTGAATCAGACTCGGATGGCGAATATAGCGCGCATTCTAATTACTGCAGCAGTCACGACACCCCAGACGGACCGGCGGACGAGGAATCGGATACCTTACTGACACTTGAACCAGAATTGACAGAGCTGGAAGCCACAGATCGGCCAAGGATTGAGCAAACCCCAACACCCGAAGCCAAGGCGGAAAGACCTCCCACAGAGGAAGAAAGACCTCCGACAACGGGGGAAGAAAGACCTCCGACGGAGGAGGAAGAGAGACCTCCGACACCACCAACTCACGTCCCAACACTGGACAACGACATGTCGTTTCAATATCCCAAGTATTGGGATGATCCGGACGTAGAGGCCCATGTCTATGCATTTCAGCAGACTTGGGAAGCGAATTATGTGTCACAACACTTAACCACGGCAGAAGCAGAACACTCAAAGATGGCGGAGTTCAACACGACCCTGGAGGGGCCCGCCGCTAGATGGGGCCTGACGCAACATCCCAGTACCATCACAACGTTTGAGGCCTTGAAAACTAAATTCTTACATTTTTTTCACAAAGAGGTGGATCAACGGGAAATGGTCGGCCTATTCTATACCATTAGGCAGGAGCCCACGGAGAACATTCAACAATTTGTAATCTGATTCCAGAGAATGCACAACCAGCTCAGTCGGGCACCACCGGAGGAAGAGACTAAGGCGATATTCCTAGCAGCACTCTGGGAACCCCTACAAACGGTGTGCACAGTCATTGATTTCCGCACGAGTTCCGTCGACCAGGTCATAGACTGAGTCAGGGAAATGGAAAACTCCAGCTCGTGGCTGACGATGGGGGCACTCCAACGAATGTTACCGACTGATGAAGACCTCCGCTTTCGACAAGCAATTCAATGTACGACTTGCTTGAATGTCGGACATTCAAGCAAGAGTGCACCATGCGTTCTCAATGCCTACTTTGCCATTCTAGAAACCACACAATGGATCGGTGCGAGTATAACTTGCTGAATCAGCAAGCACCACTGGTCCGGCAAATCGAACCATGGAGCAACCAGGAGGAGGAAGAAGAGCGTTGGCGGCGAGAGGAGCGTTACCGGCCGACACAAGATGTCCGGTACGGTGATCGAAGAAACGCTTATGACTACAACCGGTATGATAGATATGATAGACATCGGGATTATAATGGGGAACGGAATGAGCGATTCAACTGGGATCACTCCCCCGGATACAACCCCCAAAGGGAGGACTATGGCAAGTATGACGACCAGCTCCGACAGGAATTCCGGAACAAAAAACATTTCTACAAAAAATGGCATTTCAATAAAAAAGGGGGTCACCTACGGGAGCCGGAACAGGGTACATCAAACAACCAACTAGACCAAGGCCAAGCACTTACCACAGGACCTCAATCGGGTGCCGGGGCGAAAGCAGAATCCAGCATCACCCGGAAGGCATACTGCTACTATTGCCGACAAGAGGGACACTACAGTAACCAATGTCTGGCGAAAAGCTACGATAAGCGACCAGTGGTAAACATGGTGGCAGTGGAGGTCGTGGACTTACAACAAGTGACCACGAGGGAAAAAGGATAAGCAACGGAGTGGGAAACCCAAGAAGCCATCCAGAAGCAGGCCACCGAATGGGTAAAGAAGGCAAACGAGCAGAATGTGGCAGAATTGGAACAACGAAAGGAGAACCTAGAGGAGCCAACTGGCAATAGCCAAGCAGAAAACCCAACATGGCAAGCGTTGCAAGAATGCCAAATCACGCTTCCATTAGGTCGGCTATTGCAGTTAGTACCTCGGTTTACGGAAGGATTGAAGACGGAATGACTGCGGTCGGCACGCCACCGGCTCCGGCATTCTTTTCTAATCCGGAGGAAGGACCGACGGTAGTGGACACAAGCAGTCCGACTATCACAACCATCGTCAAGGGACAAGAGCTATCCGGAATGATTATAGACGGAGGATCCATCGTGAATGTAATTAGCGTCCGAACTTGTAATACCCTGGGAATCCAGGACTAGGAGCCGTGCCCGTTTTGGCTCCGGATGGTGGACACAAGTTCAGTAAGACCTACCAGATTGATACGAGACTTGGAAGTGACTATCAGAGGTCACGCATTCCGCATTTCGGCAGTAATCCTCTAGCTCAATGCACAAGGAGCATACGCACTATTGCTGGCCCGGCCATGGTTAAAAACAACGCACATCAAGCAAAACTGGCGGAAAAACATAATCACTTTTCGGTGCGGCAAAGCGAAAGTACGGGTACCTACACAACCACGTTCGAGTACCGGCAAGGAGCTGACACCCCTGTATGCGGAATGTGTCAACATGCTTGAAGGATTGGCTGATGAAGAGGTCGATCAGTACTTATAGGAGAATCCAAAAATTGTACCCTTATTTGAAGTTGATGTCGCCGAAGCAGTGGCACCATACATAATACCGGAGGAGGCCGGTGAAGAACTGGATAAGGAAGCCATCAGAGAGTTACGGCAAGCGCAAGAAGCTTTGGAGAAGGAATTGGCAATATCTCAACGTGTAAAAGCCTCTCAGCTGGAAGAGGTAAACCTAGGCACCGTAGAAGACACAAGACCGGTTCACATCGCCAAAGAAACGACTCCCGAAAGGAAGACGACAATGATCACTTTAGTAAAGGAGTTCCGGGACGTGTTTGCGTGGTCTTACGAGGACATGCGGGGGCTAGACCCTCAGTTGTATCAACACAAGATACATCTGAGTAAGGACGCCAAGCCGGTGGCGCAACGACGCTACAGGATGAACCCTAACTATGCAGCAAAAGTAAAGCACGAAACCAACAAATTGTTACGGGTAGGGTTCATCCGACCGGTCAAGAAGGCGATGTGGCTGAGTCCGATAGTCGTCGTACCGAAAAAGAACAGAAAAATCCGATGTGTCAACTACCGGAAGTTGAATGCGGCAACGGTAACCGATGCATTCCCACTCCCATTTACGGATGGAGTCTTGGATGTGGTAGCCGGTCACGAAGTGTATAGTTTCCTGGACGGGTTCAGCGGCTACAATCAGATCGGGATGCACCCCGACGACCAGGGGAAAACCGCTTTTGTTACCGAATGGGGAGTATTTGTCGCCGTAGTCATGATGTTCGGACTTAAAACGACGTCGGCAACCTTTCAGCAAATAATCATGGAGATTTTCGTAGAATTTATTCCAGTATTCATGCAGGTGTTCTTAGATGATTTTGCCGTGTACAGCTAGGAAGGGGAACACCTCCAATACCTCCGACTATGTCTTGAGAAATGTGGGGTTTACCGGTTAAGCCTTAACCCGACGAAATGCGTGTTCGGTGTTTCAAGCGGTGCACTACTGGGCCACATCGTTAGCAAGGACGGTATTGCAGTAGACCCGAACAAGGTCAAAGCAATTTTGGAGGCACCAGCACCCACCACGACGAAAGCATTGAGTCGGTTCCTAGGACAAGTGGTGGAGAGCTTGACGACATTCTATGCGATGGTGCACAAGCGAAGCACTCCATATTATCCGCAAGCCAACGGATTAGCGGAATCCACAAATAAGCCACTACAAAACATCCTCAAAAAAATCGTCAATGAGAACCAGAAGGATTGGGATACAAAGCTGCACAGTGCACTTTGGGCCTACCGGACAACATATAAGACAAGTATCCGGACAACGCCTTTCCGATTGGCATTCGGATTGGAAGCGGTAATGCCGATCAAGTTCCAGGTTCCCAGCTTGCGGTTGTAGGTTAGGGAACGCGTGAACGAGAAGGAGTTGGAAACCATCCGGCTAGCAGCACTATGGAACTGGAGGAACACCGGATTGCCAGCCTGATGCACATGGAACTGGAGCAACGGAGAAGGAAAGAATTCGTCGATCGACATCGGAAAGGTAACGAAAAAAGGTTCGGGATCGGCAAGCCAGTACTTGTATTCTAGACCCGGATGGGTAAGATGCCAGGGAAGCTACGGATTTGGTGGACCGGACCATATTGGATTACACGGGAGTTCAACGGTTCTTACTAGCTAGGAACACTCACCGGCGAAGTTATGGGTAAATGGGTGCATGGGTTTCGACTCAAACCATACTATGGACCCATGCCAAGGAACCTGTTTGAGCAGACAAAGGCCGACACCGCACCGGACACCGGTAAGCACGACGAGACGATAACCGGTCATGCAATCAGCAAGCACAATTCGGAGGAGGGTTCGTTTGGGCCAGATTAACAAGATGGGATTAAAAAAGAAGAAGAAGAAAAAATCGAATCAAATCGAATCAAACCTAAACTATGCGATGGCGAGGAGCGAATGGCCACATGCAACGAAAAGGAGGGGTGAACGGGCACTTTGAAAAGACAAGTAGTGGCCTATTTATAGCGCATTAAAACACCGCCATGTGGCACTTCATTGCCATTATAGTACATGACATTTGCATGCGCAAGAATCGAGAAAGGTGCGAACATACAAAAAGAAAACCTACACCGCATGGAGGCCTTCTCATTTCGCGAACAGAGAATTGCAAACACACATAGGCGATTGAAGATAAGCAGACACGAGCACCCAGAGCACCCAGAGCCCCCTAACGCACCTACCTCATCAGCAACCACCGACTCAGAAGGAGAAATGGACTGCATGACGCTCTCTGAAGCAGCCAAGAAGTGGTTAAAGCAACACGGATTGGAAGGATTCCTGAGGATCATGGAGGCACTACCACACAAAGAAGCGAAAAGGGTTGTTAGAGCCATCGACACAGAAGAAATCACAGAAGAGGACATTCGTGCCTTGATGGGCCTACCTGAGGGCGGTATCTTCACCATCGACAACCCTACCCCGGAGCAGCTCACGAAATACTTCGGTGAGTATTCTCTGGCCAGCAAGGCATATCGCACACAGGGTGGCGAGGAGGGCTTATTTCGGGAGATTGCTCGTGTACTGCATGAATATGGCCATGTGTACCCTCGACCCCCGGCAATGCCTAGGAACAGAGCCGGGTTAATTATCGCCACATACGAAGGTATATAGGTGGACTGGTCGGTGCTGATCGCCGACGGACTGCTTGCGGCCATCAACTCGGTAAGAGGGAAGGATGGAAGGGAAATATGGTCGGCGATGGCACAATGGCTCACACTGTTAGCACCACCAGTGGAGTGCAACACGGCAAAGAAGCGGGGAAGATCAGCCGAAGGAACTGTTGGGAGACAAGTCCCTCCGGATGGGAAGGTATATAGGTGGACTGGTCGGTGCTGATCGCCAACGGACTGCTTGCGGCCATCAACTCGGTAAGAGGGAAGGATGGAAGGAAAATATGGTCGGCAATGGCACAATGGGTCACACTGTTAACACCACCAGTGGAGTGCAACACGACAAAGAAGCGGGGAAGATCAGCCGAAGGAACTGTTGGGAGACAGGTCCCTCCGGATGGGAAGGGAGAAGAACAATGCTGATGAACAAACTCGCCTGAGGCTGAAAGGCCGAGGTCAAAACCGTATGACGAGTACCCGGCTACGCAGAGCCGGATGGTGCAGACCCGGTGAGAACCGGATGAGGAGTACCCGGCTACGGAGAGCTGGATGGTGCAGACGTGGTGAGAACTGGATGAGGAGTACCCGGTCACGGAGAGCCGGATGGTACAAACCTGGTGAGAACCGGATGAGCAGTACCCGACTACGAAGAGCCGGATGGTGCTGACCCGGTGAGGAATGCTCACCGGATGAAGAGACATATTCGTAAATATGTTTCTGAGAGTCCATGGAGGCTATATTTGTAAATAGCCGAAAAGTCATATTAGTATAAATATGACTTAGGGCAAACTTTTAGTTACTACTGTTGTTGTCATTCTTGTTGGTGCAAGGAAAGAGAGAGCGCGTAACTATGTACAGAGAGAGAGAGAGAGAGAGAAAGAGGTTGTTGCCTCTGTTGTAACCGCCGCCTGTGGCGAGGATCATGAGCACGAGGTCGTTGCCTCCGTAAACTCACTGTTGTACATTCTAACATAGTGATAGTTTGCAGCCTGTGGGCTACCGTGGTTTTTTTCCCTTAGTTTGGGTTTTCCACGTAAACATCCTGTGTACTCCTCTCTTCTTCGTGTCGTGCTTTATTTCCCGTTTTCTGTGTATGATTCTAAGCTCGGTGGTGGCCGAGCGTTGCGTATAGGGAGCGTTTAGTTCCTGTTAGGAACCTCCAAATCGGCTTCAAAACGGCAGCAGCTATTGGCTGCTAAGGCAACCAAGGGGAAGGAGGCCGACACTGAGAGAACGGCGAACGAGCGGCCTAACGAAATACTTCGGTGAGTATTCTCTGGCCAGCAAGGCATATCGCACACAGGGCGGTGAGGATGGCTTATTTCGGGAGATTGCTCGTGTACTACATGAGTATGGCCATGTGTACCCTCGACCCCTAACAATGCCTAGGAACAGAGCCGGGTTAATTATCGCCACATACGAAGGTATACAGGTGGACTGGTCGGTGCTGATCGCCGACGGACTGCTTGTGGCCATCAACTCGGTAAGAGGGAAGGATGGAAGGAAAATATGTTAGCACCACCAGTGGAGTACAACACGGCAAAGAAGAGGGGAAGATGAGCCGAAGGAACCTCCAAATCGGCTTCAAAACGGCAGTAGCTATTGGCTGCTAAGGCAACCAAGGGGAAAGAGGCCGACCCTGAGAAAACGGCGAACGAGCGGCCTAACGAAATACTTCGGTGAGTATTCTTTGGCCAGGAAGGCATATCGCACACAGGGCGGCGAGGATGGCTTATTTCGGGAGATTGCTCGTGTAGTGCATGAGTATGGCCATGTGTACCCTCGACCCCCGATAATGCCTAGGAACAGAGCCGGGTTAATTATCGCCACATACGAAGGTATACAAGTGGACTGGTCGGTGCTGATCGCCGATGGACTGCTTGTGGCCATCAACTTGGTAAGAGGGAAGGATGGAAGGAAAATATGGTCGGCGATGGCACAATGGCTCACACTGTTAGCACCACTAGTGGAGTGCAACACGGCAAAGAAGCGGGGAAGATCAGCCGAAGGAACCTCCAAATCGGCTTAAAAACGGCAGCAGCTATTGGCTGCTAAGGCAACAAAGGGGAAGGAGGCCGACATTGAGAAAACGGTGAACGAGCGGCCTAACGAAATACTTCGGCGAGTATTCTCTGGCCAGCAAGGCATATGGCACACAGGGCGGCGAGGATGGCTTATTTCGGGAGATTGCTCGTGTACTTCATGAGTATGGCCATGTGTACCCTCGACCCTCTGACAATGCCTAGGAACAGAGTCGGGTTTATTATCACCACATACGAAGGTATACAGGTGGACTGGTCGGTGCTGATCGCCGACGAACTGCTTGTGGCCATCAACTCGGTAAGAAGGAAGGATGGAAGGAAAATATGGTCGGCGATGGCACAATGGCTCACACTGTTAGCACCACCAGTGGAGTGCAACACGGCAAAGAAGCGGGGAAGATCAGTCGAAGGAACCTCGAAATCGGCTTCAAAATGGTAGCAGTTATTGGCTGCTAAGGCAACCAAGGGGAAGGAGGCCGACACTGAGAAAACGGTGATCGAGCGGCCTAACCAGGTAGAGACGCAGGAGGCAACACCGGCACGGCCAATAAAAATTACATTTCGCCTACCGGGTCAACAGGAGCTAGATCCCTTGGCCATAAAAATCAATCTTGGAACTTAGGAGGAGGAAACGGCGGAGGAGCCCAGCGAGCACCTCCAGCGGCGCCAGAAGAAGAGCACTGTAGACCATGCCGGGAAGCAATCGGGTCCAGAAAAGGATAGGACACTGATACCCCGCACTGAGGGCCCAGAGCTAAGGGTGGAAGCGGAATAGGTTCAAATAGAACCGGTCACAGAAATCCCTGCGCCGCAGGCTCTGGCGGCCATAGCAGAATTGGCCGACAATATTAGTATCCATGCCTCAACTAAGGTGTTATGTACACATAACGTTGGTGAGGGTAGGTCACTAATATTTACATTAGTGAAGGGTATGTTCACTATTATTAAAAAGGGGACTAATGATTGGATAGAATGAATGATATGTGCATGCACTATCATGATTTAGACAACCAATGAATAGAGAGCCTTTTAGAAAGGCACATCTATTCAAGGGGCCTAGGAAAAGGTATAAATATGAGGCTTAGCTACCCTCATAGGATCATCACGTCGGAAGGCTGCTGTCGTAGACACCGGTGGTGCGGGCTAGGCTTTCGTCTCGACGATCGTGTTTATCTCTTCCAAGGTATTAGTCATCCTAATATCCGGCGGTATGGGACGTCGGTGGTAGGTTGGCTATGTCTAGATCATAGCTCGGGGGTGGTCGGGTGGAACGGGTTCTTCTATCCAATCTATTTTCTTCCTTTTTACTTGATTTGGTCTATTGATTAGTAATAGACTCTTAACAGTGGTATCAGAGCTTTTACTAACAATTTTTTTGTTGTTTTGATGTTTTTTGCGTGTGAGCGAGGGGGATCTAACAAGGCTCGTCATGCTCTTCTCAGGATCAAAACAACACTCTAAACCCGGTATTCTTCTTTTTTGATCTCTTCTCTTTTTCTCTTATGCGTTCTTTATGGTCGAATCAAATTGGTATTACGTTTTATTCTCTTTCTTTCTACCTCCTACTACGCTACGATTTTACTTATTATTATGCATCGGGCCGAGCGTGTTTGCACTAATCGCACACGCTCAACTCATGGCCTTTTGCATATTGCGATATATATCCCACTCTCTCCTCTCTTGAACTCTTACGATAATAATTATTCTTGTGCATTGGGTCGAGCGTGTTTGCTCTAATCGCACACGCTTATCTCATGGCCGTTTTGCATATGATGTTGAGTATACCACTCTTCCCCTCTATTGAGCCATCACTTGGCCGATTCTAAGGGATGATGTGGCCTTGACGAGGTGTATGTTGCCTACCTATGCCACTCTACTCTCTATTAAGCCATCCATTGGCCGATTCTATGGGATGTTGTGGCCTTGACAAGGTATATGTAGCTTACATATGCCACTTTCCTTTTTAATTAGCCATCAATTGGCCGATTCTAAGGGATGATGTGGCCTTGACGAGGTATATGTCACTTACCTATGCCACTTTCCTCTTTAATTAGCCATTACTTGGCCGATTCTAGGGATATGTGGTGGTCTTGAGGAGGTGCATGTCAACTACCCTAGGGTTTCGTATCTTAGGGCATGTTTGATTCCATACACCTAATTGTTGATTATTCTAATTAAATCTTAATTTCATAAGTATTGTTTCACTTATATGATTTTCTAGTAATTATTATTTACCCGCCCACAATTAACTCTCCTTTTTCCACTTCCTTTTCATGTATAAAGTATTTACATCGTTTATTTTTAATGTAACCTTTACGTGTAGACTATTTTTTTCGTATGGAGTGGCTTGTTGAACGATTTTTTTTCAACGGGTCATCTAGGTTTAACTCTTATCATCAAGCCTTAGAAAACGAGTAAAACCATATGAGTTCCCTTATTGATGTTTTACTCATGGATTTGAGTATTACATCTTTGCGCACAACACCGTCATCACTTGTATCAATTTGTGGCTTATGTCACAATTGTGCAAGTTATAACAATCATATTGGGATGTATATGTGCATACCTTGCACTTCCCATTTATTTGTGACATTGTTTTTTTCGTAGGTAACACATGGGTTCTTTTTTTTTTTACCCTTGTTTTCGTCACTACTTAACTCTTATGAGTAGTGCCTTATTTTATCATTTTATCATCACGTTTGCTTATTGCTCGCAAGACTAGAATATTACTTGTGAGTGCACTTGTTTTTGCACGTAATACACTTTCTCGACCATATAATACATGATGGGTTGGCATTAATATAAGGCTATCTAGGAAATTTCATTGATGTAAGAACCATGGTTGAGCCTCAGGGAGCCGCCATGATTACTCAAGATAGAGATCCGAGAAATACATCTTAGCTATGTTTTCCCCCATGGTTTTTAAAACACCATAGTGTTACCATAGTTATCGGATCTCGAATCACATCTCATATGTCTAGAGGGGTAAAGACATGAGATACTTTCTTGGATAAAGTTCTTTCAATCAAAGTTTCAAGCATTCATTTTGCTTGTGTATTTTCTGAACCTCCTTATTTTATTGCATACCCACAGCGTGCATCATGGAACAAGTTTTGAACGCAGTTGGAACGATCTCTCCAAATGAGACCTCTCAACCCCAATCCGCATCTCGCACACAAGCTGAGATCACTATTGAGCAATTGCTCACTACTACCTTGAATCAATTGGCCGAAATGAGACAGGCCAATATGGCATTGGAAAAGAAATTCCAAGAATTAACTATTGAGTCCAAGAAAGAAGGTGAACCTTCCTTCGTAGTAACGCCTTTCAAGGGAGATAAGAAAGAAAGAACCGAGGAGGCCATTAGCACTTGGCTTGGTCGTTGGGAGTCTCACTTTGAGCTTCATCCCAAGCCCGATGCAGTAAAAATTGGTTATGTCGGTCGTGAGTTAGGTGGCCGAGCTGCTGCTTGGTGGCGTGGCCTAAGGACCGCAAAAAACTTACCCACAACTTGGGAAGGTTTCGTTGATGTTTTTAAGAAACAATTCTTGCAGCCACCTTCTCAAACCGAACAAGCGCAACACTTGCTCACATTGTCTAGTAAGCCATTTACCTCTCTCGAGGATTATGTGCATCACGCTCGGACCCAGATCCAAAAATCGGGACTTACGGGTGAGAAATGGTTTGTCGCTTGTTTTTTGAATGGTATTCCCAATGGGGATTATCATTGGATTGTCCATGACAAGGACCCCACAACTTTCGAGGAAGCCGTCAACATTGTGCTGCGATACCATAGGACTTCCAAGAAAGACCACAATAAACCTGAGTTCGCCAAAACTCCGAATGTCAAGTTCATTGGGAAACGTAAGCAATCCAGTGACACTCTTGACCGCGACTCAAAGAAACCGAACCTCTTCTGTGCATATTGCAAGAAGCGGGGCCACACGAGGGATACCTGTCGTCGTCTTGAGAGGAAGTCAATGAACACCCCTCCTCAAGACAAATCTACGAGTCACATAGGTGAGTCTTTTGATATTGTTGAAGTTCATACCAATCACTTAAGTTTATGTGAATGCACTTTTCCTTCACATTTACTTGGACCTAATGATTTACTCCGAGCAGTCGGATATATCAATGGAACACAAGCACATTTCTTGTTTGATTCCGGTAGTTCTCACAATTTTCTTAATGATCACTTTGTGCAGCAAATGGAGCTCCACATAAACGCAAGTGATCATATCTATCAAGTTCACATGGAAAATGGAAACGTTCAATACATCAGTGGCATTGTTTGTCAACTGCCAATTCAAATAGATACTTATTTGGAGAAGCTTGACTTTCATGTTATGAAATTACAATCCGCAGATGTCATTTTAGGATATCCTTGGTTTTTTAATAAAAACCCTTCTTTGTCCATTGATTGGGTTAATCACTCAATCACATTTGAACTTAATAATTGTAAACATTTTATTCAATGTTCCAAACTTCCTTCTCATTCACTTGTGTCTTCTAAATCTTTAAGTGAGTATTCTAGTTCATTAATTTATTCGTGTGTAATTGATCCTGCGGTTCAATTTTATTATTTTAATATTGACGCCACACAATTACCACATTTTGAGCAACGATTACTCGACTCTATTTTAGAGGATTTTCAAGATGTGTTTCCTACTGAATTACCGCTTACTTTACCACCTAAACGTAATGTGGACCATCAAATTGAACTCATCCCTGGGGCTGCTCCTGTGAGCATTCCACCTTACCGACTTAGTCGATTAGAAGAGGATGAGATCGCTAAACAACTTAAGGAATACTTGAGTATGGGCCACATTAGGTATAGTAAATCACCTTGGGGTGCGCCAGTTCTATTAGTCAAGAAGAAGGAAGGTTCGTGGCGAATGTGTATCAATTATCGCCGTTTGAATAAAATGACAATTAAGAATGCATATCCATTACCTCGTGCCGATGATTTGATTGATCGTTTGCACGGGGCTCGATATTTTACGAAAATTGACTTACGAACTGGTTATCATTAGATTCGCATCGCCGAGGATGATATTCCTAAAACCGCTTTTCGTACGCGCTATGGCCATTATGAGTTTTTAGTCATGCCGTTTGGGTTGACTAATGCTCCAGCCACATTCCAACAAGCGATGAATGATGTTTTCCGAGATCAACTCGGTGATTTTGTTGTCGTCTTCTTGGATGATATTTTGATATATAGCCGTACCTTGCAAGATCATGTTCAACATGTTCGATTTGTTTTGCGAAAGTTGCGTGACAACTCTTTCTATGCAAAACATTCAAAATGTGACTTCTTCCAAAAATCTATTGTGTACCTAGGTCATTTAATTACAGAAAATGGCGTTGAAATTGAACCTTCTCGTATTGAAAAGGTTAAACTTTGGCCCATTCCTCGTAATATTCGTGAACTTAGATCATTCTTAGGGTTTGTTGGATTTTTACGAAAATCAATTCGTAACTATTCCAAATTGACTACGCCATTAACTGACCTTTTAAAAGGTCATCCACGTAAGTCTGTCAAACCAATTTCATGGAATGAACAACTTGACAAATCATTTGAGACACTCAAGGAGCATGTGTGTCAGGCTCCCACTCTTCTATTACCAGACCCTTCTAAGCCTTTCTCAATTGAAACCGATGCTAGTGATTATGCTATTGGTGCCGTTCTTTATCAAGGTGGTCACCCTATCGCTTTTGAAAGTAAGAAGCTTGATGCTGCTCAATCTCGGTATTCGGTTCAAGAGAAAGAGTTGTTTGCGGTGATACACACACTTAAAACATGGAGGCACTATCTCTATGGAAATAAATTTGTGGTTACAACAGACCATCAATCATTAAAGTATTTTTGTGACCAGCCCGATCTTGTTGGTCGTAAAGGCCGTTGGGCTGACCTTATGCAAGATTTTGATTTTTCCATACGATATTGCAAGGGTTCTATGAACACCGTTGCTGATGCTCTTAGTCGCATTAAAGAAGTTAACATGCTTAGCTTCACGGAAATAAAATCTGATCTTTTAGATCACCTTCGAGGGAAATACCTTGATGACAGTTATTTCTCAAAATACTGGACGAAAGCCGAATCTGGTTTAGATGCCGATACTAGCACCCTACCCTCGAAGGCGACCTTTCACATTACAAACGGTTTGCTCTACCGTAGTGGAAAGGTCTGTGTTCCAGATTTACCAAATGTTAAACAGAAATTTTTTCATGAATGTCATGATGCACCATCTGCTGGTCATCCTGGAATACAACGCACACTCATTCTCATCTCGTGTACTTTTTTCTGGCCTAAGATGCGCTCTGACGTGCATAAATACGTAACTCAATGCTTACAATGTCAGATTAATAAGTCGGAACGACTTAAAGCTGCTGGTCTTTTACATCCCTTAGATATTCCCAACAATAAATGGGAAAGTATCTCGATGGATTTTATTGTTAGTTTACCTCGTACACAGAGGGGTCATGATGCCATATGGGTTGTCGTTGACAGGCTAACAAAATTAGCTAGATTTATTCCTACAAAAACCACGGTAACCGCTCAACAGTTGGCTTATCAATTTGTTGATGAGTTATTTTGTTTTTATGGATTACCGATGGATATTGTTAGTGATCGAGATTCCAAGTTTACTAGTGACTTTTGGACTCAGGTCTTTAAGAAACTAGAAACTACGTTGAGCATGAGTTCCGCAGATCATCCTCAGTCTGATGGACAAACTGAACGAGTTAATCAAATTATTGAGGACATGCTTCGAGCTTATGTAGCAAAAACCCCTTCTAAGTGGGAGCAATACCTTCCTATCTTAGAATTTGCCTATAATAGCTCTAAACATACATCCACTGGATATAGTCCTTTTATGTTGATGTATGGTTTTAAGCCACGTGCCCCAGTTGATGTCACGATTCATCGTGATACATTAGACAGTACACGCAATTTTTTGCAAGACATGAACCAAATGTTGCATATTGCCAAAGAAAATGTCAAGACAGCTCAAGATCGTGCTCGATTTTATGCTGATCAGGATAGACGTCCTCGTGCATTTACTATTGGTCAAAAAGTTTTTTTGCGTGTCCCGACTGATTCTACGTCATTATCTACGGGCAAGTGCGCTAAGTTAGCCCCACGATATTGTGGCCCATTTGAAATCCTTAAGCGAGTTGGGTCATCTGCTTATCACCTTGCCTTACCTCGTAACGTTGGTATTCATCCTGTTTTTCACGTCAGTCGTCTAAAACCATTTTTAGGCTCTGGTGATAACACCATCACAATCCAAGATCTTGTAACATTAGAGGATTTTTCTTACAAACCTCATGTTCCTGAACGAATTCTTGATTCTCGTACTAAACGTTTACGTTCTAAAGAGATTCGGCTATTCAAGATCAAATGGATGGATAAACCTATTGATGATGCCACATGGGAACGCGAGCATTCGCTTAAGGCACAATTTCCTCACTTTATATTGCAAGAGTGCAATCTTTTGAAGTAGGGGAGTATGTTATGTACACATAACGTTGGTGAGGGTAGGTCACTAATATTTACATTAGTGAAGGGTATGTTCACTATTATTAAAAAGGGGACTAATGATTGGATAGAATGAATGATATGTGCATGCACTATCATGATTTAGACAACCAATGAATAGAGAGCCTTTTAGAAAGGCACATCTATTCAAGGGGCCTAGGAAAAGGTATAAATATGAGGCTTAGCTACCCTCATAGTATCATCACGTCGGAAGGCTGCTGTCGTAGACACCGGTGGTGCGGGCTAGGCTTTCGTCTCGACGATCGTGTTTATCTCTTCCAAGGTATTAGTCATCCTAATATCCGGCGGTATGGGACGTCGGTGGTAGGTTGGCTATGTCTAGATCATAGCTCGGGGGTGGTCGGGTGGAACGGGTTCTTCTATCCAATCTATTTTCTTCCTTTTTACTTGATTTGGTCTATTGATTAGTAATAGACTCTTAACATAAGGTCTCCCCATTTTTTCCAAACTACGATTTCCACCCTCGTTTCAACATTTCCATTCTGGAGTTTTCCGTTAATCCATCGGCCAAGAGGCATGTCCACACCTTACAAGATGTCCATCGTGACCCCTCCCTTGAGCTCTTGACGCTAGTAAATAATATAAAGCTCACGTTGACCGACATCGCTTGGTCGTGCCGACCTTCGCAGTCAGTGACATAGTTTGGTTGCTACGTTGTCGTGAAGATTTTCGGCAATGGTGTGAAAATCACATAAAACGTACAAAATCGAGTATGAATCACATAAAACAATAAGAGTGAAGATAAAATTTTAAATAAGTTTAATATCTAAGTCCAAAATGATGGAGGTCTTCAAGAGCTTTCAAATGCATTTTATTACATGAGAAACGGACAACTAGATGTCAAGATATGAGGGTATAAAGTTTGTGAAAGGAAAAGAGAAAACTGTGAGATATCCCACATAGGCACGAAAAATACGGCTCTCATCATATATAAGGTAGAGCAAAAGTTATTGTCTTTGTGTCTATGTGGAGCATAGAGAGTTCAAGGTAACTTGAACTAAGAGTGGAGGTGGCCTAGCTACTCGTAAGGGTTTTGGCCAACCAAAACCGGACCGGCGATGGAGTTGGTGATCCGGTGGAACCGACATCCGACGGAGCTGGCGAGCCGGTGTAACCGACATTCGGAGGCACACCGGCATCTAGCGGCATCTGGTGCTGGCGAGGTGACGGCATCCGGCGGCATCCGACGACAAGATAAATAAATAAATATATATATACATATACAAGGAGGGCAAGTAAAGATTCAAACCTTGCACCTCCAAGTTATGAGTCAATTGACTTACCACTAAACCAAGATATTTAGTTGAAATTATATTTCTATCATCATACTTTTACATGTAAATTCTCATACATGAGAGCTAAAATGAGTGACATGGTTATCATGCACCACATGTAATACATGAGCGCCATATGGCAAACATGCATTTTATGCATGTCTTGTACCGTCACATGCATCATATGCATGGGGGCATCTATAAAAGGATAGATAAAAATGTATTATGGATCCATGTATGAACTAAGAAATTAATGAGAAGAAAATTCATTGATGATATATCTTGTTTCTTAAATCAAGAGTTAAAATCTTAATCTCAATATCTCTCTCTTGGCCATATCAATCTTTCTCAATCTAAGTCAAGCGTTTAATCTTAATCTCTTTCTCTCTGTCTATCTATCCTAAATACTTTCTCGCTAAGCTTGGTGCGAACTTCGATCCTTCCGGTCCAGAACCTTGGTGGTTCCGCCTCGCGATCCGCGCCTAGTGATGGATCTTCACGACAACGTCACCAAATCGCAACCACCCGTCCTTGCATGAAGCTTGACTACCAAAAGCTAGGCCCCTTCCGTATCCTCGAGCACGTTAACCCAGACGCCTTCCGGTTAGCGTTTTCCCCCACATTTCGGCTTCACAATGTTTTCCACGTCTCTCTCCTCTAACTCTACCATCCTTCTCACATTCCAGCACAACAACCTCCTCTGCCGCCCAAGGAATTATTGACAAGTGAGGAGTACAAGGTTGACTGGAACCTCGACTCCCGCTTATGTCGACAAAGCATTCAATACTTGGTCCTATGGAAAGGTTACCCTCTTTCAGATGCCACATGGGAATCAATTACACATTTACAAAATGTGCCGATACCCTCATAAACTGGCCGTGGGTGTTAGGAGGTGGCCTTAGAGGGGGGATAATGGCATTGAGCTACATATGCATCCTTGTACCAAATCTAACTTCATGTAGTGTAGATTGAAACATTGGAAGTTCCTAGCTTGCATGCATCCTCATTTCTAGCTTGTAGACATTCTGATGCATTCTCTATTGCATGCATCCTCATGCATTCTATATTTCTAGCTGGCTTACATAGCCCTACCTTCTTGTATAAATAGTCAGGGGCACCTTGATTCTAATCAAGGTGAACAACACCAGTTACGGATTCTATAAGTTGAGTTCTTGTTCTTTTCCTCTCTCTTGTTTTCTAGTCTTGTCTTCGCTCTACTCTATTATACTTGTCCGTGACAGACAAAGCCACAACCTTCTGAAGTCGTGACTGCCACAACACCACTCCCCTTGCATAGGTCATCACGTACCCTGAGGTGGATCGACTTGAGTCTATATCCCCCTACATGTCCGCGTTCCATTTAAATATTCCAAATAAGCATGATAGAAAAAGTTATTCATGCATACACACTTAGGTTAAATGAAAAAGTATGATAGAAAAGCTAATTAGGCACATGTAGTGTGCAAGAACACTTCAGTTAAAGGAAAAGCATGATAGGAAAAGTTAATCATGGACATGTAGTGTGCATGTACACTAGAGTTAGAAAAGGCATAATGCTTGCATGTGGTAAACTTAGTCTCTCCCATCACTATATAAGGGTGGGGAGCAAATTTTAATGTTGTTGATTTTGGGGTTTTTGATTACAATCTAAATATTGATTAATATAATACTTGTGGGACTCACAAATTTTGATTGCTTTTCTCAATCTACTCTAATCTATAATTCTAAATTATTTCCTTTTACTAAGTCTATGATTTTAATATGAAGTGAAACTAATTCGCTATATTCGTGGGATTCTTGAATTTCTATCTCTTTCTTCAATCTATTCATATTCTTTTCTTCCTTAGTATTCTCCTCCTCCTAGTCCAAAACCCTAGCGGTTCCCACCCGACTCACACAACGATCTGGCGCCGAAAGGCACGACACAATTGGTGAACCCGACGTGAAAATGGACGGTAAGGAGATGGAGAATCAACAAGAGATTAACAACATGATGATGATGTTTGAGCGGATGCTACAAGAACAACGCGCGATGTCAGAGATTGCGGTGGTAGTGGAGCGGCTCGTGCAATGAAACAAGCAATTCAATGGGAAGGATGTGTGACCGCGTTATTTGTGGGAGTACAAGGCGGAGATGCTATGGTTTGGAGTACTGGAAGGATTGCAAGTGACATCCTTCAATCAAGTGGCTACTGATGGGCTTCAAGGGAGTATCCACGGGATACGACAACAAAATCTGACGTGGGCGGTATCATGAATACATAGGCATCATGGCTTCATTTGGGCTTGAACCCAAGACCTTGTAATATATAATCAAGAACTTAACCATTAGGATAGCGTATGATTATATAAAATAATAAAAGCTCCTTGTTATTAGATTGATTATTGTAAATGTTCTAGAGCATTCTAGAACATTCTAGAACATCCTAGAACATCTTAGAATATTCTAGGTCAAGAACATTATAGAACATTATAGAAACCACTAGGCTATTCTATAGGAACCTATAAATATGGACATACAATTCTTCTCAAACCAATTTGAATCAAACTGTTAGAACCAAGAGAAAAGATAGAGTGGTAGAAAAAAGATGTAAAGAGATCACGAGAAGAGAGGAATGAAATGATAAGAGAAGAATGAATGTATTAGTAAGATAGAATGAAGATGGATACAAGAAAGGTGATGAAAGTTGATTCGAATTGGTTTTAGAAGAATTATATGTCCATATTTATAGGTTCCTATAGAATAGCCTAGTGATTTCTAGAATGTTCTAGAATGTTTTATAACATTTACAATAATCAATCTATTACAAGTAGCTTTTATTGTTTTATATAATCATATGCTATCTTAATGGTTGGGTTCTTGATTATGTATTACAAGGTCTTGCGTTCAAGCCCAAGTGAAGCCATGATGCTTATGTATTCATGACAAGCGGTGTTTGAAGAAGTGCTGAAGACCACATTCGCTATCGAGGACTCCTTGAAGGCAACGCAGAGAGGATTCGAAGATTGGGTGGAAATATTAGACAAGGGGCTGAAGGTCCTCGATGTGTTTTTGGCATTCGAAAGTCAATTCGGTAGGTTGTTCGTGAGAGATCAAGTTATCCTCGCACCGGACAAGGTGATCATGTTCTTACGAGTTGTGGACGTCTGGGACTAGAACGATCTTGGAGTGCTTCTAGAGGACACGACTACTGAGAGTGGCCTCGCCAATACATGGGAAAACTTGTGGGATATCGTCGCGTGACACACAAAGAGGGGGCAATGGCTCGGTAATAAAGAAAAGAGAATTTTGGAACCAATCTCGAGACCAAGACCTGGATTGGAAGATCACCAACCACGACCTCGGGAGACTACGACCGAAAAGGGAATCAATGCAACCACGGTGGAGCAATTTCTCAAGGAGATGGAAAATCTCAAGATTGCTATGGTGAAGAAATTGGAAGACTGTCCCACGAGTTCCAAGTATATGGACCATTGATGCATATGGTGCGATAGCACCGAACATGATCGGAAATATTGCGATGAACACGAGGATCTACGACGGGATCTCATCTACTACGAGGGAAATCAGATCCATTCGATGGGCTCCCGAAAAGCATTTCGATTGAACTTCCGAAATGGCGGCATGAAGGTCCTAGAGGAGGTGATTGTGGCAAAAAGCAATTATGTCACAATTACATGTGGGAGAAACGTTTAGAGCGAAGGACCGTCTTTCTGGCCGGAAGTGCTAGAATCTCCTAGAAAACCGACTCTGGTGAGATGTGAAGCACTACAGAAGGCATCCGAGAAGCTACGGGATGGGAGTGCCCCGTAGATAAGAATAGCGTATATGCCCTATGCCAATTACATGAGGTGTATGTAGATGAGAAACAACGGCACACGGATGATGTGGTCGGACCATCGAAGACACCGGAGAGCTAGAATTCCGAAGTAAAAGGAAAAAGGAAGTTGATTCCGGCATTCAAACTCGCATCGGAAATCGAAGAACAAACGGACCTAAAGAAGGTGATTGAAGAGAGAATCCTTGATAGTCGGGTGGAATTCTCCCTTCCAGAATTGCTCGGAATTGCAAAGAAAGAGTTACATGACTTCCTCGTGGATCTCATGAAAAGAAAGAGACAAGCTACGAAAGAATCAAATGCTCCAAGGGTAAATGCAAATACCGTTCTAATGAACGATACAGAAGTAAACGATGAGATTCCGAACTCTCACTACACAAATCCACATTGGGCACGAGCAACTATGGAGACTCCGGTTCAAATTGGAAACATCAAAGAGCCCGTAGTCGCATTGATTGATCATGGATCAGAGATCAATCTGATGTCCAAGGAGTTCTACTGGAAAGGGAAGTGTCCTATTAACGCCAATCATGGATGGAAGATTCGGGCAGCCACTAAAGCAACAGAAGACTTGTTTGCAGCTTGTCCGGATGTGACGGTGAAGATCGGAGATGTGGAGATTGACCAAAATTTCTTCGTGCAAGATGAGGTCTCATATTCTATGATCCTCAGGTAACCCTTCATCATGGCTTCACAGATGGAAACAAAGGTTCTCGACAACGGAACGGCTTTTGCACGGATTCGACGCCAAAGCGGAGGGAAAACCGTCTAATTCCTGATTGTACCATCGAATCACGGAAGGAACAAGACAGAGCTCTTGTCCCAAACAAAAATGGATTTTTAAAATGGATTGTTGCGGAGTGGGGAAGTGATAGCCCGAGAAGTCGTGATACCCCACACAAGAAGAAAACTCTCAGAGCAAAACAAGTGTGAATCAGTCCAGATGGGGCATCTACGTACATGGTCGTGACTAAAGAAATGAAGAAAGAACTCCGAAAAATGCAGGATGAGCTCCGGTCTGCATCAATCATAAAAGAGGATGAAGAAATCATGGGAGTAGTCAAAGAAGTGTTCTATGGGAGCACACTTCAACAACATGAAGAGCTTGTGGAAGAGAATAGCCAAGAAGATCAAGTAGTTCCGATATAATCAGTCGAGATGTACAAAATAATTGCGGAAATGGGGCCATATGTGCTCCGCAAAGAAGAAGCAATTGTATGTACGAATTACAAGACCATAGAAAAGAAGGTGAAACCATCTGCGGAACCATTACCCGCCAATAGTGAACAAAAGAGGAAAGTGAGCTAGATTTAATAATCCACATAAGAGAAGAGGTCGAGGGTGTTTCGCATGAAGAAGAGTAACAAGTACCGGAAAGTTTGGCACATATTGGAGGATGTGCAGGTTCGGAGGCGGTGAGTGTCATAGTGTACTTTGTACACTACGTAAAATATGTGTGGAGTACCTAATTGCTTAAGTATAAAGAAATAGGAGAAAATACTAAAATAATTATGTTACATGCATAGGGTAAGATTTGAATCCTTTACCTCCACGTTAACAATTTCAAGCCTTACCATTGTACTAGCACATTATGACCATTAAAGATATAGTAAACTTTATCCCATGTAAATATTCTAGATAAGCATGATAGAAAAAGTTATTCATGCATACACACTTAGGTTAAATGAAAAAGTATGATAGAAAAGCTAATCAGGCACATGTAGTGTGCATGAACACTTGAGAAAAAAGGAAAAGCATTATAGGAAAAGTTAATCATGGATATGTAGTGTGCATGTACACTAGAGTTAGAAAAGGCATAATGCTTGCATGTGGTAAACTTAGTCTCTCCCATCACTATATAAGGGTGGGGAGCAAATTGTAATATTGTTAATTCTTGGGTTTTTGATTACGATCTAAATATTGATTAATATAATACTTGTGGGGCTCACAAGTTTTGATCTCTTTTCTCAATCTACTCTAATCTATCTAAATTATTTCATTTTACTAAGTCTATGATTTTAAATATGAAGTTTTAAAACTAATTCACTATATTCATGGGATTCACGAATTTCCATCTCTTTCTTCAATATTCATATTATTATCTTCCTTAGAATTCTCCTCCTCCTAGTCCAAAACCCTAGCGGTTCCCACCCGAATCACGCAATGATCTAGCGCCGAACGGCACGGCAACGGGTTCCACAAAACACAGACAGATCACCGTGTGTTCGTCAAAAGGTACGATGAAGGTGACTTCTGCATTCTCTTATTATATGTGGATGACATGTTGATAGTCGAACAAGACACGAAGAGGATCTGAGCGTGAAGAAAGCATTAGGAAAGTCATTTGCCATGAAAGATCTTGAACCGGCCAAATAGATTTTAGGGATGCACATAATTCGAGACAGAACTAAGAAAGTGCTATGGGTCTCACAAGAGATGTGACAAAGATCCTTGAAAGATTCAACAGGTCGGAAGCAAAGCCAGTCGACTCTGTGTTGCCGACAAACTATAGGCTGAATGTTAAGCAATGCCCGAGGAGCGAAAAGGAAAGTACCATATGCCTCGGTTGTCAGTTGTTTGATGTATGCTATGGTCTGTATGAGACCAGACATAGCATTTGTTATGGGGGCAATAAGCTGATATATGAGTAATCCAAGACGAGAACATTGGGCAATTGTCAAATGGATACTCAAGTACCTAAAAGGCACTTGAGAGGAATCGTTCTCGGCCACAACCGAGATCCAAACACGCAATGGAAGAAACAGAATAGAAATAAGTTTAATGCACTTGCATAGAATGAGACGACACACTATGTTTACGTGGAGAACCTCAAGAGGCAAAACCATGGGAGTTCACAAACTCTGAACTGGATCACTATAGAGGAGGGATATAACAATGTGAGACTCAAAGGCAATGACCTCGAGCTCTAGCTTTGCCAAACGACGGTTACAACAGAATACTTTCTGTATTTCTCTATGTGTCTCGCTCTATACAACGATAATGATAAAAACTCTTTATAATAACCCCTTGCCCTAGTTATATTTATACATATATAACTTTGGGTCTATTTACAAATATGGTCATCCGGAAGGTATTCGGTCCGGTTCCCTCCTTCAACTCGTCCGATCCGGCTCGTCTAGTTCTCATCCGGATCCCAACCGAAGGGACCGGTTTCCCAAATAACTCCCCCTTCACTCCGGCATGCGATGTCTCGTCATTCTGATCCGTGTTTGGCATGCATCCAGCTTGTCAACTGACAACACCTTGGTTAGCATGTCTGACCCGTTCTCCTCTGTATGGATCTTCGTTGAAAATTCTTTATCTTCTACCTTCTCCTGAAGCTAGTGATATCTCCTCTGGATATTCTTGGTCTGGGAATGGTAGGCCACGTTCTTTACAAGGTGGATGAAACTTTTATTATCGTTGTAGAGCTGGTATTCCTCCTACCGGATTCCTAGCTCTTCGATGAATTTCTTCATCTAGATTACTTCCTTGTCGGTTTCTACAACCACCATGTATTCTTCGTCTGTTGTCGACAGTGCACCGAACTTCTGCAACCTCGACTTCCATGATACGGCTCCCCCTAAATAACTCATGATGTATCTAAACGTGGACCGACTGGTATCTGCATAAGCCGACATGTCTGAATCCGTAAAGCCTTCAAATATGGGTTTACCGGAGGCGAATCGGAGGCACATACTCAAGGTGCCTTTCAGGTACCGGAGTATCCACTTGACAACGACCTAGTGTTCTCTTCCCGGATTGCTCATAAACCGGCTGACCACTCCGACTGCATATCCGATATCCTGTCGTGTGCACACCATTGGGAACATCAAGCTTTCAACGACAGAGGCATATGGTATCTTCATCATCTCTAACTTCTTCATCTTGGTCTTTGGGCTTTGTTTCTCGGAAAGCTTGCAGTTTCCCGGAAGTGTCGACCCAACCGGCTTCGCATCCGACATGTTGAACCTTTGAAGCACCTTTGCCACATACTTTTCCTATGATAGCCACAATAGCTTCTTCGTCCGGTCCCGGACTATGTGCATCCCCAGTATTTGTTTTGCCGAACCCAAATCTTTCACTGAGAAGGTCTGGTTCAAGGCCTTCTTCAAATTCCCAATTTTGATTTGGTGCAGTCCGATGATTAACATATCATTCACATATAACAGGAGTATCAGGAAATTGCCTCCGTCGAATTTCTTCACAAACATCATTAGTGTTGAGGATGAACATCCTCCCTTCTCTGTGCCCTTCCGCAATTATCCGGCCTTCTTCTTCGATGAAGCACCCGAGGTGCGTAAACTGCACTTGCATCCGCTAGTCGACGATTTGTCCAACCGACACCAGGTTCTTTGTGATAGTCTGAATGTGTAGTACGTTCGTCAACTTCCCCTTTTGTCTGACATGCCTTAAAGGGACTTCTCTGACATGCACAATTGGGTGGGCGGTGTCGTCTCTAGTTTCGACAATCCTCGGTTGTTCCCATTTCTCCAAAAAAGAGAACCAGTCTTCATGGCTTGTCATGTGGTTGGACGCTCCGTAATCAACGTACGATACTTCCTCCAATTTGGAAGCAGTCTTCTTCATCAAATTAGCCTTGTGCTTCATCACAAAGGCTGACGCTTTTCCGGTCTTCCTAGTTTCAGATCCTTCTGATCCTTTCGCGTAG
Source organism: Azolla caroliniana (assembly GCF_043228905.1). NCBI lineage: Eukaryota > Viridiplantae > Streptophyta > Polypodiopsida > Salviniales > Salviniaceae > Azolla > Azolla caroliniana. Next base: position 16,139,970 of record NW_028230438.1, read on the forward strand.
TGCGAGCTTTGCCAGTTTTCCTGTTCGGTCTTGCCAGATCTGGATTTATCCGAATTGGCGTGCTTCTTCCAGCACTCACTTTCTCTATGGCCTTTCTTGCCACAGTACCAACATTCCATGTCGTCCTTTCCTTACCGGTTTCCAACACTGGCTTGACTCCCCCTGCTTGTGGAGGGTTCGGAATTGCTGTCGCCACTGACTCCCAAAAATATCCATGTACTAGGTTGGATCCATAGGCCTCTAACGGCCTACCGGTTTCATTCTGATACGGCTCCTAGTTCCGGATATCATCCAGACACCGATCTGGTTCTCTGTTCTGGATACCGATCCGGCTCTGGCTTATTCAGCCGATCCGGATCGGGTTGAGATTGCTCGCTCAACACATTGTTATTGCTTGGGTCCCTTCCGGATAGTTGGGAGACAATGCTTGTCAATCTGGGCAATGTTGGACCGGAAGAAAAGATCTTATCCATGGCGATAGTGAAGTCGAGTTTGCTAAACGAAGAAGCTCACAGGAAGGGCCGAGAGTCTGTAATTGACCCGAAAGCCTTAGTTACGAAAGACTACAATAATTGGGGAAGAGGCTGGACTCGAAGTTCCCAAAATCCGTAAAAGTTGGGGACGAGGTCGAAGTGAAGAAGGAGGCCCACTTGCTTTTATTGCAGAAGGCTGAGCCACTTCTAGAAGTATTATTGGCACTTCCTGAAAGCCAAAGGGGGAACCGATAATACGGAATTGAAGAAATATTTTGAAAGGACAAGAACGTCAACAATCGCGACAAGTGAAGAAGAACTGTTGCTTATCACCGAGGAAAGCGAGCTAAATCTTGTTAGCGACGAAACGACATGGGTCGTCGACTCCAGAGCATGGTTCCACTTGACCCCTGATAAGAAGTGCTTCTCCTCCTACAGAGCTAGAGATCATGGCTACATAAGGATGGGAAATGAAGGTGCATGCCAAAGTGCCGACATAAGAGACGTGTGGTTGACAACGTCAACCGGGTGCAAGTTGCTGTTGAAAGATGTCAGACACGTCTCAGAGGTTCGCTAGATGATGAAGGCTACATGGGTAGCATCCAAAACGGACTCATGAAATTCAGAAAAGGGAGCTTGATCGTGGCCTGAGCCCAGAAAATCAACACCTTATACCCGATGCATGCCCAGATCTACCGGGAAGAAGTGAACGTGGTATACGACACTACCAGTGAGCTATGGCACAAGAGGTTGTGCCACATGAGCCAGAAGGGAATGTAGAGACTTGCCGAAGATAACCTCATTCCGGAGGTGAAAGACATGCGGCTTGAGAAGTGCACCGAATGTTTGGCTGGCAAGCAGAACCAAACCTCTTTCCGGTCAAGACCACCAACAAGACGGAAAGAACAATTGGAGCTTTTGCATATTGATGTATGCCAAGTGGACACGAAGTCTCATGCCGGGTTGCAATACTTCGTGACATTCATAGATGACCATAGTCAGAAGTTGTGGGTCTCACTGCTGAAGACAAAGGATCAGGTACTGATTGTCTTCAAGGAACTCCACGCGAGAGTGGAAAGGGAAACCGGCCGGAAGCGAAAGGTGGTTCGAGCAGACAACGAAGGGTGAATACCGGCGGCAGTTCGAGGAGTATAGTTGGTCGAAGGGAATCCGGCTTGAATTCACAATGCTAAAGACATCGGAGCTGAACGGATTGGCTTAAAGGATGAATCAGACTGTGATGGAGAGAGTCTGAAGCATGCTGGCACATGCTAAGCCATCCAAGAAGTTTGGGGCTGAGGTGCTGATGAAAATGAAATATGTGATAAATAGATCGCCCTCAACGCCCTTGGACGGAGACACACCACAGAGAGTATGGACCGGTAAAGACGTGTCTTACTGGCACTTGAAGGTGTTTGTTTGTCTCGCCTACGTACATGTAGCAAAGGGCAAGAGAGCGAAATTGGACCCGAAGTCCCGACCTTGCATATTCTTTGGATACGATGATGATGAGTTTGGCTACCGAGTGTGGGACTTGGTCGACAAGAAGGTTTTCCAGCATCAAGACATAGTCTTCATAGAAGACAAGACCATTGCCGACTGGGAGTCGGAGAAGAAGATAGTGGACTCCCGATCGACCAATAGAGATCGGGTGGAAGATGCAAGGACACATCCGGTCGGAAGCTGGATGGCAGCCGAAAACCATGATGAATCGGCCGGATTCGACAAAGAACCAAACCGACCGAAGAACAATTAGACACTGGAATCAGACAAGCCTCGAATCGATTTGGATGAAGAATAGACGAAGGAGTCTGTGATCAAAAACCAAGGACAAAGATACCCTCTAAGAGAGAGAAGAGTCCCCCATAGATTTTCGGATGTAGAGCATGTTTTACTTACCGATGAGGGGGAGCCGGAAAGTTTCAAAGAAGACCCACAACTGCAAGTGGTTAAGTGCCATGCAAGATGTGATGGATTCCCTGCATGAAAACTACACATATGAATTGACAGAACTATCGAAAGCAAAAAGAGTGCTCCGGAACAAGTGGGTGTACAAGCTCAAACCGGGAGGCGCTAGAAATTCATCGAGATACAAAGACCGCATTGTGGTGAAGGGCTTCCAATAGAAGAAAGGAGTGGATTTCGATAAGATCTTCACCCCAATAGTTAAGATGACATCCATCCGGACGGTGTTGAGTATAGTGGCAAGCATGGACCTCGAGGTAGAGCAATTAGACATCAAGATGATGTTCCTACATAACGACCTCGAAGAAGAGATCTACATGCAACAATTGGAAGGATTCGTGAAGAAAGGGAAGAAGAACCTAGTGTGCTAGTTGAAGAAGAGCTTATATGGATTGAAGCAAGCTCCTCAACAATGGTACCGGAAGTTTTACTCCTTCATGGCCGACCAGGGATACCACAAGACGCAGGTCGACCTCTATCTTCTCTCTTGGTTCTGACAGTTTGATTCAAATTTCTCTCTCTCCTTTATCCTCCTCTATAAACATCACGAAACCATGGCCGCCATCAACTCAGAAGAATATGTAAACCTTGTTGCAGAAATGGAGAATCTTAAATCCAAGTTTGCATCTCTCGAATTAGAGAATCAACGTCTTCTTGGAGATCTACAAAAGGTTATTGTGGAGAAGCAACAACAACAAGAGGATTTTACGTGATGGGTGTGACAAACTAGAGTCAACAATCATAATTTTACAACAATAAAGGGTCATAGCTCAAGGAATTATCAAGGAGCCCAAAATCAGCCTCCCTGCTAAATTTGATGGTTTGAGGGCACATTTCGGAGGTTTCTTGAATCAAGTGCGGTTGGTAATTCAAAGGCATCCCACGCATATCTGACAAATGCATCTCGAGTCGGGTTAGTGGGCACCTTATTGACTGGCATAACGTTGTCGTGGTTTGCTCCATTATTAAAGACAAATTCTCCTCTACTCCATAATTTCGAGGAATTTGTCAAAGAACTTAAGGCTTGCTTTGGAGATAGAGATGGGGCAAGAACAATGATCAACAAGATTCGTACACTACGTCAGGGTGATTAGCCAACATCGACATATGCAACCAATTTTTGTCTCATTGCAAGCGATATTCCTTGGGATGAACAAGCCCTAATGGAGCAGTTTCGTTCCGGTCTTCGTAGTGATGTAAAAGACTTACTTCTTACATTCCCCGAGGATCCAAAATCTCTTACAGAAGCTATTAGTCGAGCAATATTGTGCGAGAATTGTCTTTTTGAGTGTCGATGTGAATGACAGCAACCAAGAACAAGATCAAGATTCACACCAACTTATGCATCAGTAACGACGCAGTAATCTCCAAGGCAAACATATAGCCCTGCTCCAACTCCAAGGCAACCACGTAGTCCAACCCCAATGGATAGGCCTACACCCATGGAGATCGATATGACCCAACGATGAGGACCATTTTCGGATGAAGAGAAACAACGACGTCGAGCAAACCGTCTGTGCTTATATTGCAAAGGTCCAGGACATATAACCATTCATTGGTCCTGTAGACCAAGACGTCAAGTAAATCAAATTCACTATGACAATAAAACTAAGTTCAACATTTTAGAAGCACTTAGCGATCCTAATATTATGAAGAATCCACCCTTGTCCAATAAGTTTGAAGTCTTAAGCCAATTAGAAGAGGAGTCAAATGAATAAGTCGGGCCAAAATAAGAACCATTTGGTTGGACAACTCTAGATCTGTACAACCTAGTGTAGGTTCCATTTCTTTCAAGCATGTTAGTAGAGTCTTCTCAGCCCAAGTACAAGTTAGGACATTGAGTTGTCAACTTCATGTCCAAGCCCTCTTAGATACCGGTGCCGATTCTTGTTTCATGAATAGAGATTTTTCCCAAAAACATCAAATATCCTTGCATACCCTTCCTTGTTTTGTTCTTGTAGTAGTGATTGATGGCCGTCCCATAGCTTCGGGGAAGATATTCGAAGAGTCTGAGCCAATACACATACTCTTATGTGATTTAGGATGTGTAGTTTCCTTTAACATAATACATAGCCTTGAGCATCCAATTGTCCTTGGTTTGCTATGGTTTGAGCTACATAACCCAAGAATTGATTGGAGGAGGTGAGAAATTTGGTGCCCTTCATAAGAAAACTTCATTGCTAAGGATTGAACCCAAGAGTCTTCCCTTAAAGAATATAGTTCTACCACTCATCATCTACTTTTCATCAAATCTCAACCATTTGCAACAATTGTCCCAAGTGCGAGGAAAAGAGGAACTTTTCTTATTTGCAATATCAATGACACCTTCTAGTGCCACTCAAGGGAATTCAGACATCAAAATTCCCAGAAAATATCAAGAATATGCTGATGTATTTGATAAAGTCAAAGCTAGTGTACTTCCAATGCATCGGTCGTACGACTGTCCCATTGATCTTCAACCAAGAAAAGAGCCACCGTGGGGTTTGATCTACAATATATCACAAACTAAGCTTGAGGTTCTTCGAGAATACATTGAGGAGAATCTTGCACATGGGTTCATTCTCCATTCAAAGTCTCCAACCGGTGCTCCCATATTTTTTGTGAAGAAAAATGACGGTTCACTTCGTTTGGTCGTGGACTATCGGAGATTAAATAAAGTCACCATAAGAAATAGGTATGCTCTGCATTTAATATCTATTCTTTTAGAGCACATTGGTAGGGCAAAGCATTTTACAAAAATCGATTTAAGGGGTGCATATAATCTAGTTCGAATTCGACTAGGAGATGAGTGGAAAACTGAATTTCGTACTTGGTATGGTCATTTTGAGTATACAATCATGCCTTTCGGGCTCACAAATGCACTCGCCGTTTTCCAACATATGGAAAATGACATTTTTTGAGATTTTCTGGATATCTTTCTCATCGTCTATTTAGATGATTTGCTGATTTAATCGAAAACATAGGAGGAGCATGATATACATGTCCGGAAAGTACGTGAATGCTTAAGAAAGTATGGTCTGTATGCCAACTTGAGAAGTGCAGTTTTGACAGCGAACAAGTCAAATTCTTGGGTTATACTATTTCATCCAAGGGTATCTTCATGGATTCAGCAAAACTCAAAACAATATTGGAATGACAACCCCCACGTTCTGTTCGAGACGTACAATGTTTCCTCAGATTTGCTAACTTCTATTGTAAATTCATATGGAATTATTCAAAGATTGTGTTGCCTCTCACCCAACTCACCAAGAAAGATCAAGTGTTTGTTTGGACTAATGAAGTGGACACGGCCTTTACTCAACTCAGAAAGGCATTCACATCAGCTCATATCTTAGCGCATATTGATCCCGAAAATCCATTTACTATTGAGGTGGATGCGTCAGACTTTGCATTGGGGAGTATCCTATCACAACCAGGCAAGGACGGGCAATCCCATCCAATCGGTTTCACTCGCGAAAATTTAATGTTGCGGAGATAAACTATGAGGTGCACGACAAGATGGTTTACTCTTTTACAAGAATCTCCTTTACATCCCTGATGGATCACCCCGCCTTCAAGTATTGGAGCATTGTCCTGATGCCCCTATGGCCGGACATTTTGGTATTGCCAAGACCATGGAGTTGGTGAAGCACGCATTTTGGTGGACTCATTTGCAAAACTTTGTCAAAGATTATGTTCGTACATGTGACACCTATTGTCGAGCCAAAATACCCAGGCATCATCCTTATGGCTTGTTACAACCATTACCGCTAGCAATGGGCACGGTTTCGGCTCAAACCGAACCGAACCGTTAAGCCATGGCTTAACGGTTTATTGGTTCAAAGATAAATAAACTGTTTGGTTTGGTTTCAAATATTATGACCGGGTTTGGTTTCGGTTCGGTTCGGTTTTGAATTTCATGGTTTAGCGGTTTCGGTTTGGTTTGGTTTTGAATTTCACAGTTTAGCGGTTTTGGCTTATGTGGTTTGGTTTAAAGGTTTAAAAGTTTTGAAGGTTTAAAGGTTTATAGGTTTATAAATTTGGTTTGGTTTTGATTTATGATAAGCCGATTTGGTTTGGTTCTAAACTTTTCATAAACAGTTTGGTTTAAATGGCTTCATAAAATTTAAACAGTTTGGTTTGGTTTTTAATATAAATAAATAGTCTGGTTTGGTTTCAAGGCCAAGAAACCGAACTGAACCGAAACCGAACCGCACGCATTGCTAATTACCGCCTCCAACTAAGCCGTGCAGTCTATTTCTATGGATTTCATTACGGATCTACCACCTTCAAAAGGATTTGATACTATTTAAATAGTAGTCGATCGATTTACCAAGATGGCATTGTTGTAGTGTGAATCACACACTACGTGAAATATGCAAAACACTATATCCGATTTAGAGAACGTATAATAAATAAAAATAAAATATTAAAAATATTTATTATGTGCATAGGGCAAGATTTGAACCTTGTACCTCCACGTAGACAATTCCCAACCTTACCACTATACTAGCATACTATAAATCTTAAGTTATACTAAACTTTATCCCATATAAATATTCTAGGTATGATGGTACAAAAAGTTATTCATGCATACACACTCGAGTTAAAAGAAAAGATGGGATAGAAAGCTAATCATGCGCATGTAGTGTGCATGAAAACTAAAGTTAGGAAAAGCATTATGCTTGCATGTGATAAACTTAGACTCTTCCAACACTATATAAGGAAGAGAGAAAGATGTACAGGGTTGTTGATTATTTTACAAGGGTTGATTAATATAATATATTCGTGGGATTCACGAATTTGCTAACTATTTTTCTCTCTTATTCTGAGTACTCACTAATACACTATACTTGTGGGATTCACGAATTTTCATATCTTTCTTTCTTACAATATATTTCATATTCTTAATTTCCTTAGAATTTTCTTTTCTCCTAATCCAAAACCTCAGCGGTTCCCACCCGACTCACGCAACGATCCAGAGCTGAAAGGCATGACACACTTGGTGAACCCGACGTGAACATGGGTGGCAAGGAGATGGAAAATCAACCAGAGGCTAACAACATGATGATGATGTTCGAGTGGATGCTTCAAGAACAATGTGCGATGTCGGAGATAGTGGCGGCAGTAGAGCGGCTGGTGCAACGGATCAGGCAATTCAAGGGAAAGGACGTATCACGCTATCTTCGGGACTACAAGGCGGAAATGATACGGTGCGGGATTTCAGAAGGACTGCAAGTGACATTCTTCAACCGGGTGGCTACCGACGAGCTTCAAGCAAGTATCCACGGGCTACGACAACAAAATCCAATGTGGGAAGTGTTTGAAGAAGCCCTAAAGACCACATTTGCCATCGAGGACTCCTCCAAGGCAACGAGGAGGGGATTCGAAGATTGGGTGGAAACACCGGATAAGGGGATGAAGGTCCTTGACGTGTTTTCGTCATTCAAAAGTTGGTTTGGGAGGTTGTTTGCGAGAGATCAAGCTATCCTCACACCAGACAAAGTGATCATGTTCCTACGAGCCGTGGACATCCGGGACCGGAAAGACCTTGGAGTGCTTCAGGAGGACACGACCACCGAGAGTGGCCTGACCGATACATGGGATAACGTGCGAGATATCATTGCACTATATACAAAGAGGGGGCAATGGCTTGCAAACGAAGAAAAGAGGGTTTCGGAACCGATTCGGAAACCGAGATCCGGATTGGAAGACCATCAACCGCGGGCTCGGTAGACTACGACCAAGAAGGGAATCGACGCAACCACGGTGGAGCAATTGCTGAAGGAGATGGAGAATCTGAAAATTGCGATGGTGAAGAAGATGGAAGACCGTCCCACAGGTTCCAAGTTCATGGACCGTTGATGCATATGGTGTGATAGCACCGAACATGATCAGAGAGATTGTGACTAGCACAAGGAGGCGTTACGACGGGATCTTATCTAGTACGAGGGAAATCAGATTCATTCAATGGATTCTCGAAAGCCACTCCAACTGAACTTTCGGAAAGGCGGCATGAAGAAGGTCCTAGAGGAGGAGATCGTGTGGAGGAGATCGTGTGAGGAAAAGACAAAGTACAGAGGAAAATGCTCCAAGGGTGAATGCAAATACCGTCTTAATGAATGACACCGAAGTGGAGGACGAAATACAGAACTCCCACTACACAAGGCCACACTGGGCATGTGCAACTACGGAGACTCCGGTTCGAATCGGCAACATCAAAGAGCCCGTGCTAGCATTGATTGATCACGGATCGGAGATCAATTTGATGTCCAAGGAGTTCTACTGAAAGGGGAAGTGGCCTATAAACACTAACCATGGATGGAATATCCAAGCAGCCACTAAAGCAATGGAAGATCTATTTGGGGCTTGTCCGGATGTGACGGTGAAGATCGGGGATGTCGAGATCGACCAAAATTTCTTCGTACAAGACGAGGTTTCACATTTTGTGATCCTCGGGCAACTATTTATCATGCCATCACGAATGGAGACGAAGGTGCTCGATAGCGGTGCGGCATCTACGTACACGGATGTAATCGGAGGAATGAAGAAAGAATACCGAAAAGTGGAGGATAAGTTACGGTCGGCATCAATAATAAAAGAAGACGAAGAAATCGTGGGAATAGTTGAAGAAGTGTTCTATGGGAGCACGCTACAACAGCTTGAAGAGCTCGCAGAAGATACAAGCTAGGGAATCTAGGTAATTCCGGTGGAATCGGTTGAGATGTATGAGATCATTGCGAAAATGGGGCCGGATGCACTCCACAAAGAAGAAGCAATGGTAAGTACGAAATACAAGGCCGTGGAGAAGAAGGTGAAACCGGTTGCGGGACCACTACCCGCCGATAGCGAACAAAAGAGGAAAGAAATCTCGGGAGATCCGACACTTCGGAAATCCGTGGATATCGGACATGGCTTCATGGATGAGACCCGGAAGAAACTTCGGATCGGTGGAGGTGGTTTCCTTTTACAAAATGAAGAAGAACGATTCCTGCGATGTTGGAACAACATGGGAAAGCATTTGCATTCACATCAAAGGAGATAGGGTGTGTTGATCTGAAGATAGTGGAGCCGATGGTGATCTTCACGATTGATCATGTGTCGTGGAACCTGAAGCCGATTCCGGTGCCACGGGCGCATATTCCGAAAATCATCGACTTGCTTAAGGAGAAGGTGGCGATGGGGATTCTAGAGCCATCAAATGATCCGTACTCAAATCGATGGTTTACGGTTCCGAAGAAGAATAGGTCACTCCAATTTATCCAAGACTTGCAACCGGTGAACAAGGTCACGATCCGGAACTCTGGAGTCGGTCCGATAGTAGACGAATTTATGGAAGCATTTGCCGGATGCGCGATATACTCCATCAGAGACCTATACTCCGGATATGACCAATGCCAACTAGTCGTGGAGAACCGAGACATCACCACCGTGCGGACACCGATAGGGTTAGTTCGAATGTGCACACTACCACAAGGAGCGACAAACTCGGTTGCACATATGATGAACGCGATGAACAAGGTGCTTCGAGATTGCATCTCGGGGATAACGATGCCATTCCTAGATGACATTCCGATGAAAGGATGCCTGGTGGAAGAAAAAGATGAGACTATTGATGATCGGGGATGCCGAAAGTTCGTAGTCGACCATATTCGTGATTGCGAGAAAGTGCTTCGAAAGTTAGAAGATGTGCACCTAACACTTTCCGGGGAGAAATCGGCATTCGGGCAAGAAGAGATATTGGTAGTCGGACATCTATGTGGGCCCTACGGCCGAAGACCATCACCAACCAAGATCGATGCGATTCAAGCTATGAAAGAAGTATGCGAGTCACAATCCGAAGTCCGAAGGTTTCTTGGAGCATGTGCATTCTATCACATATGGATTCCACACTATGCACATATTGCGGACCCACTCTATCACTTGTTGCGGAAGGGTAAGAAGTTTGAATGGAAACCAGAGCATACCAAACCCGTGACGAAGCTCAAGAAATCACTACGGAGGGCAAAAGCACTAAAGAAGCCGAACTATGACTATCCGATCATAATAACGGTTGACACAAGTCCAACCAGAATCGGATGGGTCATCAATCAAGCCAACTCGGATGGTTCGCGATATCTGATCCGATTCGGAGCAAAGGTTCTCAACGAAAGACAACGCGGATATGCACAAGTCAAAAGAGAATTATGGGGAGTCATGTCGGCAATCAAATCGGATCGAGATTATTTGGTCGGAGCCAAAGTAGTGATCGAAACGGATTGTCTTCCAATACTCGGGATGATGCGGTGTTGCACGATACCGGATGTGGCTATGCTAAGGTGGATTGCATATGTTAAGTCACTTAATCCGGAGATATGACACATCTCCAGAAAAGATAACGAGGTAGCGGATATGCTATCAAGGGCGCGGTTTGAAGATGACATAACCGAATCCGATAATGAAGAAGTTTCCAAAGACTACTTTGCTTCGGAGCACATATGCCGGGTGAACGTAATCCGAGAATTCCGGGAAGAAGAATACGAGTGAGAAAGCTTGCTGATCGGGAAAGTGCTACAATAAATCGAGGAATCATCGGACAATAAAGAGAAGAGAGCCGAGATCTGAAGTAAGAAGCGGAAAGTCCGAAAGTTCTTCTTGAAAAATGGATTAATATGGAGGGAGCCGAAAAGACCGGATGGCATACCACTTCGGGTAGTCGGGAAGTAAGAGCAACGAAACCGGATAATGTCCGAATTTCACGAATCCGATTGGGCTGGACATCGAGGAACATGGGAAACTTTTGTGAAAATCAAACAAAAATATTGGTGGAAGAACATGTACAAAGATATAGCGGAGCTCATGGAAAGCTGCGAGAAGTGCCAAATCTACTCCGGAGTTCGACACCGAGATGAGTTACATCCGACATTCTCACCGAAAATCAACTTCAAATGGATGGTCGATATTGTAGCCATGCCAACCGGGATTGGACAAAAGAAGTACTTGGTGTTAGCTCGAGAAGATCTCACAAACCAAGTAGAAGGTCGGGCGCTACGAAGGAAAACTTGTTCTGCGGTATGCCAATTTCTTTTGGAGGAGGTGTTTTGTAGGTACGGGTGTGTAGGACAAGTGATTGCGGATCGGGGAGAACTCGACTCTGAAAAGCTAAGGAATTCTTCACCAAACAACGGCTTACAATCCGGAGGTCAACGGGAAAATCAAACGAGGACATAGTCTGATCGTCAAAGCACTTGCAATTGCATGCGACGGAAGGGTGAAGGTGAGGATGTTCATCTTTGGTACAATTGACGTCAGAACCGCTCTGTTTGCAGAAGCAAAAGAACAAAAAGTCGAGTCAGACAACAATTTTTGTGTAAAGAATACGCGTGCGAAAGCTAAAACAAACTAGCTTTGCCCGATAGCAACAGAACACATACATAGGTTTAATGGAATCTTGAGATTAAACAGTATACAAGGGAAAGACAGAGAGAGGAGAACATAAACTCTATTAAAAAAATAGCACTCTGTACATAGAATGTGCTCAAAGAGAACTTTTATACAAGTCCATTTAAGGACTGACAGAAGTACTAACAGGAACTTCAATGCTCATACAAGCGACTGACACCGACTCCCAAAACTATGCCTACGTATTACGCTGGATTCGTAGGCCTCTAATGACCTACCGGTTACAATCCAATCCCGGATCCTGGTTTCGGATCCCATCCTGACACCGATCCGGTTCTCCGATCCTAATACCGATCCGGCTCTGGTTTATTCAGCCGATCCAGATCCGGTTCACCTTGCTTGCTCAACACTCCCCCTCAAACTCAACTTGAGGTCGGATCATGGCTTCAGTTTCTGTGGTAGCCGGTTCATCCATCCGACCCCTTATGGCGTCCTTCCGCCTCGCTCGTGCTCCTCAATTGGTCTAGTTCTTCCTTCCATGACCCGACCGGTTCTGCGCTCCTCGAGCTTCTTAGTCGACACGTTTGATTAACATGCCCTTCTCATCTTTCGATGCTTTTCAACCCATCGTTTCCTCCATATCAGCATCGATTTCCGCTGCCTTCTCGTCCACTTGGCCTTTATTAGATCCGGATCATCTGAATCAAATTGTTGAACCGACTTGGCTGCCTCCGATTCGTTCTAGCTCTTGTCTGAATCGATTGCCTCCGATTCGTTCTAGCCCTTGTTTGAATCGATTGCCTCCGATTCGTTGCGGCTCTTGTCTGAGTTGGTAGTCTCCAACTCTGACGTGAAATACGTGGATTAATCTCCGGCCACAACCAAAGCGTAGATCACTTGATGACAATCAAAACACAGACGAAATGGGAATGGAGGTAAGTCGACAAAACAGAAAGAGAATACACAGGATATTAACGTGGAAAACCCTGCGAGGGAAAAACCACGGGAGTCCACACACTCCAAACTATCACTCTATAAAGTAATACAACAAGGAGCACAGAGGCAACGACCTCTTGCTCACAATCTTCGCCTAGCGGCAGTTACAACAGAGACATGCTCTGTATCGCTCTCTCTATCTCTTTCTCTGTACAATCGTTACACCGATAACTCTATCATCATAACTATTAAGTTTGCCCTAGGTCATATTTATACTAATATGACTTTCGGTCTATTTACAAATATAGCCCCAGTGGGCTCTCTAGAACACATTTACATATATGTCCCTTCCATCCGATGAGAGGTTCTCACCAGGCCTGCAACATCCGGTTCTCACCAGGTCTTCCGTTGCCAGGTACTCCACATCCGGTTCTCACCAGGTCTTCCGTAGCCGGGTACTCGTCATCCGGTTCTCACCGGGTCTTCCGTTGCTGGGTACTCCACATCCGGATTCGGCCAAGGCCGATGCTCATCAACAATGTTCTTCTCACTTCCCATCCGGAGGGAGTTGTTTCCTAACAAACTCGTCTCCCATTTTCAAGCCTTCGACAACATTGTACCATCTTTGGGACTTGTCCTTCTCCTTCTGGTTAGCTGTCCTATTTGACTTTGTTGCCGCTTGTTCCGACTTGTTCGGATATGTCGACTCAACTTTCTTTTTCTTCTTACCTCCCCCTATCTTGGTTCTCTCTCTCTCTCTTGTCCGCTGTCATTATCTATTTCCATTCTCTCCCTCAAGTGCGGCACGTCGAGACGATGAATGCCGAGCATCTCCAAAAAGTGTTGCAACTTGGCTGATCCGAGAGGCTTGGTGAAAATGTTAGCAACATGCCGATCCGTGTGAACATATCGAAGTTTAACTTCACTGCTCAGGACCACCCGCTCATGGACAAAGTGATAATGCACTTCTATCTGCTTTGTCCGAGCATGGAATAAGGGATTCTTAGTGAGCAAGTATGTTGCTTTTGTTGTCGCAATAGATCAGGATCGGGGTCGGCACCTTGATCCGGACATCTTACAGCAGTCTCCGAAGCCAAATCACAGCTGGCAATGGTAGCACTCCGATATTCAGCCTCAGTGCTCGACAAAGCCATTATTGGTTGCTTTTTGCTACTCCACGCAACAGTTTCACTACCAAGAGAAAACATATACCTAGAGGTGGACCGGTGATCCAATGCGTCACCAGCCCAGTCGGCATCTGTATATCCAACTAGCTTCCCAGCTATATTGTGTCGGTATAACATCCCCTTATCCTTAGTGCCACTAACATATCGGAGTATCCGGTGTGTGCACTCAAGGTGCTCCATGGTCGGCGTCTGGATGAATTGGCTAATCAGTCCAACCGGATAACTAATGTCGAGTCGGGTGATTGTTAAGTAGATAAGGCTTCCGACAATTTGTCGGAACCATTTCTCATTGCAGGCCAGTCCGGAGTTGGGCATAGCTTCAAGTTCAGGTCCAAGGGTGTGGAGATTGGTTGGCATTCAATCATATTCAACACATAGTGTCTTTGTGAGAGCAATATGCCATCAGGAGTCCGGATCACCTCAATCCCAAGAAAATAATGAAGGTCCCCCAGGTCCTTCATTTCAAATGCGTGTGACAACTCGGACTTCACACAGTTGATTTCTTCGAGTCCAGGTCCGGTGATCACTAGATCATCTACAAATAGCAGGATACATACCGGACCGTCGGGACCTTTCCGGATGAACAATGAAGTGTCGGATTTTGAGCCTGCAAACCCCATCTTATGCAACCTATGCGTAATGTAAAAGAATACGTGTGCGGAAGCGTATGAGAAGGACACAGAGTACATGGTTTGGAAGTACAACAGTTCGGTAAAACGCAAAAATCATAGAGAAGGAGCGGGAGAGACACAAAGAGAGAGAGAGAGAGAGAGAGAGAGAGAGAGAGAGTAGAAACGAAACTAGGTAAAAGCATGCGAGTGGAAACAATTAGCTATGTCCTTGACATAGCTAATTAGCTATGCAAAAAGCTACCATCGAAAATAGTAGAGAGTTTTAATTATATAAATGACCACCATAAATGTGCAACATAAATTGATATGTGCACCATAAATTATATACCGATTTCGTAGGTCCATTATGCATTATGCCTTGCCACATCACATGGGCCATCTTTGGTTGAGTATTCTGGCTTAGATTACTACCACTATTGCTAAACCCTATTGAGTCCACTCCTCCATTGCCGCCATTCTACACTCAGTTACCAGCATTGTGTGGTTCAAGTATCATCTGCCACTGTTCGATCCGACGGAGTTCACTCCTCCATTGCCGCCATTTTACACTCAGTTGCCACCACTGTTCAGTCTAAGCATCATCTGCCAAGTTCACTCCTCCATTGCCGCCACTCTACACTCAGTTGCCACTACTGTGAAGGTCGTATATGGCTGCCACTTTTCGATCCGACGAAGTTAACGCCTTCTCCAATGTCACCATTCTACTCTCAATTGCCATCATTGTGCGTTCCAAGCATCATCTGCCACTGTTCGATCTGACGAAGTTCACTCCTCCATTGCCATCATTCTACACTCAGTTGCCGCTACTATTCGGTGATCGGTCCTGGATTGCTGCTACTTTTCGATTTGACGGAGTTCACTCATCCATTGCCATCATTCTACACTTAGTTACCGCTACTGTTTTGTCGTGTATTGCTGCCACTTTTTGATCTGAGGGAGTTCACTCCTTCTCCACTGCCGCCATTGTACTCTTAGTTGTCGTCACTGTGCATTCCAAGCATCATCTACCACTGTTCGATCTGACGGAGTTCACTCCTCCATTGCCATCATTCTACACTTAGTTTCCGCTATTGTTCAGTCCTGGATTGCTACCACTTTTTGATTTGACGGAGTTCACTCATCCATTGCCATCATTCTACACTTAGTTGCCGCTACTGTTCCGTCGTGTATTGCTGCCACTTTTCGATCCAAAGGAGTTCACTCCTTCTCCACTACTGCCATTCTACTCTTAGTTGTCGTCAGTGTGCATTCCAAGCATCATCTGCCACTGTTCGATCCGACAGAATTCACTCCTCCATTGCCATCATTCTACACTCAGTTGTCGCCATTGTTCGGTCCTGTATTGTCAAAACTAATTGATCAAATGGAGTTCACTCCTCCACTACCACCATTCTACACTCAGTTGCCGCCACTATTCGGCCCTGGATTACCACCACTGTTCGGTCTTGGATTTGAATAACTATTGTGTCTATTGATTATCTTGTGTATTTTTGTGTATAATCTTGTGTATTGCGGAATATTTTTGGGTATTGTTGTTGCCCATAGCCATCTTTAATACGTGCCTTTTTTTCGGGAAAATTAGGGTTTAAACCCATCAAGCCAAATGGAAGGGGAAGGAGGGTGTTTAGAATTACCCCTCAATGATCATCAGGATAGGGATGACGTTATCAGGACACAAGCTATACAAAAGTATTGGGCAGAAAGAAAAAAAAAAACATTGTCAATTGTTGAAGGATACGAAAGCCACACTCACTAAAGGTAAAGATAGTATTGGTTGCGATATAGGTGTAAATATCATTGAATGGAAGTAATGAGACTACTATCATAGAGAGAAAGATTGTAGACTATTTCAATGTTCAAGCCAAGCACATCAGCAATGAAGACAAGAAGGTAGCACTTTATGGAATATTAAATGATCTATCGATAAAGGAGTTAGTTGATTGTGGTGGTCTTAATGCAAACATAACATCTGTACTAGTAAATAATCTTCGTAATAGTTCTGTATCCATGAGCAGGTCAAAAGATGATCTTGTCTTAAAAAGGTCTAGTCTAATGATGTTACTTAATAGTGATGGTCACGATATTAACATAAGTGTGCTATCTAAGGTAATTGGTGTTAGTAGAAAAAGTGTGTACAATACATTGAACCGGATAGTTTCCTCAGGTGAAGGAACTAGTCTACTAAAGCTAACAACAAGATGTAAGCCAATGAAACCCATAACATCAGAAATCAAGGATATAATCACAATATTTTGGACTAATGAGAGTAGGGTTTCACCCAATAAGAAGGATTTATGCAAGAAACGTGTTGGAAGGAGTCAATACGCGGAGCATCCCATTCATCTTCTTGATGTACCTCAGGTATTTACATTTATCTCAACATTTGTTTTGACTTTTGAGCTTAGTTAGTTAGCTTATTAGCTACCTCTGAATATGACCATACCTGAATAGCTAATTAACTACCATTTAGCTAATTAGCTATTGTATTAAACTATGGTAGTAGCTAATTAGCTACTCAATTAAAGTATGGTAGTAGCTAATTAGTTACCAGTTAGCTAATTAGTGACTCAACTAAAGTATGGTAGTAGCTAAGTAGCCACTATAACTAAAATATGGTAGTAGGTAATTAGCTACCACTCAGCTAATTAGCTACCACTTAGCTAATTAGCTACTCAGCTAAAGTATGGTAGTAGCTAATAAGCTACCACCTAGATAATTAGCTACTTAGCTAAAGTATGGTAGTAGCTAATTAGCTACCAGTTAGCTAATTAGCTACTCAACTAAAGTATGGTACTAGCTAATTAGCCACTATAACTAAAGTATGGTAGTAGCTAATTAACTACCACTTAGCTAATTAGCTACTGTAGTAAACTATGGTTGCTAACTGAAGATGGGTATCGAACAACTCTACACGAATCGACGTGGGTGATCAGCCGAGGAAACATCAAAATCAGGAGTGGGCACAAGTATAATAATCTCTACCCATTGATGGCGATCAACCCTGAAGGGGCCGTGAACGTAGCCGAAAAGACCGACCCAAACCTATGGCATGGCCGACTCGGCCATATGTCACAAGCCAGACTTGATCGGTTGATGCAAGTTGGCTACATCCCGAAACTCCAAGCGAAGACGGATTTCTGCGAGCATTGTCGATATGGGAAACAAACCCGAAATCCGCAGTCTCTCCACTACGAGACGGTACGACAACCCCTAGAGCTCGTGCACACAGACATATGTGGGCCCATGCCAGAGCAATCACTAGGAGGCTCCTGGTACTTCATCACATTCGTAGATGACTGTACACGGAAAGTTTGGGCATACTCCATCAAGTCCAAAGATGAAGCGCTCGAGTTCTTCACTTGATGGACATCTGAAGTGGAGAACCAGTCGGAATACAAAGTGAAGACACTCCGATCCGACAATGGAGGTGAGTACACCTCCAGAGCAAACAATACCTGTCCGAAAAAGGGATTCGACACCAAAAGATTGTTCCCTACACACCCATGCAAAATGGAGTGGCAGAACAGATCAATAGGACGATCCAGGAGAGGGTGACGACAATGCTCCAGCAAGCCGGACTGAAATTGGAATTCTGGGCCGAGGCATTGCAAACGGCAGTATATCTAATAAATCTGGTGTTGTCAAGAGCCATCAAGCTCGAAGTGCCACAGGCACTATGGTTAGGCAAACAACCGGCCTACAATAGGCTCTGCATATTCGGATGTGAAGCCTACACATTCATCCCCAGAGACAAGGGTTTAGGGTTTAGGGTTCATATTTCTCAGTTATGGCACCGATGGGGACTTCGGCTACCGGCTATGGAACCTGAGAACCGGAAATTGATCCGGAGCAGCAACGTAGTCTTCAATGAAGACTCTATCTTCTCTCAACAGAACCAACAGAAAACAGTTGGTAAGAAGGTATCCTTCAAAGATGGCAGCATTGACGTAGAAGGACCGACCCAACGGGCCGAATCGGAGACTCGACAAACAGTCCAACTCCAACAAACTACCAACTTCCCTACCGACACCGAATCGGCAACAAGTCCTAAAGTCAAACTCAAAGACAAAGCCATCAAAGACATAGTTGAATCGACAAGAGCCGATAAGAGGCAAGTCAGAACTAAGTCAACAACATCCACAGGGGAGAACAACCAAACACCGCCGAAATCCCAAACCGAGGGCCGGACACCTAACAAGACTCCTAACACAACTGGTTCAACAAATACCGATCGTCAATCGGAACCGATCGAAGGATCCGAACCAGATATTACGGCACCCAGGAGATCTAGACAAGCTCGAAGGCCAACAGAGTTTTATCAACCGGGCCTCGACTATGTCAACTACACGAATGCAAGCAAACCAAGCATGTATGAAGAAGCTATGGTCGCACCGGACGCCGAAACATGGCTACAAGCCATGAAATCCGAAATGGACTCGATTCATCAGAATCAAACATGGGAGCTGGTTGAACTACCAACTGGAAGGAAGCCGCTACCTTGCAAATGGGTTTTCCAATACAAGTATGTATCCAACTCAAAGAAACCCAAGTACAAAGCTCGACTTGTCGCGACAGGATTCAAACAGGAATATGGGGTCGACTACGACGAGATATTCTCACCAGTAGTCAAGATGACCACCCTCAGACTCCTACTAGGAGTCGTGGCGACAAAAGATCTAGAGCTCGAACAGATGGACGTAAAGATGGCATTCCTACACGGAGATCTAGAAGAAGACATATACATGTCTCAACCGGTAGGCTTCACGGCGATAGGGGAGGACAGTCACCTCGTATGTCGACTACAGAAAAGTCTATATGGCCTAAAACAAGTGCCAAGAATGTGGTACCAGAAGTTTGACTCCTACATACGGCAGCTTGGATACAACATATCAAACTCCGACCCATGCATGTATGTTCGGCAACTGGCCGACGAGTCAAGGATCTATCTGATCCTATACATCGACGACATGTTGATTATAGGAAGCAATCAAGCAGAGATCGGTAAGCTGAAACGGAGCCTCCATGCAAAGTTTGCGATGAAGGAACTAGGACAAGCCCGACACATATTGGGCATGCGGATAGAGCGAAACCATACGACCAAAACTCTCTGACTCTCCCAATCTGAATACATCCGCAAGGTGCTGAAGCACTTCAACATGGAGAATGCAAAGCCAGCACCAATACCACTTCCGATGTCAATTAGACTATCGGACAGAGACTCTCCTGCAACGGACCAAGAGAGCGAGCTTAATGGAAAAGATACCCTACGCATCGGCAGTAGGAAGTATCATGTACGCAATGATGGCGACCCGACCTGACCTAGCCTATGTCGTAGGAATGGTCAGTCGGTACATGTCAAACCCAGGAAAGAAGCATTGGGAGGTCGTCAAGCACATCCTTAGGTATCTAAAAGGAACCCTGGATGCACAGCTAACTTTCGGACAGAAAACCTCAGCTAAAGTCGAAGGCTACATCGATTCCGAATATTCCGGAAATGCAGATAATCGGAAATCGACATCAGGCTACATCTTCACCTATGGTGTCGGTGCAATATCATGGAGGTAAAAACTTCAAGAGTGCACAACTCTATCTACCATAGAAGTCGAGTATATAGCAGCATCGGAAGCAGCGAAGGAAGCGATCTGGTTGCACCGACTGTCATGATATGGCAAGACTCGAACCCATGACCTTATGCTACATGGGTCGAGCTCTTGACCATTAGACCATACATTGTAATATGTAGAATATTATTTTCATTTATGTTTTATTATAGAAAATTGATGTATATTCCAGATTTCTCTAGAACATTCTAGAAACTTCAGGAGTATTCCTTAGAACACTATAAAAGGAGGCAAAAGGCATTATTTCGAACCAAATCGGTTCAACGCCAGTCTTAAGCCTCCTAGCTGCTATTGTACATTCTCTTCACATCATATATATCTTTTCTTATCATCACTCTCTCTCTCTCTCTCTCTCTCTCTCTCTCTCTCGATCTCTCTCTCCCTCCCTCTCACTCACTCTTTCCTTGTCTCGAGAGTTCTCCATCTCTCTTAGTACTAATACTTCTTTTAGTACTAATTCCTTCTCTGTCTTAGTACTATTCCTGATAGTTTGAACCGATTTTGGTCGATCTTCCTTCTGTATCTTCCTTTCCTCCTCTTCCTTTTATCTTCTTATTAATCCTCTTATCCTCCCTAGTAAAATGGAAACTATTAGCGCTCAGGAATACCAATTTGTTTTCTCGAAGCTCCAATGCTTAAAAGAGAAATTTGTAGCACTAGAAGAAGAAAATCATCGTTTGTTAGGGGATCTTCAACAAATAGCGTTGGAAAAACAACAAAAACATGGGGAGCTGACGTTATGTTGTCGCGTTGTTACGCGCGTGCGTGTAGAAGGGGCAGGACCACGGGGGTCTCGGACTAGGGAGTAGAGGAGAAAGAGTAAGATATGATATGGAGGCTTAGCTCAAGAGGAGAAGAAGAAAGAATAAGATCACAACATAGAAGGAGAGATCGGCGGAGGTAAGATACTCAACAAGTTATATTAAAACAAACGAATGATTACAACCATGGTGGCTGCATGGGCCGCACCGAATGACTATGAGGAAACCCTAACCGAGGATGAATAACGAAACCCTAACCCTAAAATGGTAAGAACTCTAGACTAAGTGGTATACCTCTCATACGCAAAATAGGGAACCCTTCATAAGTGACCCCTCCCTTCCTTTTATAGCCCAAGGAGGGAGGGACCTTACAATGTGGGATAAAATTTCCCCTCTTCATTCTACACACCATTTCCTAGTATACATGTGCACATGTTGCACACCACCGATTTGCCCATTTCACCCCGGTTTCACACTATAGCCGGAAATCTTCACGACATCCACCCCCACCAAACCGCACATCCACCGGTATCTGCCAAGAAAGGAAAGGGGTGAGAGATTTCGGCGACGGTGATCAACCGGGTCTTTCGCCTTACCGGCACCCAACCGTCTTGCCGGTCCCTTGCCGGCGCCGATCCGTCTTGCCGGCTCCTTACTGGCCCCGACCCGTCCACCGCGTCCACCGCGTGTCCCCAAACCAGCGGCTCCATCCAATCCGCCATATTCGACGGAGTTCGCCGAACCACCGTCTCCGCTCGATCCGCCAGACCCGGCCTTCGCAAACCTCTCTTTGTTTTCCTTCGTTTTCCGTGCGTGACCTTGGACCAAATCCTTGTTCTTCCCGACTGTTTGCCGAATATCGCACCATGTGCTCTTCGTCCATGCTTGTCTTGCCTCGGCCGCTTCCTCGACTCGGCACTGTCACGTGCCAAACTTCATCGGGGATCATCCTCGTGCTCGTCGCTCGGCCCTTACGCGGCCACATTGCTCGTCTCGCACTCCGCTTCGCTCCGCGTACCCTTTCGAAAAGGTACGTTGCTTCCCCGACATCCGTGTCGGTGCTCTCATCTTCGGTGTCCCCGGCAACCTCCAAAGTTGCCGCTTTCCCCCAAGGTACACCCTCTTGGTCCGCCTAGCCTGCTTGGCCGCACACATCCTTCGGGATGCCCCGTTTGCTCTTCACGGTACGTGACCCTCCGTTCTCCACACATCCCCTCCATTTTCCCAGACACAATCCTTCGTTCATGCCGATCACGCTCGTCTCGTTCCGTCGATCTTGGCGTCTCGTCGCACCGTCCGTCGTCCCGCGCTTGCCTCTCGAAGGCTTCCTCTGACCGTCATCGTCGGTCACTCGTTGTGGCTCCTCTGAATGCACGCTCATTCTTTGGTCCTTAGGTGACCCCATTACACGCACCTCGATTCTCCCTTGCTCTCCGTGCTCTCTTGTAGTAGAGCGTATCGTCATTCCGACCTTCGTGTTGGGGTTCTTCGTGGCTCTTGTTACCGCTTCATCCCGACTCGCATCCTCTTGGCCCGCTTGGCCCCGCATGTCCTCTGGGACGCCGCTTTTTCTCTCCCCGATGCATAACTCTTTGCTCCCCGAGCACCATCCTCCGCTCTCGTCGTCCATCCGCCGATCCCGGCACCTCACCGCTCCGTCTCTTGCAGCGTGCTTGCCTCTCAAAGGCTCGACTAGTCCGCCGTTGCCGGTCACTCGTTGTCGTTGTTCCGGCTGCATGCTTGCTTCTTGGCCCTTCGTCGGCCGTAGTGCATGCTCCGTTTTACGCCGTAGTGCATACTTCGTATTACGCGCCTCATCCACCGTAGACCCGACCTCCGTGTCGGTCTCTTCATCCTTCGTTGTCGTACACTCTTCCGTCTCCGTTTGGCCCTCTTGGCCATGCTCGTCCGTCTTCACGCATCGGGTACCCATTTCGGTAGCCTTGTCCGTTCCGGTCTCCGACTCCTCGTTGCCACCCGTCGTCTCTCTGGTCTTATGTTGATCCGCAACCGCCAAAGTCTCTAGAATATGTGGGGAGGGTCCCGCTTGTTTCCGGTCTTCCACGGAACCGTAGTCATCATGCCCGCTTGGCCTCCTTCTCGCTCTCATCGGCTCCCACCATGTGTTGCGGCTCATTCGCCTCGACCTCCAATCATGCCGACTTAGGCTTCGCCCGGATCGGTCTCGGCCGATCGAGTTCCGGTTTGGTCGGCTCCCTTCCGTAATCGTAATCGGCCGGTACATGTTTGTCCGAACAAATCCGGCCTTACCGGCTCTTCTTCGGCCCGGGCCCGGTTGACCGGACTCTGCTCTAATCTTCTTTCGCGTCGTCTTCCGATCGTGTTGGATTATCGACCGGTTCATCTTCCAATCGGGTCGGTTCCCAACTTTCTCCTCTTTGCCGCTCCCGACCTCTCCGTCGGCCCTCTTGTATAAGCCCATTCCGGGCCTCGCATCCTCATCTTCATACGTGTTCGCTCCGGGCCACGCCTCCTCACGGCCACCGCCCTTCTGTCCGATCTTATGTTGGCATTCGAGCGCAACCGCCGTAGTCTCCAGCCCCAGTGTCGAGGGTCTCTCCTCCGTCCACTACGACCTTCCTCGTCGTCGTTTCGATCACCCGCTTTGCCGCCACCATCTTCCGTCTCTCCGATCTCATGTGGGCTCTCGGGGCCGGCCGCCGAAGTCTCTAGAATAGGTGTGGGAAAAGTCCCGGTACCGTTACTCGCCGATGTCATGTTCGTAGCCACCTTTGTTCGGACGTCGTAGTCCGTAGCTATCTCGTCCCCGGTTATGCAAGCCTCGGTTATGCTTGCTACCTCCTCGTCCTCGTCCTCGTCTCGGTTGCCCACCTTGCCGTCGCCACCACCCGTCGCTCTAGGACTCACGCCGGCACTCGCGCCGACTGCCGGAGCCTCTAGGACCGGTGTGGGTAGGGACCCAGCACCACCGCTCGTTGTGTCCGTAGCCGCCTCCGTCCGGACGCCGTTGTCCGTGGCTACCCCGCCTCCGATCACGCAAGCCTCGATTACGCTTGCCGCCGTCTCTTCCACGTTGTCGTCTCGGTTGCCAGCCTTGCCGCCGCCACCCCCCGTCACTCTAGGTCTCACGCCGGCACTCGGGCCGACCGCCAGAGCCTCTAGGACCAGTGTGTGTAAGGTCGTGGCACTACCGCTTGTCTCCTCCCCACTCGATGTTTCGGGCCGCCATGTCCCGAATCCGTAGTTACCGGCCTCCATGGCCGTCCCTTCACCGCAAGGCAAGAGGGTCGCTTGCTCCGCACCCTCTCCCATGTCACCGTCGTACGCTCTTCCGGCCTCCGTATAGGCCCCATCTTCTACGCTTAGGGAGGCTTCTTCCTCCATATCCTCCGATAGCCTCTGGCCCGACTCCATAATAAGCCCTTCTTCGGCTTCGATTTTCCCCTTCACAGGCTCGCATGCCTCCCGTATTAGCGCTTCTAGGTCGAGCTCCTCCGAACCGTTTTGCGTTGAGCTCTCTTCCAGTGGTAGTGCGTAGCCGCTCACCGCCCTCTCTTCTCCGCCGCTCGTGGGCCATGTTGTTGCCGACCGCTCCCCATCGGGTTGCCGTCATACCCACTCCGGTTTCGCGTATCTGTATGCGTCCAATAGAGCTCCCTCAAAGAACTCCCATGACTCGTGAGCTTCTTGAAGCTCCTTGACCTCTTTGTGCACTGATACGACCGCCACTCGACGAAAATATTCTAGCCGCATCGCCTCGTCCACGCCCCCTTTCGCCATCTCGGCCTTGTAGGCTCCCAAAAATTTTAGGACCTCATTCCCAATGAACCGGTCGACTCGATCGACCACCCTTTCGACGGCTTGTTGAGCCGCATCTCGCTTCGCCATCTTCCATCCGGCTTCCATCACGATCTTTGCCATCATCTCCTCGAAGTCGAAGTCTTCTTCCATCTCCATGCTCCTTTGCCGCCCTTCACATCGGGTTCACCAAAGATGTCGCGTTGTTACGCACGTGCGTGTAGAAGGGGTGGGACCACGGGGGTCTCGGACTAGGGAGTAGAGGAGAAAGAATAAGATATGATATGGAGGCTTAGCTCAAGAGGAGAAGAAGAAAGAATAAGATGACAACATAGAAGGAGAGATCGGCGGAGGTAAGATACTCAACAAGTTATATTAAAACAAACGAATGATTACAACCATGGTGACCGCATGGGCTGCACTGAATGACTATGAGGAAACCCTAACCGAGGATGAATAAGGAAATCCTTAACGAAACCCTAAACCACATGTTGCACACCACCGATTTTCCCATTCCACCCCGGTTTCACACTATAGCCGGAAATCTTCACGACAACGTGTACAATAACTCGAAGAGACTATCATATCATTACAACAACAAGGATCAAGCACTCAAGGGATTCACAAAGAACCCAAGATCGGTCTTCCTGCAAAATTTGATGGGACCCGATCACAGTTTAGAGGGTTTTTGAATCAGGTATGTTTAGTGATACAAATGCATCCTTCTCGATATCCCACCAATGCATCACGAGTGGGACTAGTAGGCACTCTCCTTAGTGGCTCAGCGTTAGCATGGTTTGCTCCATTGTTGGAAAAGGAATCTCCATTACTAAACAGTTTTAAAGAATTTATAAGTGAGTTTTGTCAAGAACTACACACTCCCGATGAACAACGCTCAGCCACAACCAAGCTTAGAATCAAACACAGAAAACGGGAATGAATGCACGACACAATGGAGAGAAGAGTACACAGGATGTTTACGTGGAAAACCCAAACACGGGAAAAACCACGGCAGTCCACTAACTACTAACTATCACTATGTAACAATATACAATAGATGAATACAAAGGCAACGACCTCTTGTTCACTGTCTTTGCCACAGGCGGCGGTTACAACAGAGATACGAACTCTTCTTCTCTTTCTCTCTCTCTCTCTCTCTATACACTGTTGCACTCTAATCTTACGCCAAAAAGAATGACGGAAAAAAAACACCAGCACACACTAAGTTTGCCCTAAGTCATATTTAGACTAATATGACTTTTCGGCTATTTACAAATATAGCCCCGATGGACCAAATATGTCCCTTCATCCGGTGAGCACTTCTCACCGGGCCTTCACCATCCAGCTCTTGCCGGGTACTCGTCATCCGGTTCTCACCGGGTCTTCCATTGCCGGGTACTCCACATCCGGATTCGACCTCGGCCTATCGGTCTCGGCCGAGTTGCTCATCAACACTGTTCTTCTCACTTCCCATCCGGAGGGACCTGTCTCCTAACAAACTCCCCCTTCACTCCGACATGCGATGTCTTATTAATCCGATCTGCTTCCGGCATGCATCCAGCTTGTCGGGTATCAGTACTTTGGTCAGCACATCTGACCCATTCTCAGCCATGTGGATCTTCGTCAGCGCGAACTCCTGGTCATCTACTCTTTCCCGGATCCAGTGATACCTTCGCTGGATATGCTTCGTCCGGGATTGGTAGGCCACATTCTTAGCAAGGTGGATGGCACTTTGACTGTCGCAATAGAGTCGGTATTCCTCTTGCCGGATACCGAGCTCTTCGATGAAGTCCTTCATCCATAATATTTCCTTGCCGGCTTCCACTACCGCCATGTACTCTGCCTTCGTGGTTGACAATGCAACCGTCTTCTGCAGCCTCAACTACCACGAAACAGCTCCCCCTACATATGTCATTACATACCCGAATGTAGACCGGCTGGTATCCACATCAGCCGACATGTCCGAATCGGTAAAACCGTCAAGCTGAGGTTTTCCAAAGCTGAATCGGAGACACATATTTGAAGTGCCCTTCAAGTACCAGAGTATCCATTTGACCGCGTTCCAGTGCTCCTTGCCGGGATTGCTCATAAACCGGCTCACCACTCCGTCTGTGTATCCTATATCTGGTCGGGTACACACCATTGCATACATTAAGCTCCCGACGGCAGAGGCATATGGAACCTTCATCATATCAGCCTTCTCTGCTTTCGTCTTCGGGCTTTGCTTACCAGATAATCTGTAGTTTGCCGGGAGTGTCGATACGATCGGTTTCGCTTCTAACATGTTGAACCGCTGAAGCACCTTTGTCACGTACTTCTCCTGTGACAGCCACAATTGCTTCGTTGGCCGGTTCCAGATGTTATGCATCCCCAGCATCTGCCTTGCCGGACCCAAGTCTATCATCGCGAAAGTTCGGTTGAGAGCCTTCTTCAGCATCCGTATTCTGGCTTGGTTCCGTCCGACGATCAACATGTCGTCCATGTACAGAAGGAGTATCAAGAAGTCACCTCCTTCAAACTTCTTCACAAACACGCAGTGATCAGCCTGCGTCTTGTGGTACCCTTGATCGGTCATGAAGGAGTCGAACTTCCAGTACCATTGTCGGGGAGCCTGCTTCAGTCCGTACAGGCTCTTCGTCAACTGACAAACCAGGTGCTCCTTCCCTTTCTCCACGACGTTGCTTCTATTGTAACCGCCGCCTGTGGCGAAGATAACAAGCTCGAGGTCGTTGCCTCGGTGCTTTACCATTGTACATTGTGATATAGTGATAGTTTGCAGCCTGTGGGCTGCCGTGGTTTTTCCCTACTTTGGGTTTTCCACGTTAACATCCTGTGTACTCTTCTCTTCACTATGTCGTGCGTACCTTACCCGTTTTCTGTGTTTTGATCCTAGGCTCAGTTGTGGTCGAGCATTGTGCTTAGGGAGCGTGTATTCCTGTCAAGACCTTGCATCCTCACGACCATCGCACATCTCTCCGGTCTTATGTTAGTACGCAATCGCCGAAGTCTCCGGCCCCGATGTTGAGGGATCTCTCCTCCGTCCACTACAATCTTCCTAGTTCTCGTTTCGGTCACCCACCTTGCCACTGCCACCGTCCGTCACTCTAAGTCTCACGCCAGCTCTCGGGTTGGACGCCAAAGTCTCTAGAACTGGTGTGGGTAACATCCTAGCATCTCCGCTCGTCATGTCCGTAGCCACCTCCTTCCCCACCTTGTTGCCGCCACCGTCCATCACTCTACGTCTCATGCTGGCACTCGGATCGGTCGCCGGATTCTCTAGACTGGTGTGAGGATCGTCGTAGCATGGCTCACTCCACATCCTCTTCCATGGTACCGTCGTACCGTGTTCCTGGCCTCTCTGTAGGCCTGCTTCTTCCTCCCTTCCGGATCAGTTATCCAGAAGTCCGCTCCGCCCGATTCTTGTCCGGGTCTGTCCGTCACTCTGCATTTCCACGTCTTGTTCTACTGCGGCCATTGTCAGTATCTTGGTCTTACGTCGGATCCGATGCCGACCGCCGAAGTCTCTAGCCCGGTGTAAGGTGACCCGTAGGACCGGTCTTCGTTCCTCTGCTTCCCTGTTCTTCTCTTGAACTCGTTGTCGACCTCCTTGTTGTGGTTCCGCCTCCCGCCTCCATCTTCCATCTCTCTAGGTCTCACACCAGCTCTCAGGCCGGCTACCGAAGTCTCCAGATGAGATGTGGGGATACCGATTCCGAAATGACTCCTCCAAGGCCACTGACCCTTTTAGTGGTGTCGGTGGAAAGCATCTGCTCTATGATCGATGAAGCCCCGCTTGGGCTTGATTCTCCACTGTCCGTAGTTTTGGCTCTGATGTCGATACCACCAGACACGGTCCATACCATCGATCATCTTCTTCCCGAATTCCAATGTTCGCCTTGGTCAATCTTTCTCCCCATGTGAAGAGGGCGGCTCGTTCCGCACCCTCTTCCGTATCGGCACCTTCATACCAAACCTGGCCCCTGTCGATCGGGCTCTACTGCCTCTCACTTGTCTTCTGTGTCTCGGGCCGGTTTCGGTTGAACGATCCACCTCCGGATCATGCTCCATCCGAATTGGAATGCCGAAAAGTTCAATCCCCGGTCAGATCGACTTCTGATTATGCTCCCTTTGGTGTCGCCTCTCATTTCCTCCTTCTTCTCTGTCGTGGCTCCATCCTCGACCTCCTCGCATGTTATTTCCCATCCATCTTCGCTGGCATCGTGCCAGGACTCCTCGTTGGAACCTTCCATCTCTCCGGTCTTATGTCGGCACACAGGCTCGATTACCGAAGTCTCTGGAATTCGAGTGGAGGGCTCTTCTCCGCTCCCGACCTCCTCCTCAGCCTGTCTTTCTCTGCAAGTCGAGAGGACGTCTTACTCCACACCCTCTCCCGTGGTACCATCGAACCATTCTTCAGCCTCTGCTTGGGCCATGTCCACCTTGTTTGAAAGGCCGACTTGCTCTAAGTCTTTGGAATCCGTCCACGTGCCGGATCTCTCTTCTTCGTCAACCATCGCCTTCAGAGCCTCGTACGCTTCCCAAACCAAGGCTTTGACATCGAGCTTCGTTGATCCTTCTTGTTGCGTGCCCACTTCATGCCGTGATGATGCACCGTCACGCGTTATCTTCTTGTTACCTTTCATGGACCACTCCTCATCCAGCCGTCGGCATACTTGTTCAAATTTCGACGAGTCCTCGGTAAGGCCATTCGCTCCATCGTTGTCTTCGAGCTCAATTCCAATGGCCTCCCATTCCACTCGGTTGATCGACCTAACGAACAATAGGACTTTGTCCACCCCCACCAGACTTTGTTCCCGCTCCGGGAGTCGAGCAAGCCGTTGCTCGAACTCTCAGAACGCCTTCGTTGCACCCCGGTGGGTCTTCGCCGATGCAACCCACTGGTCGAAGTCGCGTCGCGTCGCGTCATGGACCTGGTTGATGACCCTAAGGGTGTAAAGTCGATTGGATGCAGGTGGGTGTGCAAGGTCAAGTACAACATCGACGGCTCTGTCAACCGCTACAAGACCCGGTTAGTGGCGAAGGGATACGCACAGCAACACACCATCGACTACGATGAGACCTTTGTGCCTGTTGCAAAGATGACAACCGTCCATATCCTGCTTGCGGTAGCCATAGTAAAGGGGTGGCATTTACATCAAATGGATGTAAAGCATGCGTTCCTGCAAGGAGAACTTGAGGAACAGGTGTACAGGGTACAACTCCTTGGATTTCAGTCTGGAAAGAACACCTCGGCGGTATGTCGACTGAAGAAGTCCCTCTACGGACTAAAACAAGCCACGCGTGTGTCGAACGCGAAGATCACACAGCACCTTCGGCGGATGGGTTTTAGACATCCAAATTGGACTCTTCATTGTTCGTCCGGCAAAGTCGATGTGGACCGGCTAGTATTTTACTTTATGTTGATGATTTAGTCATCGTCGGCACCGACTAGAAGAAATCAGTCGCGTAAAGTCTCAACTCGCGGCGTCATTCGACATGAAGGACCTAGGGGACCTTCATTACTTCCTAGCGATCGAAGTGACCCACACCCCCGAAGGCATACTGATCAGCCAACGACATTACGTGTTGAGTATGTTCTTCAAGTTCGGGATGGCAGACTATAAGTCCATCTCAACTCCTCTGGACATAAACGTCAAGCTTCACCGAGATTCAGGAAAGGCGTGTGACCCGACACAGTTCTAACAGATTGTCGGAAGCCTAATTTATTTGATGATCATTCGGCCGGATCTCAGTTACACGGTCGGCCTAATCAGTCAATTTATGTCCCAACCCACGACCGAACACCTTTAGTGCGTGTTGAGAGACAAGCTCAACATCGGCCGGATCGGCTGAAGAAGCCGAGGATCGGATCGGTTGGGACCGATCGGTTAGGCCGTTAGGAAAGATATTCCATGAGGAATATATTTGGGAGTTAGTGTAAGAGCTCTTAATGAGCATTGAAGTATTGTCAGTACTTCGGTCAGTCCTCCTAGGACTTGTACAAAGTGTTCATTGAACACATATATGTTAGTTGTTGTTTTTTCCTAGAGAAAAATATACATACATTTTTTGGTGTCCTCTCTCTCACTCTCTCGGTCTCTCCCGCGTATACTATGTAAGCTCAAGCTCTCCATTAAACCTGAGTGTTCTTCCTTCTGTTCTGTCTTTATACTTGCTTCCGCACGCTACTTTCTACATGGTATCAGAGCGCGAGGGTTGAGAACCTCTTTGCAGCTGACACAGCTTGACGAAGAAGAACGATGGATAGAGGCATGGCGAGCTCGCTTCCAACAGAGAAGCTCGACAGAACCAACTACGCATCTTGGTCCTACAAGATGCACCAGTAACTGCTCGGGCACGGCTACTAGAGTTATGTCGAAGGAGCTAATGACGCGGCACCCGAAATGACACACAGAGACTTCCCCTCATGGGAACCATCGGCGAGTAGGGTATTATACTGCTTCGCGTCGTGTGTGGGCGAACAGCTATTGAGCTATGTTCGGGATGCAAAGACGTCGAAGGGTGCGTGGGAAAATCTGAAGAAGATTTTCGCCGCGAGCACCACAGCCAGGAAGCTTCAGCTCCGATAGGAGTTGAGAAACCTACGACAACGTGACTTGTCGGTGGCGGACTATACCTCGAAGATCAAGGATATCTACCACTCCCTCGCCTCCATAGAGGTGAACATCGAGGAGAGCGAGATGGTCCAGATCTGTCTCGGAGGTTTGGCGTCAAAGTTCGGAGCGTTCCGAACGGCTGTGTGTACCCGGGAGAATACGCCGTCCTTTTTTGACTTACAGTCAATGCTCCTGGTAGAGGAGAACCACGCGGGTGCGTCTACAAGCACGCACACCGATAGCAGAATGTTGTACACGGAGGGAGATAGGCCTCATGGACATGGAGGACGAGGCGAGTCGGCGCGTAATGGAGGCGGCCGACGAGATCAAGGAAGAAGGCACCAAACTGATGCCGACAGCAACTCCGGACCCTCCGGAAATAGGGGGAGTCGAAGCGATGAGAACCGGCAAGGGAAGGCCATCGCGGAGTGCTGGTACTGTGGCAAGAAAGGCCACAGGGAAAGTGAGTGCTGGAAGAAGCGCGCCGATTCGGAGAGAACCGGTTCCGGAAACGGCTCCAGACATACCGACAAGGGAAATCGGCAGCGATCACACTACGTCGAAGACTCCGGGAGAGCCGGAGAAGGGTCTGCCTTCGTGACGAGACACGAAGCAAACTCAATGAAACAAAGCACCCCGAGATCGGACGAGGTGTGGTACGTAGACTCTGACGCGTCAAACCACATGACGAGCCATAAGGAGTGGTTCTCGTACCTTGAAAAACCAATACAACCTGGAGTAGTCGCAACAGGAGACGACGCTCCGCATCCGATCGCAAATGTCGGAGAAGTTCCCCTTAGCCATGTCGGGCAGAAAGGGAAACTCATGAACGTGCTGCACGTCCCGACAATCACGAAAAACTTGGTCTCGGTCAGACAGATCGTCGACCAAGGGATGGAGGTTCGGTTTACACACCTCGGGTGCTTCATTGAGGAAGAAGGCCGTGTGATTGCGCAAGGGCGCAGAGATGGGAGGATGTTCATCCTAGACTCCACTATCGGCGGCACCGCAATGTTCACGAAGGGACAAAAAACCGAGTCGGACATCGACTTGTGGCACAAGCGGATAGGCCACGTCAACCACCAACGGCTTCAAGATCTACAATCGAAACAGGTAGTGTTCGAATTACCCAAATTTAGTGGCCGAAAGGCACAAATTTGTGAAGCCTGCCAGCTCAGGAAGCAACACCGACTTCCTTTCCCAAACGAACAAAAACGGAGCCGGAACAACCTCGACCTTATACACTCGGATGTATGGGGGCCGGCACAAAACGTTAGTCTTGGCGGGAGCCGATATTTCATCTCCTTCATCGACGACCACACGCGGCACATGTGGATCTACCTCATTGAGAGGAAGAGCGAAGTCTTCGACTGTTTCCGGGACCTCAAAGGGTTCGTGGAAACGGAAACGGGACGAAAGATCAAGTGTCTGCGGTCGGATGGCGGGAAAGAGTACTTTTCCGGTCAATTCAACGGTTACCTACAACAAATGGGAATTCGCCGCGAATTTAGTTGTAGATACACGCCGGAGCAAAACGGCATGGCCGAGAGAAAGAATCGGTCAGTTGTGGAAGCGGCACGGGCAATGCTGGAGGAGAAGAGCTTGCCCAAGTTCTACTGGGCCGAGGCGGTAAGAACCGCGGTATACATCCAGAACCGGATCGGAGACAAGGTGTCGGCGCACGAGCTATACTTCGGAACGAAGCCGAACTTATGACACTTGAGGGTGTTCGGTAGCATTGCGTATGTGCATATACCGAAGGAGAAAAGGAGGAAGCTGGACGCAAAGGCCGAGAAATGCATCTTGGTCGGTTACTCGAACGAGCAGAAGGGTTATAAGTGCTATAACCCTCGCACCAAACAAGCACGTGTTAGCCGCGACGTTGTGTTTGACGAGTCCGCGTCCTAGTACCTGCCCCCGACTACGAACCCCGACTCCAATCCGAGCTCTGACGATGAGGTCAGTGAGGCTGAGATGCCTCCGGATGAGCCTGAAATCGAGACCCGTGAAGAGAGTCCGATTTCACTCCAGTTAAGTGGACCGATTGGACGGCTGAGTCGGTACGACCAGTCCGATAAAGAGTCGGTGAGTAGTGGAGACTCGGCCGTGCATTCCCCGCGCAAGAAGCCGAGGAGACGGCTTACACGCAAAGAGAAAGGGAAGAAGAAGGTGTCGGATTCCGGCACGGATAGGAACGAGTCAGACCGACGCGAGTCCGACTCTGAGGGAACCGGTGACGGGTCTTTAAAAGTGAAGTCCGTGTCGATCGAGAAGGCCTCGACATCGGCTAATGCGAGATTACGCCGATCTACCCGCCAGAGGAATCCTGTTTTGCGGTTCGGATACAACGAGTACATGGCGCATCATTATGCGTACATGACCCATGTAGTGGAAGTGCGTGAGCCGGAGAGCTACGCAGAAGCGGCTAAAGACGCGAATTGGCATGCCGCGATGGAGGAAGAGATGCACGCATTGGCGGAGAACGAGACCTAGGACCTGGTTGACGCACCAAGAGGGGTAAAACATATCAGGTGTAGGTGGGTGTACAAAGTCAAGTACAACACCGATGGCTCCGTCAACCGGTACAAGGCTCGGCTAGTGGCAAAGGGCTACGCGCAGAAACACGGCATCGACTACGATGAGACGTTTGCGCCGGTCGCGAAAATGATGACCGTCCGTGTTTTGCTCGCAGTAGCCGCGGCCAAGGGGTGGCACCTACATCAAATGGATGTAAAGAATGCGTTCCTGCAAGGTGACCTTGAGGAACAAGTGTACATGGCACAGCCCCCCGGATTTCCCTCCGGAACAAACTCCTCAGCAGTATGCCGACTAAAGAAGTCCCTTTACGGACTGAAGCAAGCCCCGTGTGCCTGGAACGCGAAGATCACGCAACAACTGCGTCAGATGGGCTTCGTCACGTCAACATCGGACTCTTCCCTGTTCATCCGGAAAGGTCGACTCGGACCGGTTAGTATTCTACTATATGTCGATGACTTGGTCATCACCGGCGCCGACCTAGGCGAAATCGACCGCGTGAAGCTCCAGCTTGCGGCATCGTTCGACATGAAGGATCTGGGGGACCTTCATTACTTCCTCGGGATTGAAGTGATCCATACCCCCGAAGGCATATTGATCAGCCAACGTCATTACGTGTTGGGTATGCTCTTCAAACTCGGGATGGCCGAATGTAAGTCCGTCTCGACTCCTCTGGACAGAACCATCAAGCTTCGTCCCGATACGGGAGAGGTATGCGACCCGACGAGGTTCCGAAAAATTGTCGGAAGCCTCATATACTTGACCATCACCCGACCCGACCTCAGTTATCTGGTCGGGGTGATCAGTCAGTTCATGGCGCGACCTACCAAGGAGCACTTTCAGTGTGCGCAACGCGTACTGCGGTACGTAAGTGGCACTAAGGACCGAGGACTGCTATATCGGACCGGTGCAGTCGTGCAGTTAGTCGGCTACACCGATGTTGATTGGGCTGGCAACGCCGCCAATCGCCGATCCACGTCCGGATACGCGTTCTCCCTCGGGAGTGCCGCGATCGCGTGGAGCAGTAAGAAGCAGCCGACAGTTGCACTGTCGAGCACCGAAGCTGAGTACCGAGGAGCAGCTGTCGCGACATGCGAAGCCATATGGTTGAAGCGGCTACTTAAGGACCTGCAAGCGGAGGTGTCAGATCCGACGACGATCTACTGCAACAACCTCAGCAGCATCCAGTTCGCGAAGAACCCCGTTTTCCACGCACGGACCAAGCACATTGAGGTGCACTACCATTTCGTCCGTGAGCGTGTCCTTTCCGGTGAAGTCGAACTTCAGTACGTGCCGACGGATCGGCAGACTGCCGACATCTTCACAAAGCCTCTTCGTCTGGACAAGTTGCGGCAATTCTCAGGTGCGCTCGGGTTGCGTCACCTCGATGTGCCGAACTTGAGGGGGAGAACAGTCCCGAACGACCAAGCAAGGCAGCAGGAAAGGAGCGGAGACCGCGACACCGAGTCGGTTGTCCGCAACACCGAGTCGGTTGACGAGTTCGACTTCGGATCGGCTGAAGAAGCCGAGGGCGGACCCGCGGAAAAGTCTGGAAGTGGACAGAAGGGGAGCAGCCGAAGGAGAGAGCCGAAGCCAACCACGCATGGGGGAGATGACGCCATCGAGGGCGAGAAGACTGAAGACAAGTTGGAGACAGCCAACTCGGACGAGAGCAAAAACCGATCAGAGGTAGCCGAGTCGGTTCGGATGTTTGATTTAGACACGTTGAATCAACTGAGGCCCAAGCGGAAGAAAAGGCAGCAGAAGAAGTGTCGACACCGCAACAGCAGAAGAGCTGATAAGGGCCACATGAGCAGAAAACCCGACCGGAAGGGTCGAAGCGCGTGGAATCGAACAGGTTGAGGAGCGCGAGCGAGGCGTGAAGCCAGGAGGAACCGGAGCTGTGAAGATCCCGAAGAGCCTCAAGTTGAGCTTGAGGGGGAGTGTTGAGAGACAAGCTCAACATCAGTCGGATCAGCTGAAGAAGCCGAGGACCGGATCGGTTGGGACCGATCGGTTAGGCCGTTAGGAAAGATATTCCGTGAGGAATATATTTGGGAGTTAGTGTAAGAGCTCTTAATGAGCATTGAAGTATTGTCAGTACTTTGGTCAGTCCTCCTAGGACTTGTACAAAGTGTTCATTGAACACATATATGTTAGTTGTTGTTTTTTCCTAGAGAAAAATATACACACATTTTTTGGTGTCCTCTCTCTCACTCTCTCGGTCTCTCCCGCGTATACTGTGTAAGCTCAAGCTCTCCATTAAACCTGAGTGTTCTTCCTTCTATTCTGTCTTTATACTTGCTTCTGCACGCTACTTTCTACAATGCGCACAAAGGATATTGCACTATGTCCGCAACACTAAGGATAGAGTGCTACTATATCAAATCGGTGTTGTTGAACAGCTCGTCGGCTACTCGAATTCCAATTCAGTAGGAAACGTCGGTGATCGAAGATCCACATCTCGGTTCATTTACTCGCTTGGGAGTGCCACGATCGCCTGGAGCAGCAAAAGGCAATCGACAGTTGCATTGTCGAGCACGAAGGCGGAGTATCGAGGAGCTGCTATCGCGACATGCGAAGCCATTTGGCTCAAGAGGCTACTCAAGGATCTGCATGTGGAGGTGTCCACTCCGACAACGATCTACAGCGACAACCTCAACAGCATCCAACTTGCAAAAAAACTCATCTTCCACGCCCGGACCAAGTACATTGAGGTGCACTACCATTTTGTTCGCGAGCGTGTCCTATTTAGTGAAGTCGAACTAGCGTATGTTCTGACGAATCGGCAAATTGCCGACATCTTCACCAAGCCTCTTGGTCTCGACAAGTTGCGGCAATTCTCGGGTGCGCTTGGTTTGCGGCACCTCGACATGCCGAACTTGAGGGGGAGAAAAGACCAGGAAAGGGAGCAGGAAAGGAGCAGAAGTGACCGCGAAGCTGATTCGGATGAAGAATTCGATTTCGGGTCGGCCGAAAAAGCCAAAGGCGGAAACAAGGGCAACAACCGAAGGGAAGAGCCGGAGTCAGTCGAACACGAGGGAGTTGAAGCCAAGAAGGATGAGAAGGCCAAGACCAAGACTTGGTCTGATGTGGTTAAGGGCCTGAAGACGAATTGGAGACAGCCGATTCGATTCGAATGTTCGATTCCAAGACTCTGAATCAACTGAAGGCCAAGTGGAGGAAAGGGCCGCGGAAGAGGCGCCAACACCACGATAGCAAGGGAGGTGAGAAAGGCTGCACGAGGAGACAAGCCGACCGAAAGGGTCGAGGCGCATGGAATCGAACGAGTCCAAGAGCGCGAGCGAGGTGTGAAGCCAGGAGAAGCCGGAACAAAGATCCGGAAGAGCAGGCGGAACCTCAAGTTGAGCTTGAGGGGGAGTGTTAAGACACAAGCTCAACATTGGGTGCGTAAACCAATGTGTAGATTGGGTGCGTAAATCGGATGTGCAACGAGAGGTCGTAGCGGTGCGTAAACCGGGAGGCCGTTCCGTTCGATAGATGTTCCGTAGAGGAATATATTTTGGGAGTTAGTGTAGAGGCTCATTATGAGCATTGAAGTACGTGTCAATAATTCTGTCAGTCCATATGGACTTGTATAAAAGTGCTCTCTAAGCACATTCTATGTACAGAGTTTTAGAGTATTGTTTTGGATTAGAGTTTTCTGTGTTTTGCTCTCTCTGTCTCTCACGTGTACACTATGTTGATTAAGCTTTCCATTAAACCTTCTTTGTTACCCAGCTGTGTCTGTTAAGCTTCTGCGCGTATTCTTTTACATTACTCCTACAAATGTGCAATAGTACCGGATTACTTATTGCAAATGGTATTTCCTTATGGCCCAACACTAATGGTTTTACATGTAGAAAACACAATGGAAATAGTGTGATTGACTATGTGCTACTTTCCCAAGGTATTTTGGATCGTATACATAAATTCTCACTTGGTGAATGGACACCGGAATCCAATCATAGGCATTTATGTATTGATCTGAAATGTATGCATATGTTTGATTGTGAGAAGGTTATGGAAGATAATAAACAACCACACTTGAGCATGAACCTTAAGCGAGCGCCCATGTATTCTAAGATGGTTGACGATATGTTACAAATGACAAAGATACAACATGGTGCCACTTAACTCTTCAAGACTTGTCTATGCATTGTAAGAATTTATATGAGTTATCTCTTGCTAGAAAGATGATGTGTTATGGTTCTCTTTCACATATGTCTCCCTTCTTTACAATTGAAGATATATGCATAGGACTTAAGAAATTGGCCTCTCTAAAGGCAAGTGATCTTCAACGTATAAAGGCTGAAATGCTCAAATGGACGGGAAAGGAAGCACATGTATGGATAAGCGATATGTTTAATGATACATTGCAACATGGTATGACGTACGATTGGACTACAAATTGGATCAAACCTTTACATAAAGGTGGAGATGTAAATAATGTAAACAATTATCGAACCATCATGGTTGGCTCATTAATGTAAAACCATTCGGATGTATAATGGAATCAAAGATACTTGTGTATGGGCTGAAGAAAATGGTAAGAGAGCTTATGGACAAGCTGGCTTTCGAAAACACCATAGCACCATTGATCACCTTGTCACCCTTCGAGTATTAATGGAGGAAAGTCGTCTTAGAGGTAAAGGTTTAAATTGTTGCTTTGTACACTTCAAGAAAGCTTTTGATATAGTACCTCATGAGCATCTTTGGAGGCGAATGGAAGAACTTGAGGTGCCAAGTGAATATATGCTTGTAGTTTCCCGATTTTATGAGAAGGTTTATGTTGTGTGCGTATGAGAGATAAACTTTCAGATTTTTTCAAAAGCACTATTGGTGTTAAGCAAGGATGCCCACTCTCACCAACACTATTTGGTCTATGCATTGATGAATTGGAAGAAATGGTTACCAAGTTTGCAAAGGAAGAATGTGTTGAAGAAGTTGCCATTGGGAATGTGATTATGCTTTTGCTATATGCAAATGATGTAGTGCTTTTTGCAAATACTTTAGGAGATGCACAAAAGCTTATGAAGGCATTGGAAAAACTTTGCATGCATACTAAATTAATTGTCAATAGCACTAAAACAAAGATTATGCTTGTGAAGAGCCAAAAAAGAGATAAACCATGCATTATGTACAACAATGAGCCACTTGAATGTGTGGAAAGCTTCAAATATCTTGGCCTTGAAGTTCCTTCAAATCATAGATGGAATGAATGTGCTACAAGCCGCTTAGAGGCGGGTAAGCGATTATACTATGCATTTGAGAACACATGCAATCTTGGAGATATTAAGTGTTGGGTCCTCAAGAAATATCTTTTCGACACTTTGGTGACACCGATTCTTCTCTATGGGGTGGAAGTATGGGGCAGTAGCATCCCTAAATCTATGTGGAAAGATTTTGAAATGTCCAAAAACATTTTCTTACAAAGTTTCTACAAGTTAAGAAACAAACGCCCTACACCCTCCTCCTTGAGATGGGATTGCTTCCCATTGAGATCATGGCCATGGAAAGGGTTGTTGAAAACATGCTTAAGGTTCAAAAAAGTCCCTTACATCGACTTCCTAGAATTGAATGGGAAGCAAGCAAAAAGATCCAAAAGACGCATAAAAGCAAAATTTTGTGTTCCGGTTGGATGCAAGATATAGAAAAATTGTTTGGTAGATAGGATGCGAGACACTTACTTCATGATGCATCACTAGATTCCTCTGTAAATGAGGCCTTCTTGCAACGCCAATGTATCATGACATGGGACAAATGTGGAGGCTCACGCTTCACACATTATACTACACATGTTGCACCTAACTACAAAACCATATTCTTTGCAGAACGGGGAAATCGTACACATCGATACATGTTAGAGCCCATACCGTTATTTGCCATTCGAACCATTGCTTCCATGCGACTTAGCTCACATGCATTGCAATGTGAGATAGTGCGTTGGGGCACAAGTGATGAGAGTGGTTGGCTATGCACACTTTGCCCTAAACAAGTTCGCGAATTTGAGTATCACACTTTGATACAATGCTCTGCCTTTGATCATATTCGACCATGCTTTCCACATCTCTTCAGCCGAGCCCAATCCTTGCATGAATTCCTCTCACAACCACAATGTGCACTCTCGATTGCAACATTCATTGGTAAAGTTCTTGAACATCGAGAGTCACTACTCACTTTCACACATATCACGTGAAATGTAATATTTTTGGTCTCACAGGTCATATTTAACCTCCGAAGACAATAATATAATCTATCTATTGCAAGCTTCCATTGATATTTGTCTACCTTGTTCTTTCACATACACCTTGTGTATTATCTTTATAGACAAGATTATCATATTCTTTACGAACTCAAGATGACCCATCTCCAACAGATCTTTCTAGGATTCCAAGATAACTCATTTTTTCCAATCATTATCTAGATTTAGAAGCTCAAACCAAGGTACACCAAGGACAATTGGATGTTAAGGCTATGGATTAAATAAAATGAAATCACATATGTTAGGTCACCAAGAACTACATGAAATGACTCAGACTTGGTAGTTATGCCTCTAGAAGCAATAGGTTATCCATCAATGATTGTGATAGATGCTAGATACCACAATGTTTTCAAGTCAATTTTATGTGTCAAGACAAATTTTCAATCCATGAAGCAAAAGTTGGATCTGGAGGTACTTCGTTCAACTTTTGCCACAAAACCCCTACTAACTTTATTTGACAAAACGGAACCACTTAGTACTAGCACTCACTTAGTTAGCTTGATGTCTAGGTTAATGACATGTTTGAGGCCACCACATATATATAGACAGTTTGCTTGATGTCACTAGTTTTCAACTTCGCAAGGGGCATCAAACTCATGTTGGTTGAAGTCAAGCATGATGGGAGCTAAAAAGAGGACAAGAGCTTCCTTCTCGTTAGGGTTTTAATCAACAATCTCATAAACCTACTTGAAGGTGAGTGATCCCTATAGACCTCAAAAAACATAATAGTGGATGATCTTGTCAATCTCCTCTTGGAAATTAAGATGATAAGCTTTGTTAATAGGCATGGAGAGTTTAAATTAACCATATAAGAATCTTTTCATGTATTACCCAACCAACACGTTGGTAGTGGGATCATAACCCATCTCCGTTGGACATGTCCAATATCATCCATTCATTCATTCAATGGCATATCTTTCCGTTAAGTTCTCAATAAAGCTAATATAAGTAAATGTATTTTAAAAACATTAGGATGGTATGGGTATTGCTGGTAATTCCTTAAAAGTTTTAACACCATCTTTATTATTGATTTATCAACATTGTTATAATACATCATTGAAACTCCTTGAGAGTCAGGATTTTGGATATATGAACTAGTAAATGCATGCACACCAAGATATCTACACACATGGTCATATATATGCTCACACACATTTAGAGATCCATTTTCTTCACCCTACCCCTATACCACATTTAAAACACTCATATGTTGTGAGCTACATACTTCTCGATGTTTCCTAAGTGATGACAAAGTTTCAGACAAGAGACTTTCATTTTCAATTTTTTGTCAACACAATGTTGTTCTATTTAGTATACCTAACACCCAAGCAACACTTTTTTACATTTCACAAAATACTCTTAGTTAGTTACATTAATTAATGATTCGTTAATTGTTCTACATTCTTAGTTCTATGTAGATATCAGCAATTACTTACATGATTCACAATTAACCAATCAATTAGTATTTAAGTCAACATTGATGAAGCCCTGTTGACAAAGAAAGCATGAAGTCAACATTGATGAAATCAACGATCTGGTAATATTCTGATATCTCGTAAACCATACACAATCCATGATGGTTAAGGCATTTTTGCATTACGCAACAACTCATGACCTCTGCAATGTGGCAAGGTGTGGCTGAAGTAGTACATTAGCATCTTTCATGAATCCATTCTACAAATGTCAGCTAAAAGCTATATATTTTCAATGTAATGATAACTCTCATTAAGGATACCAATTTGGGAGGAAATGTTACAAATCAAATTCATTTGATATCTATCTATATATATATATGCTACATATGTTCAATGCAATAAAAAATCTCATTTCAGATAGCTGTATGCGAGGAAATGTTTTCCACGTGTACATAGATAAATGTAAAGATAATATATCATGACAAATCAATCCATGCAAGCATTTGACCCATGTATATATGTTTTATATACTCATGCTGAATAAGAGTGGTGAGGATAGTTTACCGTAATAATTGCTTAGCATTGAGACAG
Source organism: Azolla caroliniana (assembly GCF_043228905.1). Lineage (NCBI taxonomy): Eukaryota > Viridiplantae > Streptophyta > Polypodiopsida > Salviniales > Salviniaceae > Azolla > Azolla caroliniana. Next base: position 16,182,108 of record NW_028230438.1, read on the forward strand.
ACAAATGCTTGGGATGCTCGGGTATTACACGTGAAGGGTCACCATCCCTTCACACAACTCTACACTTCTTACCCAACATGGGCATAAATTAAAAATCCTCCGAATAGAAAGTTACCAAACAATATTATATGTTTTTGTGTGTTGTCAAATTTGGAGGGAAAAAGACACGCACAAAGCATGTATTGATGATACAATTATTGCACAGAATATGTAGATCATATCTTTAGTTGCTCTCGATAAAAGAGAGGACAGCATCGGTATGCATAGAGAAGAGTTGTGTATCCACAAAAAGCTGTGTTTGTATTTACATATGATTTGTTAGAAGATGAAGTCATAAAAACACTGATGGAAGAAGCGTTAAACCAAATGAAGCATAAAAATCATTACAAATGTGTATCTATAGACATATATTACTTATACATGTATATATACATACATATATACATATACATTTAATATGTCTTTTTATTCATACATATAATTATGCATACATGTATGCATATGCAATAAGGACATGGACAGACGGACACATGGACAGGGACACACAAACATGGCCACATGGCCACATTGACATGGACACGGGCACGCGGGCATGCGGATATGAACACACGGATAATGGTCATGGACATATGGACATACAGACATGGACATATGCTGGACATACGGACATACGGACAAATGGACAGGGACATGGACGTGGACGTGGACACACAGAAATGGCCACATGGCCACACCGAATGACACAGGCATGCAGACACATGGACATGGACACACATGGATAATGGTCATGGACATATGGACATACAGACATGGACATATGATGGACATACAGACGGACGTGGACATGGACACGGACATGGACATGGACACGGACATGGACATGGACACGGACATGGACACGGACATGGACACGGACATGGACATGTACATCTGTATCCGTGTATGTAGCATATATAAGTACATACATGAAAATTATGCATCATATTCTAATCGATTAAGTTCATAACCAGGAAAACAAGCCTAAAACTAACTCACCTTCATAAAAGAGTGATCTTTTCTTTCAAAGTCCTCCACAAAGCTATCCTTCAAAAGCAATGAAACCTGAAGAAAGAAAAGGATAAATCACATCAAAATTAGAAGATCAGAGAAATGGCATCAATTGGTTTTAGCTTGAAACTTACAAGGACAACATAAATAGATTAGCAACATAAATGTTTCCCTACACAACATTCACATATACATTTTGAGGTCTATTAGACAAGCGAAGTGCAAAACTTGTGATGTTGGCAATGCTCTCATCCTCATTAGTTCTTGAAAGCTACTACAACCTTGTAGGAATTCCTGAAAATCATTCCTAATTGCTCCAAATGTGATATATCCTGACATGTTCTTCTATTTCTGACACAAGGAGGCAGCAGATATGGGTCACATTCTCTTTTTCTGCTTGGCGTGCAGCCAACTCCCAGTTTCTATTTTCAATGTGTATGAAGATCTGCACATCAACGTGATAGCATATCTCTATATTATTTAATATTTTCTGATTTATGTTGAAGTTTTGCAATCTCGTTTTCGGAACTGTACTACAACTAATAGAATATTTTGTACTTTGAATGGGATCCTTGGCCAAGATTCCAGAAGCATTGGAGGAAGACAAAGGGGCTGAGTAGTGGTCATGACGTATGGGGCAAAATGAAGTCTATGTATGAGTCAAACACTGCAGTGAATCAAGTTTACTTGATGAGAAGCCTCATCACTGCATGACTTGGAGATGCCAAGTCTGCATTTTAACACATTTCCACATTCAATAGTCTACTCAATCAACTTCAAGATGTAGAATTGCAAATTCTCGACGACAAAATGAAGGCAATCTTCTTACTCATGGCGTTCCTTGAAAGATGGGAGGCGGTTGTAGTCTCACTCTCAAATAGTACAAGCCTAACATTTGATGGAGTTAAGAGGAGCAACCCTTAATGAAGAGATTCGTTGAAAAGCAAGTGTGACGTCTTCTAGTTCTACCAACATAACGAGAGGGAGAGCTGCAAAAAAGAATGTCTTGATGCAAAGGTCCAAAAGCAAATGCAAAGGGAAAGAAAGAAGAAAGAAAGAAAGATATATTAACGTCTTTTAAGAGGCCATTTTGGCCTATAAGACCAAATAAGAGATTACATCTTAAGTGTTTTCTCATCTTTGAGAACAAATCAAAATAAAGTAAATATTACACAGTAAATATAAAAGTAAATAAGATGAAAAGAAAAGAAACCAGAGAATCTGGTTTTTGGCACATGTGAGATTCTCAAGTTAGGTATATTGTAGCTTTTGTCTTCGAAAGATCTCTATCATAGGTCGATCCAGAATGGAAATGTCTCCGAAGCGAGGGAAGCACCTACGATGGTGGGAGATAATGGCTTTTATCTGTCGATGACAAGGGTGTCGAGGTCGTGCTCCATGGGGCCGGGGCCTACGTGCCGGCAAATTGCCATTGCCCGATCAATTGTAACCCCTTTGTTATATCCAGGTTTGGATCCCATTTCTTTATCCGGGGGTTGACTTCTAGCATTAGGAGTGATGGAGCTAAAGAAAGTTGTGATTGTTCTTTGTGGATGAGCTTGTGTGGCTGTATTCTTCAACAACTTTTCCCGATGTCTATTGAGCTCGAGCAAGAAAAGTCCTAGGCATCATTGGTCCTCATATTCCATTACCTTGCGTAGTGGGCCAAAGCCTTGTTTAAACAGGCAATGGTATCTCCCTCTTATTTCATAAAAGACACTACAATGACAAACATAGTGTTCTTCAGATTCCACTCCTTGATGACACAATTGGCAAATTCTCTCTTCTAGAGGTAGTCATGTATATCTGCCTACCTCAATCTGTAGCTGATGTGATGAAGTTCGCAGCTGCCCTATTACACTACGCAACACATAGGATAGATGTATGTCCATATAAGGTGGCCTGATGACAAATCCATCCTCCGATGTATGTAAGAAGTGTGTCTTATAGTGGGCCATCTTTGTACCAAGTGGTATTTTGGGGCTGATCCATGTTATCTTGTTTTCTAAGTAAATAATATCCGTTCGGATCACTCTATTCTTTTCCACTTTGGTCATATTGAGATGGGGACAGTCCAAGCTATATTGGAACGGGGGTAGTGCATTTATACTCATGCCATGTGACTCGAACCATTGCTGCATTTCAGCATACCAACAATGAGTGTCTCCATTTTCAGCCAGTTGTCTTGATGACATAAGTGCCAACCTTGGGTACCTTCGTTTAGGGAGCTCCCAAAGACGTTGGATAAATGTCACTGATCGGAACAACGCCTCGGTTATTATAGGTGCTGCTCCCATCTCTGCCCGGATTATATCGTGGGGCACCGATGCTTTGCTCCTTATCATGTGAGCAATCATTGACACTAAAGGTCTCTCTAAATCTTTCCAATGATTTGCCTTGTTAAGACTCGGTCCCCATGTCTCTACTCCATAGAGAAGAGTTGGTGTGACAAGTGTATCAAATAACCATAGCTTAGTCCGTGGCTCTTGGAACTGCAAATGTGCACATTGTCTCTCGACAGCACCAAGGGCTGCATATGCACGAGAAAGTCGGCCACAAGCGGCCTCCTGTAAGGAGAACCTAGGTCCTGTAAAGGTTACTCCTAGGTATGTGTAGGAGCGTTTGAATTCCACCTTTTCATCTCCCATGAAGAATTCTGGTTCTGATCTTGTTACCCATGTTTGAGTGGTGTTAAACACCATCACTTTAGTTTTATTCATGTTGATTGACAAACCTTTGTCCGTACAAAATAGTTTTAAGGCATTTAGATGTCTTTGTAGTCCCTCCAGAGAGTCAGAAATCAGCACAATATCATCAGCATATAGTAATATTTGTATAGCTATACCTACTAGGTGTGCTCCGGAACCCCCAAATCTCTCTATGCATTGTGATACCTCATCTATATAGAGACCGAACAGTGTGGGGGATAGTGGGCATCCTTGCTTCACGCCAATTGTGCTAGCCACCGCCTCTGACAAGCCCTTAGAAGACCGCACTTTTCCTGACACAAATTCATAGAGTGCATAGATTCCCCATTGCATATCTATTGGAACACCAAGGCCTTCTAGCAGCTGCATAAGCTGAGCACATGGCACAGTGTTAAAGGCTTTTCGGAAATCCACAAAGCAACAATAAATCCTCTTATTGTGGACTCTGCCCTCCTCAATAAGGGCCCAGAGGGTAATAGCATCGCATATGGAAAACCGAGGCCCTATGAACAGTACTCCTAAGTATATGTAGGATCATGTATATGCCAAATTTTCCTCTCTCAAGAAGAATTCTAGTTCTGATCTTGCTACCCATGCTTGAGTGGTGTTGAACAGCACCATTTTAGTTTTATCTATGTATACCAACAAACCTTTGCTCGATTAAAATACTTTTAAGGCATTTCGATGTCTTTGTAGACCTCCGGAGAGACCGAGATCAGCTGAAATATCGTCAGCATATAGTAATATTTGTATAGCTATACCTGCTGGGCATGCTCCCGAACTACCAAATTTCTCTATGTAATGTGATACCTCAT